>NC_092227.1:28013953-28088953 GCF_036320965.1 Panulirus ornatus
GGGGAAGGAGGCGAGTGGGTGTTATAGCAGAAGGGAGGCCTACCTCAGCTGACCAGCGGTAAGGAAGGTCGTACTGATAACAGCGGCAATAATAAGGCGGGGGAAGGAGAGCAGCCGACATACCGGGAGATCCCAGGTGGAGCAACAATACCCGATGTACGTATGTGATCAGTGAAGGGAAGGACTGTCATTGTGATGATATGAGGCAGGAGGGAAGGACTGTCCCTGTAACAGTATGAGGCAGGAGAGAAGGACTGGGATTGTCATAGTATAAGGCAGAAGGGAAACACTGGCACTGCCATAGTATGAGGCACGAGGACAAGACTGATATTGTCATAATACGAGGCAAAAGGAAAGGACTGCCGTTGTCATCGTATGAGGCAGGAGGGAAGGACATGCACTGTCATGGTATGAGGAATGAGGAAAAGACTTGGATTGTCATAATATGAGGCAGGAAGGAAGGAAGGACTGGCGTTGTCATATTATGAGGATGGAGGAGAGGACTGGGAATGACATAGTATGAGGCATTGTATGAGGCAGATGGATAGGATGGACATTATACGAGTGGGAATGTATTCGTTATGTCGCGAAGTTGAAAATGTAACTGTTATTAGAAAAGTGAGTGAGTGTAATCGTCATTCTATGAGGGAGTAAGTAATTTCTTACCAGTATTACTGCAAAATTTGCCAAAGGGCAAAGTTAGCGCCTAGCTCTCACCACAGCAAAATTTAGCGTTACGAAGAATGAGTAGTGTGTTACATGTTGTCAAGTTTTTCGTGTGAAATAGAGAGATTATATATATGTCGACTGAGAGCCAGTAGCCTACGTGTGGGTGAGAAAGAGAGAAAGAACAGGTATCTGGGACTACGGATAGTAATTGGACAAAAGTTACTAACCCTCCTGACAAGGGTATGATACTGATGCCAGTAGCACCAGTATCATACCTCCCTGGTCGGTGGCTGCCCATCGCCTTCCAGAGAGAGAGAGAGAGAGAGAGAGAGAGAGAGAGAGAGAGAGAGAGAGAGAGAGAGAGAGAGAGAGAGAGAGAGAGAGAGAGAGAGAGAGAGAGAGAGAGAGAGAGAGAGAGAGAGAGAGAGAGAGAGAGAGAGAGAGAGAGAGAGAGAGAGAAAACTAAAGTTAATATGTTCTCATCGCGGGAAGGTTCCTCAAATAATTGTATTAGGTCACCGTCAAGCAAATTTAGACTGTCCACGCCCGGAGCAACTGGAAAGGGATTCCTCCCTCTTAGATATTAGTATGTCTAAACCTCCCACTATGATCGATTCGTATTTGTTACAAATGTCTGCTAACTGATCATAGAGTTTCTCGTCCACCTCCCATGTTTTTGCTCAGAGCAAAGAAACTTGTCCTACTGTTATTTTAACGAAGCTTATCTTTAATTTCTAAAAGTAAAGTCGATAACGTAATGGGCTGCAACGTTTCCATCGCAGGATTAAGATGAGCTGTAACAAATAGCAAGACACCACCATCTACCTTATTTCTCCAGTCAATATTAAATACAGTGTATCCTGATATGGCGTATTCAGTGAGGATATCTCTGTTTTTAACTGAGAGTACAATAACTTTAGTATTAAAGGCAATTTTCGAATGAAAAAAAACTTGGGATATATGGTAACTGTGAATATGATAAGGGAGTAGGGTGACTCTGACAATGTGATGTAACTTGAATGAGACTTTATTCAAATAAGTAGATTGTGGCTATGTTAGTTAGGAGGACATGACTGTAGTAGGGAAACGTAAGGAGATTTAGAATACATCAAGGGAATGCAGGATGACTGTGAATGTATAGCTGAAGGGTAGGTGACTGTTATTATGGATTAGAAGTTTGACCTATGAAGAGAGGGTAAAGGGAAGGAATTATATCTAGGATGGTTGATGAGTGTGCCTACCATGACTAGGCAGAGGAGTTGAACTGTATTTTGGCGTGTTAAGAGAAAGTGAGAGTATTATGGAAAATCTCAATGTATTGAGGGAAATTTGGGAGTATCTGTGTATAATGGGTAGGTTGGGGAGTATTACTGTATTATGGAAAGGTAGGGGAGTGTAACTGTACTATTGGGAAGGTGGGTGAGTGCAATTCTGTAATTGGTAGACTGGGGACCGTGACTGTATTATGGGAAGGTTGGGGAGTGTATTGTATTATGGGAAGGTAGGGTAGTGTAACTGTATTATGGGAAGGCAGGGGAATGTTACTGTATTATGGGAAGGTAGAGGAGTGCAGTTGTATAATGGGCAGACTGGAGACTGTGACTGTATTATAGGAAGGTTGGGGAGTGTACTGTATTATGGGAAGGTTGGAGACTGAGACTGTATTATGGGAAGTTTGCCAGTGTAACTGTATTATGGGAAGGTTGGAGACTGTGACTGTATTATGGGAAGGTTGCCAGTGTAACTGTATTATGGGAAGGTTGGGGAGTGTAATTGTCTTATGGAAAGGTTGTCGAGTGTAACTGTATTATGGGAAGGTTGGAGACTGTGACTGTATTATGGAAAGGTTGTCAAGTGTAACTGCATTATGGAAAGGTTGGGGAGTTGACTGTATTATGGGAAGGTTGGGGAGTGTGACTGTATTATGGGAAGGTTGTCAAGTGTAACTGTATTATGGAAGGTTGGAGACTGTGACTGTATTATGGAAGGTTGTCAAGTGTAACTGCATTATGGAAGGTTGGAGTGTACTGTATTATGGGAAGGTTGGGAGTGTGACTGTATTATGGGAAGGTTGTCGAGTGTAACTGTATTATGGGAAGGTTGGGGAGTGTGACTGTATTATGGGAAGGTTGTCGAGTGTAACTGTATTATGGGAAGGTTGTCGAGTGTAACTGCATTATGGGAAGTTGACGACTGTAACTGAATCATGGGAAGGTTGTGGATTGTGACTGTAACATGGGAAGGTTTAGGAGTGTGACTGTATCATTGAAAGGATGGGGAGTGTGACTGTATCATGGGAATGATGGATGGTGGAACTGTATTGTGAGAAGGCTGGGGACTGTTACTATATCATGGGAAGGTAGGGGAATGTGATTTTATGATGGGAAGGTTGGGGAGAGGTACTGTATAATGAAAGTTTGGGAGAGTAACTATATTAATGGAAGCCTGGGGAGTCTGACTGTATTATAAAAAATCTGGGAAATGTGACTGTATCATTGAAAGGTTGATTCGTGTGACTGTACTATTGACAGGATGATGAATGTGACTGTATCAAGGGAAGGATGTAGAGTGTGACTGTATCAAGGAAGGTTGTGGAGTGATGCATTGTAGGAAGATACGGGAATGTGGCTGTATTAGGGAAGTTTACTGACTGTGTTGTGGGATGGTTGATGAGTGTGACTGTATTATGGGAGGGATAGGGAACGTGACTGTATTTATGGAAAGGTTGACGAGTGTCACTGTCTTATGAGAGGACGAGATGTGACTGTATTAATGAATGTTTGTGAGTAACTGTATTATGGGAAGGTATATGTCGTAAACTGTATAAGGGAAGCTTGGGAGTGTGATGATGTTATGGGAAAGTTGGGAGAATGACTTATTATCGTAAGGATGGGGAGTGTGACTGCATTGTGGGAAGGTTGCGGAGTGTAACTGTGTTATGGAATGGATGGGGAGTGTGACTGCATTGTGGGAAGGTTGCGGAGTGTAACTGTGTTATGGAATGGATGGGGAGTGTGACTGTATTACGGGAAGGTTAGAGAGTGTAAGTGTATTATGGGAAGGTTGGGGAGTATGACTGCGTTATGGGTGGCTTTGGGAGTGTAACTGTATTATGGGAAGGTTGAGGAGTGTAACTACATTATGGGAAGGTCGGGGAGTGACTGTTATCCCGGGAAATGGAGGACGAGCGAGCTTGTCACAAAGAGGTACGATAACTGTAAGTCATTTAAGACCTTCAGTTTGAAGACTACAAACTTGCAAGCTGGTTTTTGTAGTCCATGTTTCTCTCATTTTCTATACGCCATTATAACCAGAATATGACGAATTATTTGAAATTCGTGAATTACCACCAAAACAATACAATTTGTGGTAATTCGAATATTTGTGAAGATTAATTCTCTAAAATGGGCAGGTGAGACACACACACGTGGTATAACTACTCGTCAGAAAAATAAGATTTCAAAAATATCCACAAAATCGCTCTGTGGGAATCCGATTATGGCACCGCTGTCATGATAACCAAGAGAAACCTTTTACCTTTATTGTTTTTGACAAATGTTGAATTATATCTTAGTGTCCAGCAGGAAACGTGGTATCTTAGCCTTGCCACGACACAGGGTGTCTTAGTGTACAGGAGGAGACACGATACCTTGTGTTCAGCAAGGGACCTAATATCTTACTATCCATCACGAGAAATGGTATCTCAGTTACATGGTATCTTACTATCCAGCAGGAGCCATGATATCTTAGTATCCAGCAGGAGACATGGTATCTTAGTATCCGGCAGGGATCTTGGCATCTCAGTGTCCATCAAGAGACATGGTATCATCGTGTCTAGCAGGTGACATGGCATATTTGTGTTCGCAGGAGACATGGTATATAAGTGTTCAGGAGGGAACATGATGTCTTGGTGTCCAGCAGGAGACACGGTATTCTAGTATTAGCAGAAGACATGGTATTTCAGTGTTCAACAGGTAATTGGTATATTAGTGTCCAACAGAAATTGGTATATTTGTGTCCAGCAGGAGACATGGTATCTTAGTGTCCTGCAGCAGACATGTTTCTTTGTATCCAGCAGGAAACATGGGATTTTAGTGTCTTGCAGGAGAAATGGTATCAAGAGACTTGGTATCTCAGTGTCTAGCAGCAGACATAGTATCTTAGCATCCAACAGGAAACATGGTATCTCAGAGTCCAGCAGGAGACATGATATCTTAGTGTTCAAGAGGAGGCATAGTATCTTAGTGTCCAGCAGAAGACATGGTATCTTGGTATCCCCCACTAAACATGGTATCTTAGTATCCAGCAAGAGACAAGGTATGTATGTGTCCACCAGGTGACATGGTATCTTAGTGTCCAGCAAGAGCCATAGTATTTCAGTGTCTAGCAGCAGACATGGTATCTGAGTTTCCGGTAGTAAAAAGGGTATCTCAGTATCCATTAGGAGGCATGGTATCTTAGTGTCCAAATTAGACAGGGTATTTTAGTGTTCATCAGAAGACATGCTATATTATCATCCAGCAGGAGACATAGTATCTTAGTGTCCAGCAGGACACATGGGATATCAGTGTCCACCAGGAAACGTATCTTAGTGTCAAGCAAGAGGCATGTTATCCCAGGGTCTAGCAGCAGATATGGTATCCTTTTTCCAGCAGTCGGAAAGGTATCTCAGTATCCAGAAGGGGACATAGTGACTTAGTGTCCATCAGGAGACATGGTATCTTAATGTCTAACAAGAGACATGGTATCTCATTGTCCAACAGGAGACATAGTAGCTAGGTGTCCACATTAGACAGGGTATTTCAGTGTTCACCAGCAGACATGATATATTATTATCCAGCAGGAGACATGGTATCTTCGTTTGCTGTAGGAAACATGGTATCTTAGTGTCGAACAAGAGACATGGTATCTCACTGTCCACCAGAAGACATAGTATCTTAGTGTCCGGTAAGAGACATGGTATTATCAGTGTCTAGTAGCAGACATGGTATCTTAGCATCCAAGAGAAAACATGGTATCTTAGTGTCCAGTAGGAGACAAGGTATCTCAATGTCCAGCAGCAGACATGGTACCTTTGTATCCAGCAGGATACATGGTATATCGGTGCCCAGCAGGAGACATGGTATCTTAGTATTCAGCAGGAGACATGGCATTTCACTATCCAGTAGGAGACATGGTATATAAATGTCCAGCAAGATACATGGCATCTTAAAGTTCAGCTTGAGAAATGGTAACGTAGTGTCCAGCAAAAAACATGTTATCTTAGTGTCCATATTAGACAGGGTATTTCAGTGTTCAGCAAAAGACATGGTATGATGCCATCCAACAAGAGACAATGGTATCTTAGTGTCCGACAAGAGACAAGGGATCTCAGTGTCTAGTAGCAGACATGGCATCTTTTTTTCCAGCAGTAGAAAAGGTATCTCAGTATTCAGCAGGAGACATGGTGAGTTAGTGTCCAGCAGAAGACATGGTATCTTAGAGTCCAACAAGAGACATGGTATCTCAGTGTCCACCAGGAGGCATGGAATCTTAGTGTCCAACACGAGACATGGTATCGTAGCATCCAATAGGAAACATGGTATTTTAGTGACCAGAAAGGAGACTTGGTATCTCAATGTCTAGCAGCAGACATGGTATCATATTGTCCAGTAGGATACATAGCATATCAATGCCCAGCAGGAGATATGGTATCTTAGTATCAAGCGGGAGACATGGTGTTTCATTGTCCATCAGGAGACGTGTTATCTTAGTGTCCAGCAGGAGAAATGGTATCTTACTGTCCAACAGGAATCATGGTATCCTAGTGTTCAACAGAAGACATGGTATCAGTGTCATCTCAATTCCCAACAAGGGACATGGTATCATAGTGTCCAAATAGACATGACATCTCAATTTCCAGAAAGAGACATGGTATCTTAGTGTCCAATAAAAGACATGGTAACATAGTGTTCAGCTGGAGACAAGTATTTCAGTGTCCAGCGTGAGAAATAGTATCCTAGTGTCTAACAAGAGACATGGTATTTTCTTGATCAGCAGGAGACATGTATTAGTTTCAGTAGATAGGGTATAATGATGTCCAGTAAGAGACATGGTATCTCAATGTCCAGCAGGAGCTATGATATCTCCGTGTCCAGTAAGAGACATGGTATCTTCGCGTTCAGCAGGAGACGTGGTATCTTAATGTTCAGTAGGAAACATGGTATCTTACCCTTCAGCAAAAGACATGGTATGTAGGTGTCTAGCTAGACATATGGTATTTTAGTATCTAGCAAGAGATGTGGTATATTAGCCTCCAGCAAGAGACATGGTTTGCTAGTGTCCAGCAGGAGACATACTATCATAGTTTCCATCCAGTGAAATGGTATCTCAATTTCCAGCAGAACTTTTATCTTAGTGTCCAACAACAGACGCCATATGTTAGTTTCCAGCAGGAGACATGGTCTCCTAGTGTCCAGCAGGAGACATAGTATCTTAGTGTCCATAAAGTGACATGGTATCTCAATTTCCAGCAGAACTTTTATCTTAGTGTCCAACAACAGACGTGGTATCTTACTGTCTAGCATGTGACATGGTATCTTAGTGTCCAGCAGAAGACATGGCATCTTAGTTTCCAGCAGGAGACATTGTATTTTAGTGTCAAGCAGGAGATATGGTCCCTTAGTTTAGAGACTGAGACATGGTGTCCTACTATCCAGCAGGAGACGTGATATAATAGTGTCCAGTTGGAGACAGTAAATTATTGTCCAGCAAGACTCATGATAAGTTTGTATCTAGCAGGGCACATGGTATCTTTGTATCTAGCAGGAGACATGGTAAAGTGGTGTCCAACAGGAGACATGGCAATTTAGTGTCCAGCAGAAGTTATGGTATCCTAGTGTCCAACAAGAGACATGGCATCTTCTTGATCCACAAGAGACATGTTATTTTAGTTTCCAGTACGAGTATGATATGTTAATGTCCAGTAAGAGACATGGTATCTCATTGTCCAGCAGGAAACATGATATCTTAGTGTCCAGTGAGAGATATGGTATCTCACTGTGCAGCAGGAGACATAGTATTTCAGTGTCGGGCAAGAGACATGGCATCCTAGTGGCCAACAAGAGAAATAGTATATTCTTGATAAGCACAAGGCATGTTATGTTAGTGTCCAGCAGGAGACATGCTATCTCATTGTCCAGCTTGAGGTATGTGATCTCAGTTTCCAGTAGAAGATATCGCATCTCAATTTCCAGCAAGAAACATGGTATCATAGTGTCCAAATAGAGACATGGCATTTCAATTTCCAGCAAGAGTCATGGTATCTTAATGTCCAATAAGGGACATGATATCATAGTGTCCACCAGGAGATATGGCGTTTCAGTGTCCAGCGTGAGAAGTAGTGCTCTAGTGTCCAACAAGAGCAGGAGACATGATGTATTAGATTCAGTAGTAGATATGGTATATCAATATGCAGTAAGAGACTTGGTATCTCAGTGTTCAGCAGGAGCCATGGTATCTCCGTGCCCAGTAAGAGACATGGTATCTCCGTGCCCAGTAAGACCCATGGTATCTTAGTGTTCAGCAGTAGACGTGGTATCTCTGTGTCCAGCCGGAGACATGGTATTTTACCCTTCAGCAAAAGACATGGTATGTAGGTATCCAACTGGAGACATGGTATGTTAGTGTCTATCAAGACGCAGGGTATCTTAGTATCTAGCAAGACGTATGGTATCTTAGTATCTAGCAGGAGATGTGGTATATTAGTTTCCAGCAGGAGACATGGTATCCTAGTTTGACGCCAAGCAGGAGACATAGTATATTAGTGTCCCTCAAGTGACATGGTATCTCAGTTTCCAACAGGATCTCAGTTTCCAGCAGGACTATTACCTTACTGATCAACAACAGACGTGGCATCTCACTGTCCAGCAAGTGACATGGTACCTTAGTGTCCAGCAGGAAACATGGTATCTTAGTTTCCAGCAGGAGACATTGTATTTTAGTGCCCAACAGGAGATATGGTCTCTTAGTGTAGATACTGAGACATGGTATCTTAGTATCGAGCAGAAGAAGTTATATATTAGTGTACAGTTGGACACATGGTTTATCATTGTCCAGCAGGACACATAGTATCTTAGTATCTAGCAGGAGACATTGTTAATTCGTGTCCAGCAGGAGACATGGCATTTCAGTGTCCAGCAGGAGAGATAGTATCCTAGTGTTCAACAAGAGACATGGTATCTTTGTGATCCACACAAGACATGCTATATTAGTTTCCAGTACGAGAATGATATCTTAGTGTCCAGTAGGAGACATGGTATCTCATTGTCCAGCAGGAGACATGGTATCTTAGTGTTCAACAAGAGACATGGTATCTTATTGTCCAACAGGCGACTTGGTATCTTTGTCAAATAAGAAGAATGGTATTTTATTGTCCAGCAGGAGACATGATATCTTAGTGTCCAGTAAGAAATATGGTATCTTAGTGTTCAGGAGGATAAATGCTATTTTAGTTTTTAAAAAGCTGCATGGTATCTTAGTGTCCAGCAGTAGAAATGGTATCTTAGCGTTCACAAGAGACATGGTACCTTATTTTCCAACAGGTGACTTGGTAACTTTGTGTCAAATAAGAGGCATCCTAACTTAGTGTCCAGCAGGAGACATGATATTTTAGTGTCCAGTGAGAGATACGGTATCTAATTGTGCAGCAGGTGACATTGTATTTCAGTGTCCTACAGGAGACATGGTATCCTGGTGTCCAACAAGAGACTTAGTAACTTCTTGATAAGCACGAGACATGTTATATAACTTTCCAGTTGGAGACATGGTATGTCGTTTTCTAGTAAGAGACATAGTATCTTAGTGTCCAGCAAGCGACATGGTATCTTAATGACCAGCAGGAGACATGGCGTCTTAGTGTCCAGCTAGAGACATGGTATATTAGTATCCAGCAGGAAACATGGTATCTTTCTGTCCAGCAGGACACATGGTATCTTATTTTCTAGCAGGAAATATGATATATCCGTGTCCGGGAGGAGACTTGTTACTTCGGTGTCCAGCAGGAGACAAGGTATATTAGTGCCCCGCAGTATACATCTTATCTTAGTGTCCAGCAGGAGACATGGTATCTTAAGGTCCAGCAGGAAACATGGTACTATACCATTCCGCAAGAGACATGATATCTTACTCTCCAGCAGGAGAAATGGTATATCAGTTCCCAGCAAGAGACATGGTACCTTAGTGTCCAGCTCGAGACATGGTATCTTAGTATCCAGCGGGAGATATGGTTTATTAATGTCCAGCAGTAGACAAGGTATATTAGTTTTTAACAGGAAAGATGATACTACATCGTTCAGCTGGAGACATATTATCTTAGTGTCCAGCAGGAGACATGGTATCTTAATGACCAACAGGATACATGGTATCTTGGTGTCTAGCTAGAGACATGGCATATTAGTATCCAGCGGTGGACATGGTATTCAAGTGTACAGTTGGAGACATGGTATCTTATCATCCAGCAGTAGACATGGTATATTAGTGTACAGTTGGAGACATGGTATCTTTATGACCAGCAGGAGACATGGTATCTCAATATCCAGCAGGAGACATGCTATCTTAGCGTCAACATGAGACATCTTATATTAGTGTCTAGCCGGAGACATGGTATCTTACTGTCCAGTGGGAGATAATCTATCTAAATATCCAGCAGTTGACATGGTTTCTTAATGTCCAGCAGGAGGCATGGTATCTTAGCGTCCAGCAAGAGACATAGTATTGCCAATATCCAGCAGGAGACATGCTATCTCATTGTCCAGCATGAGGCATGGGATCTTAGTTTCCAGTAGGAGACATCGCATCTCAATTTCCAACATTAGACATGGTATCTTAGTGTCCAGTGAGAGACATGGCATCTCAATTTCCAATAAGATGCATAGTAACTTAGAGTCCAATAAGGGACATGGTAACATAGTGTCCAGCAGGAGACATGGTATTTCAGTGTCCAGCGTGAGACATGGTATCCTAGTGTCCACAAGAGACATGGTATCTTCTTGATCAGCAGGAAACATTCTGCTTTAGTTTTAGCAGGATATATGGTATCTTAATATCCAATAAGAAACATGGTATCTCAATGTTCAGCAGGAGCCATGGTATCTCCGTGTCCAGGAAGAGACGTGGTATCTTAGTGATCAGCAGGAGACGTGGTGTCTTAGTGTCCAACAGGAGACATGGTATCTTATCATTCAGCAGAAGGCGTGGTATCTTAGTGTCCAACAGGATTCATGGTATCTTATCGTCCAGCTGGAGACCTGGTGTGGTATCTTAGCATCCACTGGGGACCTGGTGTGGTATCTTAGTGTCCAGCAGGAGACATAGTATCTTAATGTCCATGAAGAGACATGGTATCTCAGTGTCCAGCAGAAGACTTGCTATCTTAGTGACCAACAAGAGACGTGATATCTCACTGTCCAGCGTGTGACATGATATCGCAATGTCAAGCAGGAGACGTGGTATCTCACTGTCCAGCTGGAGACATGGCTTATTAGTGTCCAGCAAGAACATGGTATCTCAGTGTCCAGCAGGAGAAATGGTATCTTAGGGTCCAACAAGAGACATATTATCTTAGTGTTCCAGCAGGAGAGATGGTATCTTAGGGTCCAACGAGAGACACATTATCTTAGTGTCCAGCAGGTGACCTGGTATCTTAGTGTTCAAGATACCAGTAGACATGGTATATCAGTGTCCAGCAGTATATTTGGTATCTCAGTGTCCAGCAAAAGATTCGGTATGTTCGTGTCAAACCGGGACATGTTATCTTAGTGTCCAGCAGGAGACATGGTATGTTAGTATCCAGCAGGAGACATGGTATCTAAGTATCCAGCAGTAAACATGGTATCTTATTGTGCAGTAGGACGCATGGTTTCGTATTGTGCAGTAGGATGCATATCATCATAGTGTCTCGGAGATGTGGTGTATTAGAGGCCTGGCATCTTAGTGTCCAGCAGGATACATGGTATCATGGAGTCTTGTTGTCCGTGTGGTGCTTCTTTTGGTATCATATTGAATTATATTTCCAAGAATTAGCAGGTCTAGAAAATTTCCATCTGATACATTTCTTGTACATCCCCAGGTATGATTCCTAAAATGATAATTCTGTATCGTCTTTGCTGAGATAATCCTATTCCTACAAAGCTGCTCTTCACTTTTCTATATCAGAGAGAGAGAGAGAGAGAGAGAGAGAGAGAGAGAGAGAGAGAGAGAGAGAGAGAGAGAGAGAGAGAGATTTTATGTGACTATATTTCTGTGTGTGTTTGTGTCAGGGTGCGTGTCACAGTTTGTCTGTGTACGCGCATGAAGGAGTACATTTGAATGTATGTAAGTGACCGTGGATTGGTATGTGTTTTGTGAGTCTCGCTCACCTTCTTTGTATGCATATCTGTATATTCATGTGTGCGTACCTATCACGTATGTACATGCTTGAATATGTGTGCAAGTGTATCTATTTCAGAATATTTGGAAAGTGAAAAGACAGAGTTTTGACTCTGAACAAATGGCAAACTCTGGCAAATTATGAGAATTTTGAGAACTACAGGCGTTGCCATATGTAGCTGTGACCCTCGCTGATAAGAAGGCAATGAAAAATGATCGTGGAATAATAGTACAGCAAGCTGAGTGCAAGTAATTTAAGACAATGATTTGGTGGAAAGGACGAGAGACTTGTGTTCTTGAAGGAATGAGTTATGGGAACCTTGGTCAGGAGAGACGAGGTACTGGGGAACAAAATGAGACATTGAATTCTTAGAAAATATATTTGGTAATGTAGGAGAGTAAGTTGGACGCTACATCACAGTTTTTGAAAAAGTTTAACACGTGGAATCCGAGTGGCTCTCTGTATGTTTTGTGAGTGTACCTGTCTATCTGTCTTTTAAGGATAATTGGATTAAGAAAAACAAAGAACAGTTTATTGACTACAGGCAGCCATTCAGCTGAAAATATAAGGGTGAGAATTTACAGAGAGGATGAGGGGGGAATGGAAATGATAAGTTCAATATTGGCAAAAGCGTTAATATGAAGTAGGTGCTTCATACTTTTACACTCTGCATAAACACATGAGCAAGATATACAAACAAGAACACACAGGCAAACACACACACATACAAACACACATACACACGCACATACACATGCACACATACACACAACCACACACATATATTCTCTCTCTCTCTCTCTCTCTCTCTCTCTCTCTCTCTCTCTCTCTCTCTCTCTCTCTCTCTCTCTCTCTCTCTCTCTCTCTCTCTCTCTCTCTCTCTCTCTATCTATCTATATATATATATATATATATATATATATATATATATATATATATATATATATATATATATATTCATTTTTTTGTCTCTGTCTCCCGCGTTAGCGAGGTAGCGCAAACGAACAGACGAAAGAATGGCCCAACCCATTAACATATACATGTATATACATACACGTCCACACACGGAAACATACATACCTATACATCTCAACGTATACATATATATACACAAACAGACATATACATATATACACATGTACATAATTCATACTGTCTGCCTATATTCATTCCCATCGCCACCCTGCCACACATGAAATAACATCCCCCTCCCCCCTCATGTGTGCGAGGTAGCGCTAGGAAGAAAAAAAAGGCCCCATTCGTTCACACTCAGTCTCTAGCTGTCATGGAATAATGCACCGAAACCACAGCTCCCTTTCCACATCCAGGCCCCACAAAACTTTCCATGGCTTACCCCAGACGCTTCACATGCCCTGGTTCAATCCACTGACAGCACGTTGACCACGGTATACCACATCGTTCATATTCACCCCATTCCTTCCACACTTTTCACCCTACTGCATGTTCAGGCCCCAATCACTCAAAATCTTTTTCACTCCATCTTATATATATATATATATATATATATATATATATATATATATATATATATATATATATATATATATATATATATATATATATATATATATATATATATATATATATATATTATTTATCTATTTATTTTGCTTTGTCGCTGTCTCTCGCGTTAGCGAGGTAGCACAAGGAAAAAGACGAAAGAATGGCCCAACCCACCCACATACACATGAATATACATACACGTCCACTTACGCAAATATACATACCTATATATCTCAATGTACACATGTATATACACACACACAGACATAAACATATATACACATGTAAAGAATTCACACTTTCTGCCTTTATTTATTCCCATCGCCACCTCGCCACACATGGAATAACAACCCCCTCCCCCCTCATGTGTACGAAGTAGTGCTAGGAAAAGACAACAAAGGTCCCATTCGTTCACACCCAGTCTCTAGCTGTCAAGTAATAATGCACCGAAACCACAGCTCCCTTTCCACATCCAGGCCCCGGACAACTGTCCATGGTTTACCCCAGACGCTTCATATACCCTGGTTCAATCCATTGACGGCACATCGACCCCGATATACCACATCGTTCCAATTCACTCTATTCCTTGGACGCCTTTCACCCTCCTGCATGTTCAGGCCCCGATCACTCAAAATCTTTTTCACTCCATCTTTCCACCTCCAATTTGGTCTCCCACTTCTCCTCGTTCCCTCCACCTCTGACACATATATCCTCTTGGTCAATCTTTCCTCACTCATTCACTCAATATGACCAAACCATTTCAAAACACCCTCTTCCGCTCTCTCAACCACAGTCTTTTTATTGTCATACATCTCTCTTACCCTTACATTACTTACTCGATCAAACCACCTCACACCACCAATTGTCCGCAAACATCTCTTTTCCAACACATGCACCCTCCTACGCACAACTCTATCCATAGCCCACGCCTCGCAGCCATACAACATTGTTGGAACCACTATTCCTTCAAACATACCCATTTTTGCTTTCCGAGATAACGTTCTCGACTTCAAAACATTCTTCAAGGCGCCCAGAATTTTCGCCCCCTCCCCCACCCTATGATCCACTTCCGCTTCCATGGTTCCATCCGCTGCCAGATCCACTCCCAGATATCTAAAACACTTTATTTCCTCCAGTTTTTCTCCATTCAAACTTACCTAGCAATTGACTTGACCCTCAACCCTACCGCACCTAATAACCTTGCTCTTATTCACATTTACTCTTACCTTTCTTCTTTCATACACTTTACCAAACTCAGTCACCAGCTTTTGCAGTTTCTCACAGGAATCAGCCACCAGCGCTGTATCATCAACGAACAACAACTGACTCACTTCCCAAGCTCTCTCATCCAAAACAGACTGCATATTTGCCCCTCTTTCCAAAACTCTTGCATTCACCTCCCTAAGAACCCCATCCATAAACAAATTAAACAACCATGGAGACATCACACACCCCTGCCGCAAACCTACATTCACTGAGAACCAATCACTTTCCTCTCTTCCTACACGTATATATGCATACATCCTCGATAAAAACTTTTCACTGCATTTAACAACTTGCCTCCCACACAATATATTCTTAATACCTTCCACAGAGCAACTTTATCAACTCTATCATATGCCTTCTACAGATCCTTAAATGCTATATAGAAATCCATTTGCTTTTCTAAGTATTTCTCAAATACATTCTTCAAAGCAAACACCTGATTCACACATCGTCTACCACTTTTGAAACCACACTGCTTTTTCCCAATCTGATGCTCTGTACATGCCTTCACCCTCTCAATCAATACCCTACCATATAATTTACCAGGAATACTCAACAAGCTTATACCTCTGTAATTTGAGGACTCACTCTTATCCCATTTGCCTTTGTACAATGGCACTATGCAAGCATTCCGCCAATACTCAGGCACCTCACCATGAATCATACATACATAAGATAACCTTACCAACCAGTCAACAATACAGTTACCCGTTTTTTAATAAATTTCACTGCAATACCATCCAAACCTGCTGCCTTGCCGGCTTTTATCTTCAGGAAAACTTTTACCACCTCTTCTCTAACCCTCTCACTTTGCACACCATCTCGACCAGAACACCCTATATCTGCCACTCTATCATCAAACACATTCACAAATGCAAAAATGGGTATGTTTGAAGGAATAGTGGTTCCAACAATGTTGTATGGTTGCTAGGCGTGGGCTATTGATAGAGTTGTGCACAAGAGGGTGGATGTGCTGGAAATGAGATGTTTGAGGACAATATGTGGTGTGAGGTGGTTTGATCGAGTAAGTAATGTAAGGGGAAGAGAGATGTGTGGAAATAAAAATAGTGTGGTTGAGAGAGCAGAAGAGGGTGTTTTGAAATGGTTTGGCCACATGGAGAGAATGAGTGAGGAAAGATTGACCAAGAGAATATATGTGTCAGAGGTGAGGGGGAACGAGGAGAAGTGGGAGACCAAATTGGAGCTGGAAAGATGGAGTGAAAAAGATTTTGAGTGATCGGGGCCTGAACATGCAGGAGGGTGAAAGGCGTGCAAGGAATAGAGTGAATTGGAACGAAGTGGTGTACCGGGGTCGACGTGCTGTCAATGGATTGAACCAGGGCATGTGAAGCGTCTGGGGTAAACCATGGAAAGTTGTGTCGGGCGTAGATACGGAAAGGAAGCTGTGGTTTCGGTACATTATTACATGACAGCTAGAGACAGAGTGTGAACGAAAGGGGCCTTTGTTGTCTTTTCCTAGAGCTACCTCGCACACATGAGGGGGGAGGGGGCTGTTATTCCATGTGTGGCGAGGTGACGAAGGGAACAAATAAAGGCAGACAGTATGAATTATGTACATGTGTATATGTGTATATACCTGTGTGTGTACATATATGTGTACATTGAGATTTATAGGTATGTATATTTGCGTGTGTGGACGTGTATGTATATGCATGTGTATGTGGGCGGGTTGGGCCATTCTTTCGTCTGTTTCCTTGCGCTACCTCGCAGACGCGGGAGACAGCGACAAAGCAAAATAAGTAAATAATTAATATATATATATATATATATATATATATATATATATATATATATATATATATATATATACTGGCGATAGGGGAGAAAGAATACTTCCCACGTATTCCTTGCGTGTCGTAGAAGGCGACTAAAAGGGGAGGGAGCGGGTGGCTGGAAATCCTCCCCTTACTTGTTTTTTTTTGAATTTTCCAAAAGAAGGAACAAGGAAGGGGGTCAGGTGAGGATATTCCCTCTAAGGCCCAGTTCTCTGTTCTTAAAGCTACCTCGCTAACGCGGGAAATGGCAAATAGTATGAAAAAAAAAAGAAAATATATATATATATATATATCTATATATATATATATATATATATATATATATATATATATATATATATATATATATATATATATATATATATATATATATATATATATATATATATATATATATATATTCATATATATATATATATATATATATATATATATATATATATATATATATATATATATATATATATATATATATATATATATATATATTTTCTTTTCTTTTTTTTTTTTTGCTTTGTCGCTGTCTGCCGCGTTTGCGAGGTAGCGCAAGGAAACAGACGAAAGGAATGGCCCAACCCACCCCCATACACAATGTATATACATACACGTCCACACACGCAAATATACATATCTATACATCTCAATGTACACATATATATATACACACACACACATACATAAGTACTCATGCACACAATTCACACTCTCTGCCTTTATTCACTCCCATCGCCACCTATCCACACATGGAATAGCATCCCCCTTACACCTCATGTGTGCGAGGTACCACTAGGAAATGACAACAAAGGCCCCATTCATTCACACTCAGTCTCCAGCTGCCATGCAACCACAGCTCCCCCTCCACATCCAGGCCCCACACAACTTTCCATGGTTTACCCCAGACGCTTCACATGCCCTGATTCAATCCACTGACAGCACGTCAACACCGGTATACCACATCGATCCAATTCACTCTATTCCTTGACTGCCTTTCACCCTCCTGCATGTTCAGGCCCCGATCACACAAAATCTTTTTCAATTCATCTTTCCACCTCCAATTTGGTCTCCCACTTCTCTCGTTCCCTCCACCTCCGACACATATATCCTCTTGGTCAATCTTTCCTCACTCATTCTCTCCATGTGCCCAAACCATTTCAAAACACCCTCTTCTGCTCTCTCAACGAGCTCTTCTTATTTCCACACATCTTTCTTACCCTTACATTACTTACTCGATCAAACCACCTCACACCACAAACTGTCCTCAAACATATCATTTCCAGCACATCCACCCTCCTATCCACAACTCTATCCATAGCCCACGCCTCGCAACCATACAACATTGTTGGAACCACTATTCCTTCAAACATACCCATTTTTGCTTTCCGAGATAATGTTCTCGACTTTCACACATTCTTCAAGGCTCCCAGGATTTACGCCCCCTCCCCCACCCTATGATTCCCTTCCGCTTCCATGGTTCCATCCGCTGCCAGATCCACTCCCATATATCCAAAACACTTTACTTCCTCCAGTTTTTCTCCATTCAAACTTACCTCCCAATTGACTTCACCCTCAACCCTACTGTACCTAATAACCTTGCTCTTATTCACATTTACTCTCAACCTTCTTCTTTCACACACTTTACCAAACTCAGTCACCAGCTTCTGCAGTTTCTTACATGAATCAGCCACCAGCGCTGTATCATCAGCGAACAACAACTGACTCACTTCCTAAGCTCTCTCATCCACAACGGACTGCATACTTGCCCCTCTTTCCAAAACACTTGCATTAACCTCCCTAACAACCCCATCCTTAAACAAATTAAACAAACACGGAGACATCACACACCCTTGCCGTAAACCTACATTCACTGAGAACCAATCACTTTCCTCTCTTCCTACACGTACACATGCCTTACATCCTCGATAAAAACTTTTCACTGCTTCTAACTACTTACCTCCCACACCATATATTCTTAAAACCTTCCACAGAGCATCTCTATCATTTACATCATATGCCTTCTCCAGATCCATAAATGCCACATACAAATCCATTTGCTTTTCTAAGTATTTCTCACATACATTCTTCAAAGCAAACTCCTGATCCACACATCCTCTACCACTTCTGAAACCACACTGCTCTTCCCCAATCTAATGCTCTGTACATGCGTTCACCCTCTCAATCAATACCCTCCCATATAATTTACCAGGAATACTCAACAAACTTATACCTCTGTAATTTGAGCACTCCCTCTTATCCCCTTTGCCTTTGTACAATGGCACTATGCAAGCATTCCGCCAATCCTCAGGCACCTCACAATGAATCATACATACATTAAATAACCTTACCAACCAGTCAACAATACAGTCACCCCCTTTTTTTAATAAATTCCATTGCAGTACCATCCAAACCTGCTTCCTTGCCGGCTTTCATCTTCCGTAAATCTTTTACTATCTCTTCTCTATTTACCAAATCATTTTCCCTAACCCTCTCACTTTGCACACCACCTCGACCAAAACACCCTATATCTGCCACTCTATCATCAAACACATTCAACTAACCTTCAAAATACTCACTCCATCTCCTTCTCACATCACCACTACTTGTTATCACCTCCCCATTAGCCCCCTTCACTGAAGTTCCCTTTGCTCCCTTGTCTTACGCACTTTATTTACCGCCTTCCAAAACATCTTTTTATCCTCCCTGAATTTATGATACTCTTTCACCCTACCTCTCATTTGCCCTCTTTTTCACCTCTTGCACCTTTCTCTTGACCTCCTGCCTCTTTATTTTAAAGCTCTCCAACTCATTTGCATTTTTTCCCTACAAGAATCGTCCAGATGCCTCTCTCTTCTCTTTCACTAATAGTCTTACTTCTTCATCCCACAACTCACTACATTTTCTAATCAACCCACCTCCCATTTTTCTTATGCCACAAGCATCTTTTGCGCAAGCCATCACTGCTTTCCTAAATACATCCCATTCCTCCCCCACTCCCCTTACCTCCTTTGTTCTAATCTTTTTCCATTTTGTACTCAGTCTCTCCTGTTACTTCCTCACACAAGTCTCCTTCCCAAGCTCACTTACTCTCACCACTCTCTTCACCCCAACATTCTGTCTTCTTTTCTGAAAACCCCCACAAATCTTCACCTTCGCCTCCACAAGATAATGATCAGACAACCCTCCAGTTCCACCTCTCAGCACATTAACATCCAAAAGTCTCTCTTTCGTGCGTCTATCAATTAACACGTAATCCAATAACGCTCTCTGGCCATCTCTCCTACTTGCATACGTATAGTTATGTATATCTCGCTTTTAAAACCAGGTATTCCCAATCACAAGTCCTTTTTCAGCACATAAATCTACAAGCTCTTCACCATTTCCATTTACATCACTGAACACTCCATGTATACCAATTATTCCCTCAACTGCCACATTACTCACCTTTGCATTCAAATAACCCATCACTATAGCCCGGTCTTTTGCATCAAAATCACTAACACACTCATTCAGCTGCTCCCCAAACACTTGCCATTGATGATCTTTCTTCTCATGCCTAGGTGAATATGCACCAATAATCACCCATCTCTCTCCATCAACTTTTAGTTTTATCCATATCAATCTTGAATTTACTTTCTTACACTCTATCACATACTCCCACAACTCCTGATTCAGGAGTAGTGCTACTCCTTCCCTTGCTATTGTCCTCTCACTAACCCTGACTTTACTCCCAAGACATACCCAAACAACTCTTCCCCTTTACCCTTGAACTTTGTTTCACTCAGAGCCAAACCATCCAGGTTCCTTTCCTCAAACATACTACCAATCTCTCCTTTTTTCTCATCTTGGTTACATCCACACACATGTAGACACCCCAATCTGAGCCTTCGAGGAGGATGAGTACTCCTCGCTTGACTCCTTCTTCTGTTTCCCCTCTTAGAAAGTTAAAATAAAATGAGGGGAGGGTTTTATATATATATATATATATATATATATATATATATATATATATATATATATATATATATATATATATATATATATATATATATATATATATATATTTTTTTTTTTTTTTTTTTTTTTTATACTTTGTCGCTGTCTCCCGCGTTTGCGAGGTAGCGCAAGGAAACAGACGAAAGAAATGGCCCAACCCCCCCCCCCCCATACACATGTACATACACACGTCCACACACGCAAATATACATACCTACACAGCTTTCCATGGTTTACCCCAGACGCTTCACATGCCTTGCTTCAATCCACTGACAGCACGTCAACCCCTGTATACCACATGACTCCAATTCACTCTATTTCTTGCCCTCCTTTCACCCTCCTGCATGTTCAGGCCCCGATCACACAAAATCTTTTTCACTCCATCTTTCCACCTCCAATTTGGTCTCCCTCTTCTCCTCGTTCCCTCCACCTCCGACACATATATCCTCTTGGTCAATCTCTCCTCACTCATTCTCTCCATGTGCCCAAACCATTTCAAAACACCCTCTTCTGCTCTCTCAACCACGCTCTTTTTATTTCCACACATCTCTCTTACCCTTACGTTACTTACTCGATCAAACCACCTCACACCACACATTGTCCTCAAACATCTCATTTCCAGCACATCCATCCTCCTGCGCACATCTCTATCCATAGCCCACGCCTCGCAACCATACAGCATTGTTGGAACCACTATTCCCTCAAACATACCCATTTTTGCTTTCCGAGATAATGTTCTCGACTTCCACACATTTTTCAAGGCTCCCAAAATTTTCGCCCCCTCCCCCACCCTATGATCCACTTCCGCTTCCATGGTTCCATCCGCTGACAGATCCACTCCCAGATATCTAAAACACTTCACTTCCTCCAGTTTTTCTCCATTCAAACTCACCTCCCAATTGACTTGACCCTCACCCCTACTGTACCTAATAACCTTGCTCTTATTCACATTTACTCTCAACTTTCTTCCTCCACACACTTTACCAAACTCAGTCACCAGCTTCTGCAGTTTCTCACATGAATCAGCCACCAGCGCTGTATCATCAGCGAACAACAACTGACTCACTTCCCAAGATCTCTCATCCCCAACAGACTTCATACTTGCCCCTCTTTCCAGGACTCTTGCATTTACCTCCCTTACAACCCCATCCATAAACAAATTAAACAACCATGGAGACATCACACACCCCTGCCGCAAACCTACATTCACTGAGAACCAATCACTTTCCTCTCTTCCTACACGTACACATGCCTTACATCCTCGATAAAAACTTTTCACTGCTTCTAACAACTTGCCTCCCACACCATATATTCTTAATACCTTCCACAGAGCATCTCTATCAACTCTATCACATGCCTTCTCCAGATCCATAAATGCTACATACAAATCCATTTGCTTTTCTAAGTATTTCTCACATACATTCTTCAAAGCAAACACCTGATCCACACATCCTCTACCACTTCTGAAACCGCACTGCTCTTCCCCAATCTGATGCTCTGTACATGCCTTCACCCTCTCAATCAACTGTATTGTTAACTGGTTGGTAAGGTTATTTAATGTATGTATGACTCATGGTGAGGTGCCTGAGGATTGGCGGAATGCGTGCATAGTGCCATTGTACAAAGGCAAAGGGGATAAGAGTGAGTGCTCAAATTACAGAGGTATAAGTTTGTTGAGTATTCCTGGTAAATTATATGGGAGGGTATTGATATATATATATATATATATATATATATATATATATATATATATATATATATATATATATATATATATATATATATATATATATATATATATATAAAAAGGAAAAAAAAAAAAAAATATATATATATATATATATATATATATATATATATATTTTTTTTTTTTTTCTTTGTCGCTGTCTCCCGCGTTTGCGAGGTAGCGCAAGGAAACAGACGAAAGAAATGGCCCAACCAACCACCATACACATGTAGATACATACACATCCACACACGCAAATTTACATACCTACACAGCTTTCCATGGTTTACCCCAGACGCTTCACATGCCCTGATTCAATCCATTGACAGCACGTCAACCCCGGTATACCACATCGATCCAATTAACTCTATTCCTTGACCTCCTTTCACCCACCTGCATATTCATGCCCCGATAACACAAAATCTTTTTCACTCCATCTTTCCACCTCTAATTTGGTCTCCCTCTTCTCCTCGTTCCCTCCGCCTCCGACACATATATCCTCTTCGTCAATCTTTCCTCACTCATTCGTTCCATGTGCCCAAACCATTTCAAAATACCCTCTTCTCCTCTCTCAACCACGCTCTCTTTATTTCCACACATCTCTCTTACCCTTACGTTACTTACTCGATCAAACCACCTCACACCACACATTGTCCTGAAACATCTCATTTCCAGCACATCCGCCCTCCTGCGCACAACTCTATCCATAGCCCACGCCTCGCAACCATAAAACATTGTTGGAACCACTATTCCTTCAAACATACCCATTTTTGCTTTCCGAGATAATGTTCTCGACTTTCACACATTCTTCAAGGCTCCCAGGATTTTCGCCCCCTCCCCCACCCTATGACCCACCTCCGCTTCCATGGTCCCATCCGCTGCCAGATCCACTCCCAGATATCCAAAACACTTTACTTCCTTCAGTTTTTCTGCATTCAAACTTACCTCCCAATTGACTTAACCCTCAACCCTACTGTACCTAATAACCTAGCTCTTATTCACATTTAATCTTAACTTTCTTCTGTCACACACTTTACCAAATTCAGTCACCAGCTTCTGCAGTTTCTCACATGAATCAGCCACCAGCGCTGTATCATCAGCGAACAACAACTGACTCACTTCCCAAGCTCTCTCATCCACAACAGACTTCATGCTTACCCCTCTTTCCAAAACTCTTGCATTCACCTCCCTAACAACCCCATCCATAAACAAATTAAACAACCATGGAGACGTCACACACCCCTGCCGCAAACCTACATTCACTGAGAACCAATCACTTTCCTCTCTTCCTACACGTACACATGCCTTACATCCTCGATAAAAACTTTTCACTGCTTCTAACAACTTGCCTCCCACACCATGTATTCTTAATACCTTCCACAGAGCATCTCTATCAACTCTATCATATGCCTTCTCCAGATCCATAAATGCTATATACAAATCCATTTGCTTTTCTAAGTATTTCTCACATACATTCTTCAAAGCAAACACCTGATCCACACATCCTCTACCACTTCTGAAACCATACTGCTCTTCCCCAATCTGATGCTCTGTACATGCCTTCACCTTCTCAATCAATACCCTCCCATATATCGACACATATATCCTCTTCGTTAATCTTTCCTCACTCATTCGTTCCATGTGCCCAAACCATTTCAAAATACCCTCTTCTCCTCTCTCAACCACGCTCTCTTTATTTCCACACATCTCTCTTACCCTTACGTTACTTACTCGATCAAACCACCTCACACCACACATGTCTGAAACACTCATTTCCAGCACATCCTCCCTCCTGCGCACAACTCTATCCATAGCCCACGCCTCGCAACCATACAACATTGTTGGAACCACTATTCCTTCAAACATACCCATTTTTGCTTTCCGAGATAATGTTCTCGACTTTCACACATTCTTCAAGGCTCCCAGGATTTTCGCCCCCTCCCCCACCCTATGACCCACCTCCGCTTCCATGGTCCCATCCGCTGCCAGATCCACTCCCAGATATCCAAAACACTTTACTTCCTTCAGTTTTTCTGCATTCAAACTTACCTCCCAATTGACTTAACCCTCAACCCTACTGTACCTAATAACCTAGCTCTTATTCACATTTAATCTTAACTTTCTTCTGTCACACACTTTACCAAATTCAGTCACCAGCTTCTGCAGTTTCTCACATGAATCAGCCACCAGCGCTGTATCATCAGCGAACAACAACTGACTCACTTCCCAAGCTCTCTCATCCACAACAGACTTCATGCTTACCCTCTTTCCAAAACTCTTGCATTCACCTCCCTAACAACCCCATCCATAAACAAATTAAACAACCATGGAGACGTCACACACCCCTGCCGCAAACCTACATTCACTGAGAACCAATCACTTTCCTCTCTTCCTACACGTACACATGCCTTACATCCTCGATAAAAACTTTTCACTGCTTCTAACAACTTGCCTCCCACACCATGTATTCTTAATACCTTCCACAGAGCATCTCTATCAACTCTATCATATGCCTTCTCCAGATCCATAAATGCTATATACAAATCCATTTGCTTTTCTAAGTATTTCTCACATACATTCTTCAAAGCAAACACCTGATCCACACATCCTCTACCACTTCTGAAACCATACTGCTCTTCCCCAATCTGATGCTCTGTACATGCCTTCACCTTCTCAATCAATACCCTCCCATATAATTTACCAGGAATACTCAACAAACTTATACCTCTGTAATTTGAGCACTCACTCTTATCCCCTTTCCCTTTGTACAATGGCACTATGCAGGCATTCCGCTAATCCTCAGGCACCTCAACATGAGTCATACATACATTAAATAACCTTACCAACCAGTCAATAATACAGTCACCCCCTTTTTAATAAATTCCACTGCAATACCATCCAAACATGCTGCCTTAACGGCTTTCATCTTCCGCAAAGCTTTTACTACCTCTTCTCTGTTTACCAAATCATTTTCGTTAACCCTCTCACTTTGCACACAACCTCGACCAAAACACCCTATATCTGCTACTCTATCATGAAACACATTCAACAAATCTTCAAAATACTCACTCCATCTCCTCACATCACCATTACTTGATATCACATCCCCATTTGCGCCCTTCACTGAAGTTCCCATTTGCTCCCTTGTCTT
This sequence comes from Panulirus ornatus, assembly GCF_036320965.1. Classification (NCBI taxonomy): domain Eukaryota; kingdom Metazoa; phylum Arthropoda; class Malacostraca; order Decapoda; family Palinuridae; genus Panulirus; species Panulirus ornatus. The sequence continues at coordinate 28,039,483 of NC_092227.1, forward strand.
ACGCACTTTATTTACCTCCTTCCAGAACATCTTTTTATTTTCCCGATAATTTAATGATACTCTCTCACCCCAACTCTCATTTGCCCTCTTTTTCACCTCTTGCACCTTTCTCTTGACCTCCTGTCTCTTTCGTTTATACATCTCCCACTCAATTGCATTTTTTCCCTGCAAAAATCGTCCAAATCCCTCTCTATTCTCTTCAACTAATAATCTTACTTCTTCATCCCACCACTCACTACCCTTTCTAATCAACCCACCTGCCACTCTTCTCATGCCACAAGCATCTTTTGCGCAATCCATCACTGATTCCCTAAATACATCCCATTCCGCCCCCACTCCCCTTACTTCCATTCTTCTCACCTTTTTCCATTCTGTACTCAGTGTCTCGTGGTACTTCCTCACACAAGTCTCCTTCCCAAGCTCACTTACTCTCACCACCCTCTTCACCCCAACATTCACTCTTCTTTTCTGAACACCCATACAAATCTTCACCTTAGCCTCCACAAGATAATGATCAGACATCCCTCCAGTTGCACCTTTCAACACATTAACATCCAAAAGTCTCTCTTTCGCGCACCTGTCAATTAACACGTAATCCAAGAACGCTCTCTGGCCATCTCTCCTACGTACATATATATATATATATATATATATATATATATATATATATATATATATATATATATATATATATATATATATATATATATATATATATATATATATATATATATATATATATATATATATATATATATATATATATATATATATATATATATATATATATATATATATATATATATATATATATATATATATATATATATATATATAAGTATATATATATATTTTTTTTTTTTTTTCCTTTGTCGATGTCTTCCGCGTTTGCGAGGTAGCGCAAGGAAACAGACGAAAGAAATGGCCCAACCCACCACCATACACATGCATATACATACGTCCACACACGCAAATATACATACCTACACAGCTTTCCATGGTTTACCCCAGACGCTTCACATGCCTTGATTCAGTCCACTGACAGCACGTCAACCCCGGTACACCACATCGCTCCAATTCACTCTATTCCTTGCCCTCCTTTCACCCTCCTGCATGTTCAGGCCCCGATCACAAAAAATCTTTTCCCTCCACTTTCCACCTCCAATTTGGTCTCAATCTTCTCCTCGTTCCCTCCACCTCCGACACATATATCCTCTTGGTCAATGTTTCCTCACTCATTCTCTCCATGTGCCCAAACCATTTCAAAACACCCTCTTCTGCTCTCTCAACCACGCTCTTTTTATTTCCACACATCTCTCTTACCCTTACGTGACTTACTCGATCAAACCACCTCTCACCACACATTGTCCTCAAACATCTCATTTCCAGCACATCCATCCTCCCGCGCACAACTCTATCCATAGCCCACGCCTCGCAACCATACAACATTGTTGGAACCACTATTCCTTCAAACATACCCATTTTTGCTTTCCGAGATAATGTTCTCGACTTCCACACATTCTTCAAGGCTCCCAGAATTTTCGCCCCCTCCCCCACTCTATGATCCACTTCCGCTTCCATGGTTCCATCCGCTGCCAGATCCACTCCCATATCTAAAACACTTCACTTCCTCCAGTTTTTCTCCATTCAAACTCACCTCCCAATTGACTTGACCCTCAACCCTACTGTACCTAATAACCTTGCTCTTATTCACATTTAATCTTAACTTTCTTCTTTCACACACTTTACCAAACTCAGTCACCAGCTTCTGCAGTTTCTCACATGAATCAGCCACCAGCGCTGTATCATCAGCCAACAACAACTGACTCACTTCCCAAGCTCTCTCATCCCCAACAGACTTCATACTTGCTCCTCTTTCCAAAACTCTTGCATTCACCTCCCTAACAACCCCATCCATAAACAAATTAAACAACCATGGAGACATCACACACCCCTGCCGCAAACCTACATTCACTGAGAACCAATAACTTTCCTCTCTTCCTACACGTACACATGCCTTACATCCTCGATAAAAACTTTTCACTGCTTCTAACAACTTGCCTCCCACACCATATATTTTTAATACCTTCCACAGAGCATCTCTGTCAACTCTATCATATGCCTTCTCCAGATCCATAAATGCTACATACAAATCTATTTGCTTTTCTAAGTGTTTCTCACATACATTCTTCAAAGCAAACACCTGATCCCCAAATCCTCTACCACTTCTGAAACCACACTGCTCTACCCCAATCTAATGCTCTGTACATGCCTTCATCCTCTCAATCAATACCCTCCCATATAATTTACCAGGAATACTCAACAAACTTATACCTCTGTAATTTGAGCACTCACTCTTATCCCCTTTGCCTTTGTACAATGGAACTATGCACGCATTCCGCCAATCCTCAGGCACCTCACCATGAGTCATACAGACATTAAATAACATTACCAACCAGTCAACAATACAGTCACCCCCTTTTTTAATAAATTCCACTGCAATACCATCCAAACCTGCTGCCTTGCCGGATTTCATCTTCCGCAAAGCTTTTACTACCTCTTCTCTGTTTACCAAATCATTTTCCCTAACCCTCTCACTTTGCACACCACCTCGACCAAAACACCCTATATCTGCCACTCTATCATCAAACACATTCAACAAACCTTCAAAATACTCACTCCATCTTCTTTTCACATCACCACTACTTGTTATCACCTCCCCATTTGCGCCCTTCACTGAAGTTCCCATTTGCTCATTTTGTCTTACGCACTTTATTTACCTCCTTCCAGAACATCTTTTTATTTTCCCGAAAATTTAATGATACTCTCTCACCCCAACTCTCATTTGCCCTTTTTTTCACCTCTTGCACCTTTCTCTTGACCTCCTGTCTCTTTTATACATCTCCCACTCAATTGCATTTTTTCCCTGCAAAAATCGTCCAAATGCCTCTCTCTTCCCTTTCACTAATACTCTTACTTCTTCATCCCACCACTCACTACCCTTTCTAATCAACCCACCTCCCACTCTTCTCATGCCACAAGCATCTTTTGCGCAATCTATCACTGACTCCCTAAATACATCCCATTCCTCCCCCACTCCCCTTACTTCCATTGTTCTCACCTTTTTCCGTTCTGTACTCAGTGTCTCCTGGTACTTCCTCACACAAGTCTCCTTCCCAAGCTCACTTACTCTCACCACCCTCTTCACCCCAACATTCACTCTTCTTTTCTGAAAACCCATACAAATCTTCACCTTAACCTCCACAAAATAATGATCAGACATCCCTCCAGTTGCACCTCTCAGCACATTAACATCCAAAAGTCTCTCTTTCGCGCAACTGTCAATTAACACGTAATCCAATAACGCTCTCTGGCCATACATAAGTATACTTATGTATATCTCGCTTTTTAAACCAGGTATTCCCAATCATCAGTCCTTTTTCAGCACATAAATCTACAAGCTCTTCACCATTTCCATTTACAACACTGAACACCCCATGTATACCAATTATTCCCTCAACTGCCACATTTCTCACCTTTGCATTCAAATCACCCATCACTATAACCCGGTCTCGTGCATCAAAACCACTAACACACTCATTCAGCTGCTCCCAAAACACTTGCCTCTCATGATCTTTCTTCTCATGCCCAGGTGCATATGCACCAATAATCACCCATCTCTCTCCATCAACTTTCAGTTTTACCCATATTAATCGAGAATTTACTTTCTTACATTCTATCACATACTTCCACAACTCCTGTTTCAGGAGTACTGCTACTCCTTCCCTTGCTCTTGTCCTCTCACTCACCCCTGACTTTACTCCCAAGACATTCCCAAACCACTCTTCACCTTTACCTTTGAACTTCGTTTCACTCAGAGCCAAAACATCCAGGTTCCTTTCCTCAAACATACTACCTATCTCTCCTTTTTTCACATCTTGGTTACATCCACACACATTTAGTATATATATATATATATATATATATATATATATATATATATATATATATATATATATATATATATATATATATATATATATATATATATATATATATATATATATATATAAATATATATATATATAAATATATATATATATATATATATATATATATATATATATATATATATATATATATATATATATATATATATATATATATATATATATATATATATATATATATATATATATATAAATATATATATATATATATATATATATATATATATATATATATATATATATATATATATATATATATATATATTTATTTATTTATTTTGCTTTGTCGCTGATTCCCTGGTTTGCGAGGTAGCGCAAGGAAACAGACGAAAGAATGGCCCAACCCGCCCACATACACATGTATATACATACACGTCCACACACGCAAATATACATACCTATACATCTCAATGTACACATATATGTACACACACAGGCATATACATATATACACATGCACATAATTCATACTGTCTGCCTTTATTTGTTCCCTTCGCCATCTCGCCACACATGGAATAACAACCCCCTCCCCCTCAAGTGTGCGAGGTAGCGCTGAGAAAAGACAACAAAGGCCCCATTTGTTCACACTCAGTCTTTAGCTGTCATGTAATAATGCACCAAAACCACAGCTTCCTTTCCATATCCACGCCCGACACAACTTTCCATGGTTTACCCCAGACTCTTCACATGCCCTAGTTCAATCCATTGACAGCACGTCGACCCCGGTATTCCACTTCGTTCCAATTCACTCTATTCCTGTCACGCCTTTCACCCTCCTGCATGTTCAGGCCCCGATCACTCAAAATCTTTTTCACTCCATCTTTCCACCTCCAATTTGGTCTCCCATTTCTCTTCTTTCCCCCCACCTCTGACACATATATCCTCTTGGTCAATCTTTCCTCACTCATTCTGTCCATGTGGCCAAACCACTTCAAAACACCCTCTTATGCTCTCTCAACCACACTCTTTTTATTTCAACACATCTCTCTTACCCTTACATTACTTACTCGATCAAACCACCTCACACCACATATTGTCCTCAAACATCTCATTTCCAGCACATCCACCCTCCTGCGCACTACTCTATCCATAGCCCACGCCTAGCAACCATACAACATTGTTGGAACCACTATTCCTTCAAACATACCCATTTTTGCTTTCCGAGATAATGTTCTCGACTTCCAAACATTCTTCAAGGCTCCCAGAATTCTCGACCCCTCCCCCATCCTATGATTTAATTCCGCTTCCATGGTTCCATCCGCTGCCCGATCCACTCGCATATATCTAAAACACTTTACTATCTCCAGTTTTTATCCATTCAAACTTACCTCCCAATTGCCTTGACCCTCAACCCTACTGTACCTAATAACCTTGCTCTTATTCACATTTACTCTCAACTTTCTTCTTTCACACACTTTACCAAACTCAGTCACCAGCTTCTGCAGTTTCTTACATGAATCAGCCACCAGCGCTGTATCATCAGCCAACAACAACTGACTCACTTCCCAAGCTCTCTTATCCACAACGGACTGCATACTTGCCCCTCTTTCCAAAACCCTTGCATTAACCACCCTAACAACCCCATCCATAAACAAATTAAACAAACACGGAGACATCACGCCATTTCCCGCGTCAGCGAGGTACCGTTAAGAAGAGAGAACTGGGCCTTTGAGGGAATATCCTCACCTGGCCCCCTTCTCTGTTCCTTCTTTTGGAAAATTAAAAAAAAAATGAGAGGGGAGGATTTCCAGCCCCCCGCTCCCTCCCGTTTTAGTCGCCTTCTACGACACTCAGTGAATACGTGGGAAGTATTCTTTCTCCAATATCCCCAGGGATAATATATATATATATATATATATATATATATATATATATATATATATATATATATATATTTTTTTTTTTTCCTTTGTCGCTGTCTCCCGCGTTTGCGAGGTAGCGCAAGGAAACAGACGAAAGAAATGGCCCAACCCACCCCCATACACATGTAAATACATACGTCCACACACGTAAATATACATACCTACACAGCTTTCCATGGTTTACCCCAGACGCTTCACACGCCTTGATTCAATCCACTGACAGCACGTCAACCCCGGTATACCACATCGCTCCAATTCACTCTATTCCTTGCCCTCCTTTCACCATCCTGCATGTTCAGGCCCCGATCACACAAAATCTTTTTCTCTTCATCTTTCCACCTCCAATTTGGTCTCCCTCTTCTCCTCGTTCCCTCCACCTCCGACACATATATCCTCTTGGTCAATCTTTCCTCACTCATTCTCTCCATGTGCCCAAACCATTTCAAAACACCCTCTTCTGCTCTCTCAACCACGCTCTTTTTATTTCCACACATCTCTCTTACCCTTACGTTACTTACTCGATCAAAGCACCTCACACCACACATTGTCCTCAAACATCTCATTTCCAGCACATCCATCCTCCTGCGCACAACTCTATCCATAGTCCACGCCTGGCAACCATACAACATTGTTGGAACCACTATTCCTTCAAACATACCCATTTTTGCTTTCCGAGATAATGTTCTCGACTTCCACACATTCTTCAAGGCTCCCAGAATTTTCGCCCCCTCCCCCACCCGATGATCCACTTCCGCTTCCATGGTTACATCCGCTGCCAGATCCACTCTCAGATATCTAGAACACTTCACTTCCTCCAGTTTTTCTCCATTCAAACTCACCTCCCAATTGACTTGACCCTCAACCCTACTGTACCTAATAACCTTGCTCTTATTCACATTTACTCTTAACACTCTTCTTTCACACACTTTACCAAACTCAGTCACCAGCTTCTGCAGTTTCTCACATGAATCAGCCACCAGCGCTGTATCATCAGCCAACAACAACTGACTCACTTCCCAAGCTCTCTCATCCCCAACAGACTTCATACTTGCCCCTCTTTCCAAAACTCTTGCATTCACCTCCCTAACAACCCCATCCATAAACAAATTAAACAACCATGGAGACATCACACACCCCTGCCGCAAACCTACATTCACTGAGAACCAATCACTTTCCTCTCTTCCTACACGTACACATGCCTTACATCCTCGATAAAAACTTTTCACTGCTTCTAACAACTTGCCTCCCACACCATATATTCTTAATACCTTCCACAGAGCATCTCTATCAACTCCATCATATGCCTTCTCTAGATCCATAAATGCTACATACAAATCCATTTGCTTTTCTAAGTATTTCTCACATACATTCTTCAAAGCAAACACCTGATCCACACATCCTCTACCACTTCTGAAACCACACTGCTCTTCCCCAATCTGATGCTCTGTACATGCCTTCACCCTCTCAATCAATATCCTCCCATATAATTTACCAGGAATACTCAACAAACTTAGACCTCTGTAATTTGAGCACTCACTCTTATCCCCTTTGCCTTTGTACAATGGCACTATGCACGCATTCCGCCAATCCTCAGGCACCTCACCATGAGTCATACATACATTAAATAACCTTACCAAAGAGTCAACAATACAGTCACCCCCTTTTTTCATAAATTCCACTGCAATACCATCCAAACCTGCTGCCTTGCTGGCTTTCATCTTCCGCAAAGCTTTTACTACCTCTTCTCTGTTTACCAAATCATTTTCCCTAACCCTCTCAGTTTGCACACCACCTCGACCAAAACACCCTATATCTACCACTCTATCATCAAACACATTCAACAAACCTTGAAAATACTCACTCCCTCTCCTTCTCATATATATATATATATATATATATATATATATATATATATATATATATATATGTATATATATATATATATATATATATATATATATATATATATATATATATATATATATATATATATATATATATATATATATATACATATATATATATATATATATATATATATATATATCATTTATCGATAATGCTTTGTAGCGGTGTCCCGCGTTATCGAGGTAGCGCAAGTAAACAGACGAAAGAAAGGCCCAACCCACCCATATACACATGTATATACATACATGTCCACACACGCATATATACATACCTACACACCTCAACGTATACATATATATTCACACACAGACATATACATATATAAACATGTACATAATTCATACAGTCTGCCTTTATTCATTGAAAATGCCACCCAGCCACACATGAAATAACAACCCCCCCCCCCCCACATGTGCGCGAGGTAGCGCTAGGAAAAGACACAAAGACCAAATTCGTTCACACTCAGTGTCTTGCTGTCATATATAATGCGCTGAAACCACAGCTCCCTTTCCACATTCGGGCCCCACAGAGCTTTCCATGGTTTACCCCAGACGCTTCACACGCCCTGGTTCAATCCATTGACAGCACGTCGACCCTGGTATACCACACCGTTCCAATTCACTCTATTCCTTTCACGCCTTTCACCCTCCTGCATGTTCATGCCCCGATCACTCAAAATCTTGTTCGCTCCATCTTTCCACCTCCAATTTGCTCTTCCACTTCTCCTCGGGCCCTCCACCTCCGACACGTATAACCTCTCGGTCAATCTTTTCTCAATCATTCTCTCCATGTGACCAAACCATTTCAAAACACCTTCTTCTGCTCTCTCAACCACACTCTTTTTATTACCACACATATCTCTCACCTTATTATTATTGACTCGATCAAACAACTTCACACCACATATTGTCCTCAAACATCTCATTTCCAGCACATCCACCCTCCTCCGCACAACTATATGTATAGCCCACGCCTCGCAACCATATAACACGGTTGGAACCACTATTCCTTCCAACACACCCATTTTTGCTTTCCCAGATAATGTTCTCGACTTCCACACATTCTTCAACGCTCCCAGAACTTTCGCCCCCTCCCCAACCCTATAATACACTTCTGCTTCCGTGGTTCCATCCGCTGCCAAATCCACTCCTAGATATCTAAAGCACTTCACTTCCTCCAGGTTTTCTCCATTCAAACTTACCTCCCAATTGACTTTTCCCTCAGCCCTACTGTACCTAATAACCTTGCTCTTATTCACATTTACTCTTAGCTTTCTTCTTTCACAAACTATACCATACTCAGTCACTAGCTTCTGCAGTTTCTCACACGAATCAGCCACCATCGCTCTATCATCAGCGAACAACAACTGAATCATTTCCCAAGCTCTCTCATCCACAACAGACTGCATAATTGCCCCTCTTTCCAAAGCTCTTGCATTCACCTCCCTAACAAACCCATCCATAAACAAATTAAACAACCATGGAGACATCGCACACCCCTTGCCGCAAACTAATATTCACTGAGAACCAATAACTTTCCTCTCTTCCTACACGTACACATGCCTTAACTCCTCGATAATAACTTTTCACAGCTTCTAACAACTTGCCCCACACACCATATATTCTTAATACCTTCCACAGAGCATCTGTATCAACTCTATCATATCCATAAATATCAGATCCATAAAGGCTATATACAAATCCATTTGCTTTTCTAAGTATTTCTCACATACATTCTTCAAAGCAAACATGTGATCCACACATTCTCTACCACTTCTGAAACCACACTGCTCTACCCCAATTTGATGCTCCGTACATGCCTTCACCCTCTTAATCAATACCCTCCATTATAATTTTCCAGAAATACTTAAAGAACATATAGCTCTGTAATTTGAGCACTCACTCTTATCCCCTTTGCCTTTGTACAGTGGCACTATGCACGCATTCCGCTAATCCTCAGGCACCTCACCATGAGTCATACATACATTAAATAGCCTAACCAACCAATCAACAATACAGTCACACCCTTCCGCAATGCTTTTACTCTCTCTTCTCTGTTTACCAAATCATTTTCCCTAACCCTTTCACTTTGCTCACCACCTCGACCAAAAAACCCTATATCTGCGACTCTATCATCAAACACGCTCAACAAACACATCGTGGTAAAGTGCCTGAGGATTAGCGAAGTGCTTGCATAGTGCCATTGTACAAAGGCAAAGGGGATAAATCTGAGTGCTCAAATTACAGAGGTATAAGTTTGTTGAGTATTCTCAGGAAATTATATGGGAAGGTATTGACTGAGAGGGTGAAGGCATGAACAGAGCATCAGATTGGGAAAGAGCAGTGTCATTTCAGAAGTTTTAGAGGATGTGTGGAGTCACTTGTTTGCTTTGAAGAATGTATGTGAGGAGTACTTTGAAGGAAAATGGATTTGTACGTAGCATTTATGGATCTGGAGAAGGCATATGATAGAGTTGATAGAGATGCTCTGTGGAAGGTATAAGGAATATATGGTGTTGGAGGGAAGTTGTTAGAAGCAGTGAAAAGTTTTTATCGAGGTTGTAAGGCATGTGTACGTGTAGGAAGAGAGGAAATTGATTGGTTCTCAGTGAATGTTGGTTTGGTTCAGGGGTATGTGATGTCTCCATGGTTGTATAATTTGTTTATGGATGGGGTTGTTAGGGAGGTGAATGCAAGAGTTTTGGAAAGAGAGGCAAGTATGCAGTCTGTTGTGGATGAGAGAGCTTGGGAAGTGAGTCAGTTGTTGTTCGCTGATGATACAGCGCTGGTGGCTAATTCGTGTGAGAAACTGCAGAAGTTGGTGACTGAGTTTGGTAAATTGTGTGAAAGAAGTAAGCTGAGAGTAAATGTGAATAAGAGCAAGGTTATGAGATACAGTAGGGTAGAGGGACAAGTGAATTGCGAGGTAAATTTGAATGGAGAGGAACTGGAGAAAGTGAAGTGTTTTAGATATCTGGAGGTGGATTTGGCGGCAGATAGAACCATTGAAGCAGAAGTAAATCATAGGGTGGGGAAGGGGGCGAAACTTCTGGGAGTGTTGAAAAATGTATGGAAGTCGAGAACATTATCTGGGAGAGCAAAAATGGATATTCTTAATACCTTCCATAGATGCTACATACAAATCCATTTTCTTTTCTAAGTATTTCTCACATACATTTTTGAAAGCAAACACCTGATTCACACGTCTTCTACCACTTCTGAAACCAAGCTGCTCTTCCCTAATCTTATGCTCACACGTTGTCACCCTCTCAATCAATACCGTCCCATATAATTTCTCAGGACAACTCGACAAACTTATACCTCTGTAATCTGAGCACTCACCTTCATCCCCTTTGCCTTTTTACAATGGCACTATGCATGCATTCCTACAATTCTGAGGCACCTCACCATGAGTCATGCATATATTAAATATCCTTACCAACTAGTCAACAACAATCATCCATTTTTTTTTATAAATTCCACTGTAATACCATCCATACCCGCTGCCTTACCAGTTTTCATCTTCCGCAAAGCTTTTACTACCTCTTCTCTATTTACTAAATCATTCTCCCTAACCCTCTAACTTTGCCCACCACCTCGACCAAAACACCCTTTATCTGCCACTCTATAATCTAACACATTCATTAAACCTCCTTCTCCATCTCCTTCTCACATCACCACTGCTTGTTATCACCTCCAAATTAGCCCCCTTCATCGATGTTCCCATTTATTCTCTTGTCTTAGGCACTTTATTTACCTCCTTCCAAAACATCTTTTTATTCTCCTTAAATTTTAATGATACTTTCTCATCCCACCTTTTATTTACCCTCTTTTTCACCTCTTGCACATTTCTCTTGACCTCCTGCCTCTTTCTTTTATACATCTACCAGTCATTTGCACTATTTCGCTACAAAAATCGTCCAAATGCCTCTCTTTTCTCTTACACTAACAATCTCACGTCTTCATCCCACCAGTCACTCCCCTTTCTAATCTGCCCACCTCCCACGCCTCTCATGCCAAAAGCATCTTTTGCGAAAGCCATCATTGCTTCTCTAAATACATCCAATTCCTCCCCGACTCCCCTTACGTCCTTTGCTCTCACCTTTTTCCATACTGCACTCAGTCTCTCCTGGTACTTGCTCACACAAGTCTCCTTCCTAAGCGCACTTACTCTCACCACTCTCTTCACCCCAACATTCTCTCTTCTTTTCTGAAAACCTCTACAAATCTTCACCTTCGCCTCCACAAGATAATGATCAGACATCCCTCCAGTTGCACATCTCAGCACAGCAACATCCAAAAGTCTCTTTTGCACGCCTATCAATTAACACATAATCCAATAGCATTCTCTGGCAATCTATCCTACCTACATACGTGTACTTATGTATATCTCTTTTTTTGAACCAGGTATTCCTAATCTCCAGGCCTTTTTAGCACACAAATCTACAAGCTCTTCAACATTTCCATTTACAACACTGAACTCCCTATGTACACCAATTAATCCCTGAACTGCCACATTACTCACCTTTCCATTAAAATCACCCATCACTATACCCCGGTGGAAGAAAGATGGGAGGTGGGCAGGTGAAAAAGGGTAAAGAGTGATGGATAAAGATGTAAGATTGTTAGTGAAAGAGAGGAGAGAGGCATTCGGACGATTTTTGCAGGGAAATACTGCAAATGACTTGGAGATTTATAACAGAAAGAAGCAAGAAGTCACAAGAAAAGTGCAAGAAATGAGAAAAGAAGGCAAATGAGAGTTGATGTGACAAATCATCATTACATTTTAGGGAGAATGAAGAGATTGTTTTGGAAGGAGGTATTCAAAGTACGGAAGAAAGAAAACAAATGGGAACATTGGTGAAAGGGGCAAATTGGGAGGTAATAACAAGTAGTAGCGAAGTGAGAAAGAGATGAAGTAAGTATTTTAAGGTGTGTTGAATATGTTTGATGATAGAATGGCAGATATTGGGTGTTTTGGTCGAGGTGGAGTTTGTAGTGAGAGGGGTCAAGGGAAAATAGTTTGGTAAACAGGGAAAAGGTAGTGAAAGCTGTGAAGAAGATGAAAGCAGGCAAGGTGGCGGGTTTGGATGGTATTGCAGTGGAATTTACTGAGAAAGTGGGTAACTGTGTTGTTGTCTGGTTGATGAGGATATTCAATGTATGTATGCCTTATGGTGACGTGTCTGAGAATTGTTAGAATCCATCCATAGTGTCATTGTACAAAGGCAAAGGGGATAAAGGTGAATCTTCAAATTACAGAGGTAAAAGTTTGTCGAATTTTCCTGGGCAATCATATTGGAGGGTATTGATTGACAGGGTGAAGACATGTACAGATCATCAGATTGGGAAGAGCAGTGTCATTTCAGAAGTGGTAGGAGATGTGTGGATCAGGTGTTTGCTTTGAAGAATGTATGTGAGAATTACTTAGGAAAACAAATGGATTTTTATGTAGCATTTATGAATCTGGAGAAGGCATATGATAGAGTTGATAGAGATGCTCTGTAGAAGGTATTAAGGGTATATGGTTCTGGAAGCAAGTTGCTAGAAGCAGTGATAAGTTTGTATCGAGGATGTAAGGCATGTGTACGAGTAGGAAGAGAGGAAAGTGATTGGTTCTCAGTGAATGTCGGTTTACGGCAGGGAGACGTGATGTCTCCATGGTTGTTTAATTTCATTATGGATGGGGTTGTTAGGGAGGTGAGAGCAACAGTTTTTGAGAAAGGGGCAAGTGTGCAGTCGTCTGTTGTTGATTAGAGGGCTTGGAAAGTGGGTCAGTAGTTGTTCACTGATGATACAGCTCCGGTGGCTTATTCGGGTGAGGAAGAGCAGAAGCTCGTGACTGAGTTTGGTGAAGTGTGCTAGAAAAGAAAGCTGTGAGTAAATGTGAATAAGAGCAAGGTTTTTAGGTACAGTAAGTTTGAGGGACAAGTCAATTGGGAGGTAAGTTTGAATGGAGAAAAACTGAGAGATGTGAAGTGTTTTAGATGTCTGGAAGTGTACTTGGCAGCGCATGGAACCATGAAAACGAATGTGAGTGACAGGTTGGGGGATGGGGCGAAAGTACTGAGAGCATTGAAAAATGTGTGGAAGGCGAGAACATTAACTCGGAAAGCAAAAATGGGTATGCATGAAGGAATAGTGGTTCTAACAATTATATATGGTTGCGAGGCGTGGGTTATAGATAGGTTGTGCGGATGAGGGTGGATATATGGGAAATGAGATGTTCGAAGACAATATGTAGTGTAGGGTGGTTTCATCGAGTAAGTAATGAAAGGATAAGAGAGATATGTTGTAATATATATATATATATATATATATATATATATATATATATATATATATATATATATATATATATATATATATATATATATATATATATATATATATATATATATATATATATATATATATATATATATATATATATATATATATATATATATATATATATATATATATATATATATATATATATATATATATATATATATATATATATATATATATATATATATATATAAAGATGTTCTGGAAGGAGGTAAATAAAGTGCGTAAGACAAGGGAGCAAATGGGAACTTCAGTGAAGGGCGCAAATGGAGAGGTGATAACAAGTAGTGGTGATGTGAGAAGGAGATGGAGTGAGTATTTTGAAGGTTTGTTGAATGTGTTTGATGATAGAGTGGCAGATATAGGGTGTTTTGGTCGAGGTGGTGTGCAAAGTGAGAGGGTTAGGGAAAATAAGTTGGTAAACAGAGAAGAGGTAGTAAAAGCTTTGCGGAAGATGAAAGCCGGCAAGGCAGCACGTTTGGATGGTATTGCAGTGGAATTTATTAAAAAAGGGGGTGACTGTATTGTTGACTGGTTGGTAAGGTTATTTAATGTATGTATGACTCATGGTGAGGTGCCTGAGGATTGGCGGAATGCGTGCATAGTGCCATTGTACAAAGGCAAAGGGGATAAGAGTGAGTGCTCAAATTACAGAGGTATAAGTTTGTTGAGTATTCCTGGTAAATTATATGGGAGGGTATTGATTGAGAGGGTGAAGGCATGTACAGAGCATCAGACTGGGGAAGAGCAGTGTGGTTTCAGAAGTGGTAGAGGATGTGTGGATCAGGTGTTTGCTTTGAAGAATGTATGTGAGAAATACTTAGAAAAGCAAATGGATTTGTATGTAGCATTTATGGATCTGGAGAAGGCATATGATAGAGTTGATAGAGATGCTCTGTGGAAGGTATTAAGAATATATGGTGTGGGAGGAAAGTTGTTAGAAGCAGTGAAAAGTTTTTATCGAGGATGTAAGGCATGTGTACGTGTAGGAAGAGAGGAAAGTGATTGGTTCTCAGTGAATGTAGGTTTGCGGCAGGGATGTGTGATGTCTCCATGGTTGTTTAATTTGTTTATGGATGGGGTTGTTAGGGAAGTGAATGCAAGAGTTTTGAAAAGAGGGGCAAGTATGAAGTCTGTTGGGGATGAGAGAGCTTGGGAAGTGAGTCAGTTGTTGTTCGCTGATGATACAGCGCTGGTGGCTGATTTATGTGAGAAACTGCAGAAGCTGGTGACTGAGTTTGGTAAAGTGTGTGGAAGAAGAAAGTTAAGAGTAAATGTGAATAAGAGCAAGGTTATTAGGTACAGTAGGGTTGAGGGTCAAGTCAATTGGGAGGTGAGTTTAAACGGAGAAAAACTGGAGGAAGTGAAGTGTTTTAGATATCTGGGAGTGGATCTGGCAGCGGATGGAACCATGGAAGCGGAAGTGGATCATAGGGTGGGGGAGGGGGCGAAAATTCTGGGGGCCTTGAAGAATGTGTGGAAGTCGAGAACATTATCTCGGAAAGCAAAAATGGGTATGTTTGAAGGAATAGTGGTTCCAACAATGTTGTATGGTTGCGAGGCGTGGGCTATGGATAGAGTTGTGCGCAGGAGGATGGATGTGCTGGAAATGAGATGTTTGAGGACAATGTGTGGTGTGAGGTGGTTTGATCGAGTGAGTAACGTAAGGGTAAGAGAGATGTGTGGAAATAAAAAGAGCGTGGTTGAGAGAGCAGAAGAGGGTGTTTTGAAGTGGTTTGGGCACATGGAGAGGATGAGTGAGGAAAGATTGACCAAGAGGATATTAGTGTCGGAGGTGGAGGGAGCAAGGAGAAGAGGGAGACCAAATTGGAGGTGGAAAGATGGAGTGAAAAAGATTTTGTGTGATCGGGGCCTGAACATGCAGGAGGGTGAAAGGAGGGCAAGGAATAGAGTGAATTGGAGCGATGTGGTATACCGGGGTTGACGTGCTGTCAGTGGATTGAATCAATGCATGTGAAGCGTCTGGGGAAACCATGGAAAGCTGTGTAGGTATGTATATTTGCGTGTGTGGACGTATGTATATACATGTGTATGGGGGGGTTCGGCCATTTGTTTCGTCTGTTTCCTTGCGCTACCTCGCAAACGCGGGAGACAGCGACAAAGTATAAAAAAAAAAAAAAATATATATATATATATATATATATATATATATATATATATATATATATATATATATATTTTCTTTTTTTTTATACTATTCGCTATTTCCTGCGATAGCGATGTAGCGTTAAGAACAGAGGACTGGGCCTTTGAGGGAATATCCTCACCTGGCCCTCTTCTCTGTTCCATCTTTTGGAAAAAAAAAAAAAAAAAACGAGAGGGGAGGATTTCCAGCCCCCCACTCCCTTCCCTTTTAGTCGCCTTCTACGACACGCAGGGAATACGTGGAAAGTATTCTTTCTCCCCTATCCCCAAGGAATATATATATATATATATATATATATATATATATATATATATATATATATATATATATATATATATATATATATATATATATATATATATATATATATACATATATATATATATATATATGTATATATATATATATATATATATATATATATATATATATTCCTATGCGTCCACGGGGAAAATTAAACACGAAAAGTTCCCAAGTGCACTTTCGTGTAATAATCACATCATCAGGGAAGACACAAAAGAGAAATATAAAATGTCAGTTGACATATATATATTTTTTTTTTTTTTTTTTTTTTTATACTTTGTCGCTGTCTCACGCGTTTGCGAGGTAGCGCAAGGAAACAGACGAAAGAAATGGCCCAACCCCCCCCATACACATGTACATACACACGTCCACACACGCAAATATACATACCTACACAGCTTTCCATGGTTTACCCCAGACGCTTCACATGCCTTGATTCAATCCACTGACAGCACGTCAACCCCTGTATACCACATCGCTCCAATTCACTCTATTCCTTGCCCTCCTTTCACCCTCCTGCATGTTCAGGCCCCGATCACACAAAATCCTTTTCACTCCATCTTTCCACCTCCAATTTGGTCTCCCTCTTCTGCTCGTTCCCTCCACCTCCGACACATATATCCTCTTGGTCAATCTTTCCTCACTCATTCTCTCCATGTGCCCAAACCATTTCAAAACACCCTCTTCTGCTCTCTCAACCACGCTCTTTTTATTTCCACACATCTCTCTTACCCTTACGTTACTTACTCGATCAAACCACCTCACACCACACATTGTCCTCAAACATCTCATTTCCAGCACATCCATCCTCCTGCGCACAACTCTATCCACAGCCCACGCCTCGCAACCATACAACATTGTTGGAACTACTATTCCTTCAAACATACCCATTTTTGCTTTCCGGGATAATGTTCTCGACTTCCACACATTTTTCAAGGCTCCCAAAATTTTCGCCCCCTCCCCCACCCTATGATCCACTTCCGCTTCCATGGTTCCATCCGCTGACAGATCCACTCCCAGATATCTAAAACACTTCACTTCCTCCAGCCTCTCACCATTCAAACTCACCTCCCAATTGACTTGACCCTCAACCCTACTGTACCTAATAACCTTGCTCTTATTGACATTTACTCTTAACTTTCTTCTTCCACACACTTTACCAAACTCCGTCACCAGCTTCTGCAGTTTCTCACATGAATCCGCCACCAGCGCTGTATCATCAGCGAACAACAACTGACTCACTTCCCAAGCTCTCTCATCCCCAACAGACTTCATACTTGCCCCTCTTTCCAAAACTCTTGCATTTACCTCCCTAACAACCCCATCCATAAACAAATTAAACAACCATGGAGACATCACACACCCCTGTCGCAAACCTACATTCACTGAGAACCAATCACTTTCCTCTCTTCCTACACGTACACATGCCTTACATCCTCGATAAAAACTTTTCACTGCTTCTAACAACTTGCCTCCCACACCATATATTCTTAATACCTTCCACAGAGCATCTCTATCAACTCTATCATATGCCTTCTCCAGATCCATAAATGCTACATACAAATCCATTTGCTTTTCTAAGTATTTCTCACATACATTCTTCAAAGCAAACACCTGATCCACACATCCTCTACCACTTCTGAAACCACACTGCTCTTCCCCAATCTGATGCTCTGTACATGCCTTCACCCTCTCAATCAATACCCTCCCATATAATTTACCAGGAATACTCAACAAACTTATACCTCTGTAATTTGAGCACTCACTCTTATCCCTTTGCCTTTGTACAATGGCACTATGCAAGCATTCCGCCAATCCTCAGGCACCTCACCATGAGTCATACATACATTAAATAACCTTACCAACCAGTCAACAATACAGTCACCCCCTTTTTTAATAAATTCCACTGCAATACCATCCAAACCTGCTGCCTTGCCGGCTTTCATCTTCCGCAAAGCTTTTACTACCTCTTCTCTGTTTACCAAATCATTTTCCCTAACCCTCTCACTTTGCACACCACCTCGACCCAAACACCTTATATATATATATATCATACAAAGCTCCAACAGCCAGGATCGAACCTGGGACCCCTTGTGCAAGAGGCAGGCATGCTAACCGCTAGGCTAAGGGACTGCATAATAGGAAACAACTATTCGAAATACTAAGTACTCGAATACCCTTCGTCTCACAATGGTGAGCAACGGGGTCTATCGGTTGTTTCCGAACAGAACACATAGCCAGCTCATAGAGTTTTACCGAACCTGACTGTACAACGCGAAGTTATATGAATACGAATGAAGTGTATATGAACGCACACCTTCATAGAACATACAAAGCTCCAACAGCCAGGATCGAACCTGGCACCCCTTGAGAAAGAGGCAGGCATGCTAACCGCTAGGCTAAGGGACTGTATAATAGGAAACAACTATTCGAAATACTAAGTACTCGAATACCCTTCGTCTCACAATGGTGAGCAACGGGGTCTATCGGTTGTTTCCGAACAGAACACATAGCCAGCTGATAGCGTTTTACCGAACCTGACTGTACAACGCGGAGTTATATGAATACGAATAAAGTGTATATGAACGCGCACCTTCATAGAACATACAAAGCTCCAACAGCCAGGATCGAACCTGGGACCCCTTGTGCAAGAGGCAGGCATGCTAACCGCTAGGCTAAGGGACTGTATAATTGGAAACAACTATTCGAAATACTAAGTACTCGAATACCCTTCGTCTCACAATGGTGAGCAACGGGGTCTATCGGTTGTTTCCGAACAGAACACATAGCCAGCTGATAGCCTTTTACCGAACCTAACTGTACAACGCGGAGTCATATGAATACCAATAAAGTGTATATGAACGCGCACCTTCATAGAACATACAAAGCTCCAACAGCCAGGATCGAACCTGGGACCTCTTGTGCAAGAGGCAGGCATGCTAACCGCTAGGCTAAGGGACTGTATAATAGGAAACAACTATTCGAAATACTAAGTACTCGAATACCCTTCGTCTCACAATGGTGAGCAACGGGGTCTATCGGTTGTTTCCAAATAGCACGTTTGTGTAAATAAATTAAACATTTCCTTTCCATAGCCAGAGGTTGAACCATTATGTGACATTCATTTTTCATTTATTTCAAGCTAGAAGTTCCAGTTTTCTAAATTGTTTCTTACATTTTTCACATGTATATATATGTATGTGTGTGTGTGTGTGTGTATATGTGCGTGTGTGTGGGTATGTGTGTGTGTGTGAATATATATATGTATATTATCCCTGGGGATAGGGGTGAAAGAATACTTCCCACGCATTCCTCGCGTGTTGTAGAAAGCGACTAGAGGGGACGGGAGCGGGGGGCCAGAAATCCTCCCCTCCTTGTATTTTTTTTAACTTTCTAAAATGGGAAACAGAAGAAGGAGTCACGCGGGGAGTGCTCATCCTCCTCGAAGGCTCAGATTGGTGTGCCTAAATGTGTGTGGATGTAACCAAGATGTGAAAAAAGAAGAGATAGGTAGTATGTTTGAGGAAAGGAACCTGGATGTTTTGGCTCTGAGTGAAACGAAGCTCAAGGGTAAAGGGGAGAGTGGTTTGGGAATGTCTTGGGAGTAAAGTCAGGGGTTAGTGAGAGGACAAGAGCAAGGGAAGTAGTAGCAGTACTCCTGAAACAGGAGTTGTGGAAGTATGTGATAGAATGTAAGAAAGTAAATTCTCGATTGATATGGGTAAAACTGAAAGTTGATGGAGAGAGATGGGTGATTATTGGTGCATATGCACCTGGGCATGAGAAGAAAGATCATGAGAGGCAAGTGTTTTGGGAGCAGCTGAATGAGTGTGTTAGTGGTTTTGATGCACGAGACCGGGTTATAGTGTTGGGTGATTTGAATGCAAAGGTGAGTAATGTGGCAGTTGAGGGAATAATTGGTATACATGGGGTGTTCAGTGTTGTAAATGGAAATGGTGAAGAGCTTGTAGATTTATGTGCTGAAAAAGGACTGATGATTGGGAATACCTGGTTTAAAAAGCGAGATATACATAAGTATACTTATGTAAGTAGGAGAGATGGCCAAAGAGCGTTATTGGATTACGTGTTAATTGACAGGCGCGCGAAAGAGAGACTTTTGGATGTTAATGTGCTGAGAGGTGCAACTGGAGGGATGTCTGATCATTATCTTGTGGAGGCTAAGGTGAAGATTTGTATGGGTTTTCAGAAAAGAAGAGTGAATGTTGGGGTGAAGAGGGTGCTGAGAGTAAGTGAGCTTAGGAAGGAGACTTGTATGAGGAAGTACCAGGAGAGACTGAGTACAGAATGGAAAAAGGTGAGAACAATGGAAGTAAGGGGAGTGGGGTAGGAATGGGATGTATTTAGGGAATCAGTGATGGATTGCGCAAAAGATGCTTGTGGCATGAGAAGAGTGGGAGGTGGGTTGATTAGAAAGGGTAGTGAGTGGTGGGATGAAGAAGTAAGAGTATTAGTGAAAGAGAAGAGAGAG
The DNA here is from genome assembly GCF_036320965.1 of Panulirus ornatus. Classification (NCBI taxonomy): domain Eukaryota; kingdom Metazoa; phylum Arthropoda; class Malacostraca; order Decapoda; family Palinuridae; genus Panulirus; species Panulirus ornatus. Next base: position 28,060,554 of record NC_092227.1, read on the forward strand.
GCATTTGGACGATTTTTGCAGGGAAAAAATGAAATTGAGTGGGAGACGTATAAAAGAAAGAGACAGGAGGTCAAGAGAAAGGTGCAAGAGGTGAAAAAAAGGGCAAATGAGAGTTGGGGTGAGAGGGTATCATTAAATTTTAGGGAGAATAAAAAGATGTTCTGGAAGGAGGTAAATAAAGTGCGTAAGACAAGGGAGAAAATGGGAACTTCAGTGAAGGGCGCAAATGGGTAGGTGATAACAAGTAGTGGTGATGTGAGAAGGAGATGGAGTGAGTATTTTGAAGGTTTGTTGAATGTGTTTGATGATAGAGTGGCAGATATAGGGTGTTTTGGTCGAGGTGGTGTGCAAAGTGCGAGGGTTAGGGAAAATAAGCTGGTAAACAGAGAAGAGGTAGTAAAAGCTTTACGGAAGATGAAAGCCGGCTAGGCAGCAGGTTTGGATGGTATTGCAGTGGAATTTATTAAAGAAGGGGGTGACTGTATTGTTGACTGGTTGGTAAGGTTATTTAATGTATGTATGACTCATGGTGAAGTGCCTGAGGATTGGCGGAATGCGTGCATAGTGCCATTGTACAAAGGCAAAGAGGATAAGAGTGAGTGCTCAAATTACAGAGGTATAAGTTTGTTGAGTATTCCTGGCAAATTGTATGGGAGGATATTGATTAAGAGGGTGATGGCATGTACAGAGCATCAGATTGGGGAAGAGCAGTGTGGTTTCAGAAGTGGTAGAGGATGTGTGGATCAGGTGTTTGCTTTGAAGAATGTATGTGAGAAATACTTAGAAAAGCAAATGGATTTGTATGTAGCATTTATGGATCTGGAGAAGGCATATGATAGAGTTGATAGAGATGCTCTGTGGAAGGTATTAAGAATATATGGTGTGGGAGGCAAGTTGTTAGAAGCAGTGAAAAGTTTTTATCGAGGATGTAAGGCATGTGTACGTGTAGGAAGAGAGGAAAGTGATTGGTTCTCAGTGAATGTAGGTTTGCGGCAGGGGTGTGTGATGTCTCCATGGTTGTTTAATTTGTTTATGGATGGGGTTGTTAGGGAGGTGAATGCAAGAGTTTTGGAAAGAGAGGAAAGTATGAAGTCTGTTGGGGATGAGAGAGCTTGGGAAGTGAGTCAGTTGTTGTTCGCTGATGATACAGTGCTTGTGGCTGATTCATGTGAGACACTGCAGAAGCTGGTGACTGAGTTTGGTAAAGTGTGTGGAAGAAGAAAGTTAAGAGTAAATGTGAATAAGAGCAAGGTTATTAGGTACAGTAGGGTTGAGGGTCAATTCAATTGGGAGGTGAGTTTGAATGGAGAAAAACTGGAGGAAGTGAAGTGTTTTAGATATCTGGGAGTGGATCTGGCAGCGGATGGAACCATGGAAGCGGAAGTGGATCATAGGGTGGGGGAGGGGGCGAAAATTCTGGGAGCCTTGAAGAATGTGTGGAAGTCGAGAACATTATCTCGGAAAGCAAAAATGGGTATGTTTGAAGGAATAGTGGTTCCAACAATGTTGTATGGTTGCGAGGCGTGGACTATGGATAGAGTTGTGCGCAGGAGGATGGATGTGCTGGAAATGAGATGTTTGAGGACAATGTGTGGTGTGAGGTGGTTTGATCGAATAAGTAACGTAAGGGTAAGAGAGATGTGTGGAAATAAAAAGAGCGTGGTTGAGAGAGCAGAAGAGGGTGTTTTGAAATGGTTTGGTCACATGGAGAGAATGAGTGAGGAAAGATTGATCAAGAGGATATATGTGTCGGAGGTGGAGGGAACGAGGAGAAGAGGGAGACCAAATTGGAGGTGGAAAGATGGAGTGAAAAAAATTTTGTGTGATCGGGGCCTGAACATGCAGGAGGGTGAAAGGAGGGCAAAGAATAGAGTGAATTGGAGCGATGTGGTATACCGGGATTGACGTGCTGTCAGTGGATTGAATCAAGGCATGTGTATGGGGGTGGGTTGGGCCATTTCTTTCGTCTGTTTCCTTGCGCTACCTCGCAAACGTGGGAGACAGCGACAAAGCAAAAAAAAAAAAAAGAATATATATATATATATATATATATATATATATATATATATATATATATATATATATATATATATATATATAAGATAAATAAAAATATAATAATAAAGAATATATATATATATATATCTATTCCTATGATTCCACGGGGAGAATTAGACACGAAAAGTTCCCAAGTGCACTTTCGTGTAATAATCACATCATCAGGGAAGACAGAAGAGAGAAATATAAAATGTCAGTTGATATACATCGAAGAGACGAGGTTAGGACGCCATTTGGTAAATATGTGATTGTCCAAAACATACAACGAGCGCTCATAAACTTATCATTTTACAAATCTTATCAACAATAAAGTTATCTAATTTGTATAGACCATTACTAATATTAAGATTATAATTCTTTCTGTATTTAATAATAGAAGATTCAATGATATTTCTCTGGTAATAGGGTTAGAGTTAACAACTGAGATGGCGTTACTCCAGTCAATACAATGATCATAGTTTTTAATATGATTAAACAAGGCATTTGATTCTTGTCCCGTTCTTATACTATATTTATGTTGCTTAATTCTAACAGAAAGATCCTTACCAGTCTGACCAACACAAAATTTATCACAGTTTCCACGTGGCACTTTATAGATGCAACCAAGAGAATTTTCTGGTGAATTCCTGTTTAAGATATTCTTTATAGTATTATTGTTGCTAAAGGCAACATTTACATTAAAGGATTTAAGCAACATGGGAAGGAAAGTAAAATTGTTATCAAAAGGGAAAACTAAAAGATTCTTGGTATCAATGGGAGGGTTGGGCTCAACTCTATAAAATGATTTGTTTGCTAACTTAAGGGATTTATCAATGAAAGATCTAGGGTACTTTAACTTAAATCCAATAGAATATATCTTCTCAAACTCATCATCAATAAACTCTGGACTGCAAATACGTAATGCCCTAAGGAACATAGATTGAAATGATGATAATTTAACTCTTTTATGTTGAGATGAGTAATATTGGATATATGAGCATTCATTGGTGGGTTTTCTTTATATGCTAAACCTAAACTTGTTTCCTTGTCTATGTATCATGCAATCTAAAAATGGTAACATACCATTATTTTCATTTTCTACAGTAAATTTGATGGAGGGTACTAAATTGTTAATTAAGGGGAGAAATATTTGTAAATTTTCATTTGTCGGCAAAACACAAAGAACATCGCCTACATACCTAAACCAAATTGCATTAGAAGGTAAGATATCCTTTAGTAATTTTGTTTCAAAAAATTCCATATAAAGATTACTTAGTACAGGTGAAAGAGGGTTACCCATTGCCATACCAAATTTTATAGCATAATAATCTCCTTTAAATTGAAATACACAATCTTTTATACACAATTTTATCAGTTCAATGAAATTTGACTTTGAAACAGGTAAATGAATATCAACCAAGACATCAAATAAATACTCTAAAAGGTCATCAACTGGAACTTTAGTGAAAAGGGAGGAAACATCAAAGCTGACTAGTTTGAAATCAAAATTAATATTGATATTGTTTAGCTTGTTGACTAAATCTACATTGTTCATGATATTAGAATTTGATACCTTTCCCACTAAAGGGCTTAATAAGGAAACTAACCATTTTGACAGTTTTGTATGTGATGGAGCCTACTGAACTCACTATAGGTCTTGGTGGAAAATTCTGTTTATGTGTTTTGATAAGTCCATACATATATGGCAATGAAGGGGACAATGATGACAAATTTTTGGTAAGAGAAATGTTACCTTTCAACAACTTCATTTCTTTATTAAAGTGAGAATCAACTGCTTCTAAGGGATTTTTACTAAGTTTAGAATATGTTGTGTTATCATTTAGAAGATCATTCATTTCAGATAAATCGTTACTTTTGTCTAAAATCACAACAGTGTTAGCCTTAGCTGCTTTTGTAATATGTATATCCTCGTCTTTTTTTTAAGAAGTTAATAGCTCTTATGAATCTTTTATGGCAATTAGCTTCCACTGGTTTTGACAAACTGGCTTACACTAAACCCTTGCAAATATTAATATCATCATTACTTAAATTACTGTATTTTTCTTAATTACAAAAAGACTTTGTGACATCAACACAGCTGGCTTCTCTGTTAGAGCACACAAAACTTAAACCATAGCTCAGTGCACATCAGGAATCTTTATCTAGTTGTTTATAAGACAGGTTTACCACAAAAGATGGTTTTATGTTCTTGGTCCAGTCGCTGTTTTCAATAAGATGGTCCAACTTACGATTTAGTGACACTTGTAACCTATTGCGTTCTTTCCTTAATTCATCATAGCAATAGTCCAAAATCCGGTTCTTGCAGTGTGTCGGTATTACCATTTGAAAGGCACATGTCTTCTCTCTTGAAATGCGAAAACCCTCCTCCATTTCAAGTTTCTTTAATTCAATGTTTTTCTTTAAAATAATATTTTGAAATTAGTCAAATTGGTTTAAGTTTTGTGTGCTCTAACAGAGAAGCCAGCTGTGTTGATGTCACAAAGTCTTTTTGTAATTAAGAATAATACAGTAATTTAAGTAATGATGATATTAATATTTGCAAGGGTTTAGTGTAAGCCAGTTTGTCAAAACCAGTGGAAGCTAATTGCCCTAAAAGATTCATAAGAGCTATCAACTCCTGAAAAAAAAAATGCATATACATATTACTAAAGCAGATAAGGCTAACACTGTTGTGATTTTAGACAAAAGTAACTATTTATCTAAAATGAATGATCTTCTAAATGATAACACAACATATTCTAAACTTAGTAAAAATCCCTTAGAAGCAGTTAATTCTCACTTCAATAAAGAAATGAAGTTGTTGTTGAAAGGTAACATTTCTCTTATCAAAAAATTGTCATCTTTGTCCCCTTCATTGCCATATATGTATGGACTTATCAAAACACATAAACAAAATTTTCATGCAAGACCTATAGTGAGTTCAGTAGGCTCCATCCCATATAAATTGTCAAAATGGTTAGTTTCCTTATTAAGCCCTTTAGTGGGTAAGGTATCAAATTCTAATATCATGAACAATGTAGATTTAGTTAACAAGCTAAACAATATCAATATTAATTTTGATTTCAAACTAGTTAGCTTTGATGTTTCCTCACTTTTCACTAAAGTTCGCGTTGATGACATTTTAGAATATTTATTTGATGTCTTGGATGATATTCATTTACCTGTTTCAAAGTCTAATTTCATTGAACTGTTATAATTGTGTATAAAAGATTGTGTATTTCAATTTAATGGAGATTGTCATGCTCAAATATTTGGTATGGGAATGGGTAACCCTCTTTCACCTGTACTAAGTAATCTTTATATGGAATTTTTCAAACGAAATTACTAAACGATATCTTACCTTCTAATGCAATTTGGTTTAGGTATGTAGATGATATTTTTTGTGTTTGGCCAACAAATGAAAATTTACAAATATTTCTCCCCTTACTTAACAATTTAATACCTTCCATCAAATTTACTGTAGAAAATGAAAATAATGGTACGTTACCATTTTTGGATTGCATGATCCATAGACAAGGAAACAAGTTTAAGTTTAGCATATACTGAAAACCAATCAATGTATGCTCATCTATCCATTATTACTCATCTCAACATGACAGAGTTAAATTATCATCATTTCAATCTATGTTCCTTAGGGCATTACGTATTTGCAGTCCAGAGTTTATTGATGATGAGTTTGAGAAGATATATTCTATTGGATCTAAGTTAAAGTACCCTAGATCCTTCATTCATAAATCCCTTAAGTTAGCAAACAAATCATTTATATAGTTGAGCTCAAACCTCCCATTGACACCAAGAATATTTTAGTTCTCACTTTCAATAATAATTTCACTTTCCTTCCCATGTTGCTTAAATCCTTTAATGTAAATGTTGCCTTTAGCAACAATAATACTATAAAGAATATCTTAAACAGGAATTCACCAGAAAATTCTCTTGGTTGCATCTATAAAGTGCCTTGTGGAAACTGTGATGTATTTCATGTTGGTCAGACTGGTAAGGATCTTTCTGTTAGACTTAAGCAACATAGATATAGTATAAGAAATGGAGAAGAATCAAATACATTGTTTAATCATGTTATAAACTATTATCATTGTATTGACTGGAGTAACGCCATCTCAGTTGTCAACTCTAACTCTATTACCAAGAGAAATATCATTGAATCTTCTATTATTAAATACACAAAGAATTATAATCTTGATATTAGTGATGGTCTATACAAATTAGATAACTTTATTGTTGATAAGATTTGTAAAATCATAAGTTTATGAACGCTCGTTGTATGTTTTGGACAATCACATGTTTACCAAATGGCGTCCTAACTTCGTCTCTTCGATGTATATCAACTGACTGTTATATTTCTCTATTGTGTCTCCCCTGATGATGTGATTATTACACGTAAGTGCACTTGGAACTTTTCGTGTTTCATTTCCCCGTGGACTCATAGGAATATCTTGATCACGCGCAAAATTGTGATCCTTTCCAACATATATATATATATATATATATATATATATATATATATATATATATATATATATATATATATATATATATATATATATGGGTGATTTGAATGCAAAGGTGAGTAATGTGGCAGTTGAGGGAATAATTGGTATACATGGGGTGTTCAGTATTGTAAATGGAAATGGTGAAGAGCTTGTAGATTTATATTCTGAAAAAGGACTGTTGATTGGGAATACCTGGTTTAAAAAGCGAGATATACTTAAGTATACGTATGTAAGTAAGAGAGATGGCCAGAGGGCGTTATTGGATTACGTGTTAATTGACAGGCGCACGAAAGAGAGACTTTTGGATGTTAATGTGCTGAGAGGTGCAACTGGAGGGATGTCTGATCATTATCTTGTGGAGGCTAAGATGAAGATTTGTATGGGTTTTCAGAAAAGAAGAGTGAATGTTGGGGTGAAGAGGGTTGTGAGAGTAAGTGAGCTTGGGAAGGAGACTTGTGTGAGGAAGTACCAGGAGAGACTGAGTACAGAATGGAAAAAGGTGAGAACAATGGAAGTAATGGGAGTGGGGGAGGAATGGGATGTATTTAGGGAATCAGTGAAGGATTGCGCAAAAGATGCTTGTGGCATGAGAAGAGTGGGAGGTGGGTTGATTAGAAAGGGTAGTGAGTGGTGGGATGAAGAAGTAAGATTATTATTGAAAGTGAAGAGAGTGGCATTTGGACGATTTTTGCAGGGAAAAAATGCAATTGAGTGGGAGATGTATAAAAGAAAGAGACAGGAGGTCAAGAGAAAGGTGCAAGAGGTGAAAAAGAGGGCAAATGAGAGTTGGGGTGAGAGAGTATCATTAAATTTTAGGGAGAATAAAAAGATGTTCTGGAAGGAGGTAAATGAAGTGCGTAAGACAAGGGAGCAAATGGGAACTTCAGTGAAGGGCGCTAATGGGGAGGTGATAACAAATAGTGGTGATGTGAGAAGGAGACGGAGTGAGTATTTTGAAGGTTTGTTGAATGTGTTTGATGATAGAGTGGCAGATATAGGGTGTTTTGGTCGAGGTGGTGTGCAAAGTGAGAGGGTTAGGGAAAATGATTTGGTAAACAGAGAAGAGGTAGTAAAAGCTTTGCGGAAGATGAAAGCCGGCAAGGCAGCAGGTTCGATGGTATTGCAGTGGAATTTATTAAAAAAGGGGGTGACTGTATTATTGACTGGTTGGTAAGGTTATTTAATGTATGTATGACTCATGGTGAGGTGCCTGAGGATTGGCGGAATGCGTGCATAGTGCCATTATACAAAGGCAAAGTGGATAAGAGTGAGTGCTCAAATTACAGAGGTATAAGTTTGTTGAGTATTCCTGGTAAATTATATGGGAGGGTATTGATTGAGAGGGTGAAGGCATGTACAGAGCATCAGATTGGGGAAGAGCAGTGTGGTTTCAGAAGTGGTAGAGGATGTGTGGATCAGGTGATTCCTTTGCAGAATGTATGTGAGAAATATTGAAAAGAGAAAATGGATTTGTATGTAGCATTTATGGATCTGGAGAAGGCATATGATAGAGTTGATAGAGATGCTCTGTGGAAGGTATTAAGAATATATGGTGTGGGAGGCAAGCTGTTAGAAGCAGTGAAAAGTTTTTATCGAGGATGTAAGGCATGTGTACGTGTAGGAAGAGAGGAAAGTGATTGGTTCTCAGTGAATATAGGTTTGCGGCAGTGGTGTATGATGTCTCTATGGTTGTTTAATTTGTTTATTGATGGGGTTGTTAGGGAGGTGAATTCAAGAGTTTTGGAAAGAGGGGCAAGTATGAAGTCTGTTGGGGATGAGGGAGGTTGGGAAGTGAGTCAGTTGTTGTTCGCTGATGATACAGCACTGGTGGCTGATTCATGTGAGAAACTGCAGAAGCTGGTGACTGAGTTTGGTAAAGTGTGTGAAAGAAGAAAGTTAAGAGTAAATGTGAATAAGAGTAAGGTTATTAGGTACAGTAGGGTTGAGGATCAAGTCAATTGGGAGGTAAGTTTGAATGGAGGAAAACTGAAGGAAGTAAAGTGTTTTAGATATCTGGGAGTGGATCTGGCAGCGGATGGAACCATGGAAGCGGAAGTGGATCATAGGGTGGGGGAGGGGGCGAAAATCCTGGGAGCCTTGAAGAATGTGTGGAAGTCTAGAACATTATCTCGGAAAGCAAAAATGGGTATGTTTGAAGGAATAGTGGTTCCAACAATGTTGTATGGTTGCGAGGCGTGGGCTGTGGATAGAGTTGTGCGCAGGAGGATGGATGTGCTGGAAATGAGATGTTTGAGGAAAATGTGTGGTGTGAGGTGGTTTGATCGAGTAAGTAACGTAAGGGGAAGAGAGATGTGTGGAAATAAAATGAACGTTGTTGAGAGAACAGAAGAGGGTGTTTTGAAATGTTTTGGGCACATGGAGAGAATGAGTGAGGAAAGATTGACCAAGAGGATATATGTGTCGGAGGTGGATGGAACGAGGAGAAGTGGGAGACCAAATTGGAGGTGGAAAGATGGAGTGAAAAAAATTTTGTGTGATCGGAGCCTGAACATGCAGGAGGGTGAAAGGAGGGCAAGGAATAGAGTGAATTGGATCGATGTGGTATACCGGGGTTGACGTTCTGTCAGTGGATTGAATTCAGGGTATATGAAGCGTCTGGGGTAAACCATAGAAAGCTGAGTAGGTATGTATATTTGCGTGTGTGGACGTGTATGTATATACATGTGTATGGGGGTGGGTTGGGCCGTTTCTTTCGTCTGTTTCCTTGTGCTACCTCGCAAACGCAGGACACAGCGATTAAGCAAAAAGAAAAAAAAAAAAAATATATGTATATATATATATATTTTGATTTGTCGCTGTCTCCCGCGTTAACGAGATAGCGCAAGGAAACAGACGAAAGAATGGCCCAACCCGCCCACATACACGTGTATATACATACACGTCCACACACGCAAATATACATACCTATACATCTCAATGTACACACATATATACACACACACACATATACATATATACACATGTACATAATTCATACTCTCTGCCTTCATTTTGTTCCCATCGCCACCTCGCCACACATGGAATAACAACCCCCTCCCCCCTTATGTGTGCGAGGTAGCGCTAGGAAAAGACACCAAAGGCCCCATTCGTTCACACTCAGTCTGTAGCTGTCATGTAATAATGCACCGAAACCATAGCTCCCTTTCCACATCCAGGCCCCACACAACTTTCCATGATTTACCCCAGACGCTTCACATACCCTGGTCCAGTCCATTGACAGCACGTCGACTCCGGTATACCACATCGTTCCAATTCACTCTATTCCTTGCACGCCTTTCACCCTCCTGCATGTTCAGGCCCCGATCACTCAAAATCATTTTCACTACATCGTTCCACGTCCACTTTGGTCTCCTACTTCTCCTCGTTCCCTCCACCTCCGACACATATATCCTCTTGGTCAATCTTTCCTCACTCATTCTCTCCATGTAACCAAACCATTTCAAAACACCCTTTTCTGCTCTCTCAACCACACTCTTTTTATTTCCACGCATCTCTCTTACCCTTACATTACTTACTCGATCAAACCACCTCATACCACATGTTCAGGCCCCGATCACTCAAAATCTTTTTCACTACATCGTTCCACCTCCACTTTGGTCTCCCACTTATCCTCGTTCCCTCCACCTCCGACACATATATCCTCTTGGTCAATCTTTCCTCACTCATTCTCTCCATGTGACCGAAACCATTTCAAAACACCCTTTTCTGCTCTCTCAACCACACTCTTTTTATTTCCACGCATCTCTCTTACCCTTACATTACTTACGCGATCAAACCACCTCATGCCACATATTGTACTCAAACATCTCATTTCCAGCACATCCACCCTCCTGCGCACAACTCTATCCATAGCCCACGCCTCGCAACCATACAACATTGTTGGAACCACTATTCCTTCAAACATACCCATTTTTGCTTTCCGAGATAATGTTCTCGACTTCCAAACATTCTTCAAGGCTCCCAGAATTTTCGCCCCCTCCCCCACCATGTGATTCACTTCCGCTTCCATGATACCATCCGCTGCCAGATCCAATCCCAGATATCTAAAACACTTTACTTCCTCCAGGTTTTCTCCATTCAAACTTAACTCCCAAGTGACTTGACCCTCAACCCTACTGTACCTAATAATCTTGCTCTTATTCACATTTACTCTTAACTCTCTTCTTTCACACACTTTACCAAACTCAGTCACCAGCTTCAGCAGTTTCTTACATGAATCAGCCACCTGCGCTGTATCATCAGCGAACAACAACTGACTCACTTCCCAAGCTCTCTCATCCACAACAGGCTGCATACTTGCCCCTCTTTCCAAAACTTTTGCATTCACCTCCTTAACAACCCCATCCATAAAAAAATTAAACAACCATGGAGATATCACACACCCCTGCCGCCAAACTACATTCACTGAGAACCAATCACGTTCCTCTCTTCCTACACGTACACATGCCTTACATCCTCGATAAAAACTTTTCACTGCTTCTAACAACTTGCCACCCACACCATATATTCTTAAAACCTTCCACAGAGCATCTTTATCAACTCTATCATATGCCTTCTCCAGATCCATAAATGCTACATACAAATACATTTGCTTTTCTAAGTATTTCTCACATACATTCTTCAAAGCAAACACCTCACGTACACATCCTCTACCACTTCTGAAACCACACTGCTCTTCCCCAATCTGATGCTCTGTACATGCCTTCACCCTCTAAATCAATACCCTCCCATATAATTTACCAGGAATACTCAACAAACTTATACCTCTGTAATTTGAGCACTCACTCTTATCCCCTTTACCTTTGTACGATGGCACTATGCACGCATTCCGCCAATCCCCAGGCACCTCACCATGAATCATACATACATTAAATAACCTTACCAACCAGTCAACATACAGTCACCCCTTTTTTAATAAATTCCACTGCAATACCATCCAAACCTGCTGCCTTGCCGGCTTTCATCTTCCGTAAAGCTTTTACTACCTCTTCTCTATTTACCAAATCATTTTCCCTAACCCTCTCACTTTGCACACCACCTCGACCAAAACACCCTATATCTGCCACTCTATCATCAAACACATTCAACAAACCTTCAAAATACTCACTCCATCTCCTTCTCACATCACCACTACTTTTTATCACCTCCCCATTAGCCCCCTTCACTGAAGTTCCCATTTGCTCCCTTCTCTTACGCACTTTATTTACCTCCTTCCAGAACATCTTTTTATTCTCCCTGGTATTTAATGATACTCTCTCACCCCAACTCTCATTTGCCCTCTCTTTCACCTCTTGCACCTTTCTCTTGACCTCCTGCCTCTTTCTTTTATACCTCTCCCTCTCATTTGCATTTTTTCCCTGCAAAAATCGTCCAAGTGCCTCTCTCCTCTCTTTCACTAATAATCTTACCTCTTCATCCCACCACTCACTACCTTTTCTAATCAACACACCTCCCACGCTTCTCATGCGACAAGCATCTTTTGCGGAAGCTATCACTGATTCCCTAAATACATCCCATTCCTCCCCCACTCCCCTTACCTCCTTTGTTATCACCTTTTTCCATTCTGTACTCAGTCTCTCCTGGTACTTCCTCACACAAGTCTCCTTCCCAACTCACTTACTCTCAACACTCTTTTCACCCCAACATTCTCTCTTCTTTTCTGAAATCCCCCACAAATCTTCACCTTCGCCTCCACAAGATAATGATCAGACATCCCTCCAGTTGCACCTCTCAGCATATTAACATCCAAAAGTCTCTCTTTCGTGCGTCTATCAATTAACACGTAATCCAATAACGCTCTCTGGCCATCTCTCGTACTTACATACGTATACTTATGTATATCTCGCTTTTTAAACCAGGTATTCCCAATCACCAGTTATTTTTCAGCACATAAATCTACAAGCTCTTCACCATTTCCATTTACAACACTGAACACACCATGTATACCAATTATTCCCTCAACTGTCACATTACTCACCTTTGCATTCAAATCACCTATCACTTCAACCCGGTCTCGTGCATCAAAACCACTAACACACTCATTCAGCTGCTCCGAAAATACTTGCCTCTCATGATCTTTCCTCGCATGCCCAGGAACATATGCACCAATAATCACCCATCTCTCTCCATCAACTTTCAGTTTTACCCATATCAATCTAGAATTTACTTTCTTACACTCTATCATATACTCCCACAACTCCTGATTCATGAGTAGTGCTACTCCTTCCCTTGCTCTTGCCTTCTCACTAATCCCTGACTTTACTCCCAAGACATTCCCAAACCACTCTTCCCCTTTAGCCCTGAGCTTCGTTTCACTCAGAGCCAAAACATCCAGGTTCCTTTCCTCAAACATACTGCCTATCTCTCCTTTTATCTCATCTTGCTTATATCCACACACATTTAAACACCCCAATCTGAACCTTCGAGGAGGATGAGCACTCCTCGCGTGACTCCTTCTTCTGCTTCCCCTTTTAGAAGGTTAAAATACAAGGAGGGGAGGGTTTCTGGCCCCCCGCTCCCGTCCCCTTTAGTCGCCTTCTACGACACGTGAGGAATGCGTGTGAAGCATTCTTTCTTCCCTATCCTCAGGGATAATTTCCCAGGAATACTCAACAAACTTATACCTCTGTAATTTGAGCACTCACTTTCATCCCCTTAATACTGGCGAAAGAGGGTTATACATTTCCATACTAAATGTTTGCGCATAATATTTTCCAGCACATTGAAATACCCAGCCTTTTATGCACATTTAAAGAAACATAGAATTTGAAACAGGGAAATAAAGATTATACAGAGCATCAAGAAGATATTCTTAAGGTAATCAGCTGGAACTTTTGTAAAGAAGGATGACACATCAACCTGGACATTGTCCATTACCACCCACAATATATAGCAAAATGAATAGAATAAATAAATATATATATATATATATATATATATATATATATATGCACCTGGGCATGAGAAGAAAGATCATGAGAGGCAAGTGTTTTGGGAACAGCTAAATGAGTGTGTTAGCGGTTTTGATGCACGAGACCGGGTTATAGTGATGGGTGATTTGAATGCAAAGGTGAGTAATGTGGCAGTTGAGGGAATAATTGGTATGCATGGGGTGTTCAGTGTTGTAAATGGAAATGGTGAAGAGCTTGTAGATTTATGTGCTGAAAAAGGACTGATGATCGGGAATACCTGGTTTAAAAAGCGAGATATACATAAGTATACTTATGTAAGTAGGAGAGATGGCCAGAGAGCGTTATTGGATTACCGTGTTAATGGTCAGGCGTGCGAAAGAGAGACTTTGGATGTTAATGTGCTGAGAGGAGCAACTGGAGGGATGTCTGATCATTATCTTGTGGAGGCTAAGGTGAAGATTTGTATGGGTTTTTAGAAAAGAAGAGTGAATGTTGGGGTGAAGAGGGTGGTGAGAGTAAGTGAGCTGGGAAGGAGAATTGTGTGAGGAAGTACTAGGAGAGACTGAGTACAGAATGGAAAAAAGGTGAGAACAATGGAAGTAAGGGGAGTGGGGGAGGAATGGGATGTATTTAGGGAATCAGTGATGGATTACGCAAAAGATGCTTGTGGCATGAGAGGAGGGGGAAGTGGGTTGATTAGAAAGGGTAGTGAGTGGTGGGATGAAGAAGTAAGATTATTAGTGAAAGAGAAGAGAGAGGCATTTGGACGATTTTTGTAGGGAAAAAATGCAAATGAGTGTGAGATGTATAAAAGAAAGAGACAGAAGGTCAAGAGAAAGGTGCAAGAGGTGAAAAAGAGGGCAAATGAGAGTTGTGGTGAGAGAGTATCATTAAATTTTAGGGAGAATAAAAAGATGTTCTGGAAGGAGGTAAATAAAGTGCGTAAGACAAGGGAGCGAATGGGAACTTCAGTTAAGGGCGCAAATGGGGAGGTGATAACAAGTAGTGGTGATGTGAGAAAGAGATGGAGTGAGTATTTTGAAGGTTTGTTGAATGTGTTTGATGATAGAGTGGCAGATATAGGGTGTTTTGGTCGAGGTGGTGTGCAAAGAGAGAGGGTTAGGGAAATTGATCTGGTAAACAGAGAAGAGGTAGTAAAAGCTTTGCGGAAGATGAAAGCCGGCAAGGCAGCAGGTTTGGATGGTATTGCAGTGGAATTTATAAAAAAAAGGGGGTGACTGTATTATTGACTGGTTGGTAAGGTTATTCAATGTATGTATGACTCATGGTGAGGTGCCTGAGGATTGGCGGAATGCGTGCATAGTGCCATTGTACAAAGGCAAAGGGGATAAGAGTGAGTGCTCAAATTTCAGAGGTATAAGTTTGTTGAGTATTCCTGGTAAATTATATGGGAGGGTATTGATTGAGAGGGTGAAGTCATGTACAGAGCATCAGATTGGGGAAGAGCAGTGTGGTTTCAGAAGTGGTAGAGGATGTGTGGATCAGGTGATTCCTTTGAAGAATGTATGTGAGAAATACTTAGAAAAGCAAATGGATTTGTATGTAGCATTTATGGATCTGGAGAAGGCATATGATAGAGTTGATAGAGATGCTCTGTGGAAGGTATTAATAATATATGTTGTGGGAGGCACGTTGTTAGAAGCAGTGAAAAGTTTTTATCGAGGATGTAAGGCATGTGTACGTGTAGGAAGAGAGGAAAGTGATTGGTTCTCAGTGAATGTAGGTTTGCGGCAGGGGTGTGTGATGTCTCCATGGTTGTTTAATTTGTTTATGGATGGGGTTGTTAGGGAGGTGAATGCAAGAGTTTTGGAAAGAGGGGCAAGTATGAAGTCTGTTGTGGATGAGAGAGCTTGGGAAGTGAGTCAGTTGTTGTTCGCTGATGATACAGCGCTGGTGGCTGATTCATGTGAGAAACTGCAGAGGCTGGTGACTGAGTTTGGTAAAGTGTGTGGAAGAAGAAAGTTAAGAGTAAATGTGAATAAGAGCAAGGTTATTAGGTACAGTAGGGTTGAGGGTCAAGTCAATTGGGAGGTAAGTTTGAATGGAGAAAAGCTGGAGGAAGTAAAGTGTTTTAGATATCTGGGAGTAGATCTGGCAGCGGATGGAACCATGGAAGCGGAAGTGAATCATAGGGTGGGGGAGGGGGCGAAAATCCTGGGAGCCTTGAAGAATGTGTGGAAGTCGAGAACATTATCTCAGAAAGCAAAAATGGGTATGTTTGAAGAAATAGTGGTTCCAACAATGTTGTATGGTTGCGAGGCGTGGGCTATGGATAGAGTTGTGCGCAGGAGGGTGGATGTGCTGGAAGTGAGATGTTTGAGGACAATGTGTGGTGTGAGGTGATTTGATCGAGTAAGTAACGTAAGGGTAAGAGAGATTTGTGGAAATAAAAAGAGCGTGGTTGAGAGAGCAGAAGAGGGTGTTTTGAAATGGTTTGGGCACATGGAGAGAATGAGTGAGGAAAGATTGACCAAGAGGATATATGTGTCGGAGGTGGAGGGAACGAGGAGAAGTGGGAGACCAAACTGGAGGTGGAAAGATGGAGTGAAAAAGATTTTGTGTGATCGGGGCCTGAACATGCAGGAGGGTGAAAGGAGGACAAGGAATAGAGTGAATTGGAGCGATGTGGTATACCGGAGTTGACGTGCTGTCAGTGGATTGAATCAGGGCATGTGAAGCGTCTGGGGTAAACCATGGAAAGCTGTGTAGGTATGTATATTTGCGTGTGTGGACGTGTATGTATATACATGTATATGGGGTGGGTTGGGCCATTTCTTTCGTCTGTTTCTTTTCGCTACCTCGCAAACGCGGGAGACAGCGACAAAGCAAAAAAAAAAAAAAAAAATATATATATATATATATATATATATATATATATATATATATATATATATATATATATATATATATATATATATATATAAATATATTTTTTTTTTTTTTTTTTTCAAACTATTCACCATTTCCCGCATTAGCGAGGTAGCGTTAAGAACAGAGGACTGGGCCTTTGAGGGAATACCCTCACCTGGCCGAATTCTCTGTTCCTTCTTTTGGAAAATTAAAAAAAAAAGAAAAAAAAAAAAAAAAAACGAGAGGGGAGGATTTCCAGCCCCCCGCTCCCTCCCCTTTTAGTCGCCTTCTACGACACGCAGGGAATACGTGGGAAGTATTCTTTCTCCCCTATCCCCAGGGATAATATAAATATATATATATATATATATATATATATATATATATATATATATATATATATATATATATATATATATATATATGTTTATTTTATTTATTCATTTTGCTCTGTCGCTGTCTCCTGCGTTTCCGAGGTAGCGCAAGGAAACAGACGAAAGAAATTGCCCAACCAACCCCCATACACATGTATTTACATACACGTCCACACAATCAAATATACATACCTATACATCTCCTTGTACACATATATATACACACACAGACATATACACATGTACATAATTCATAATGTCTGCCTTTAATCCCATCGCCACCTTGCCACACATGGATAACACCCCCCTCCCCCCTCATGTGTGCGAGGTAGAGCAAGGAGAAGACAACAAAGGCCCCATTCGTTCACACTCAGTCTCCAGCTGTCAATTAATAATTCCCGAAATAACCGCTCCCTTTCCACATCCAGGCCGCACAGAAATTTTCATGCTTTACCCCAGACTCTTTACATGCCCTGAGTCAATCCATTGACAGCACGTCGCCACCGGTATACCACATCGATCCAATTCACTCTACTCCTAGCTCGCCTTTCACCCTCCTGCATGTTCAGGCCCAGATCACAAAAATCTTTTTCACTCCATCTTTCCACCTCCAATTTGGTCTCCCACTTCTCCTCGTTCCCTTCACCTCCGACACATATATATATATATATCTTTCCGACACATATATATATCTTTCCTCACTCATTCTCTCCATGTGCCCAAACCATTTAAAAACACCATCTTCTGCTCTCTCAACCACGCTCTTTTTACTTCCACACATCTCTCTTACCCTTACATACTCGATCAAACCACCTCACACGACATATTGTCCTCAAACATCTCATTTCCAGCACATCCACCCTCCTGCGCACAACTCTATCCATAGCCCACGCCTCGCAACCATACAACATTGTTGGAACCACTATTCCTTCAAACATACCCATTTTTGCTTTCCGAGATAATGTTCTCCACTTCCACACATTCTTCAAGGCTCCCAGGATTTTCGCCCCCTCCCCCACCTTATGATTCACTTCCGCTTCCATGGTTCCATCCGCTGCCAGATCTACTCCCAGATATCTAAAACACTTTACTTCCTCCAGTTTTTCTCCATTCAAACTTACCTCCCAATTGACTTGACCCTCAACCCTACTGTACCTAATAACCTTGCTCTTATTCACATTTACTCTTAACTTTCTTCTTTCACACAATTTACCAAACTCAAGCACCAGCTTCTGCAGTTTCTTACATGAATCAGCCACCAGCGATGTATCATCAGCGAACAACAACTGACTCACTTCCCAAGCTCTCTCATCCCCAATAGACTTCATACTTGCCCCTCTTTCCAAAACTCTTGCATTCACCTTCCTAACAACCCCATCCATAAACAAATTAAACAACCAAGGAGACATCACACACCCCTGCCGCAAACCTACATTCACTGAGAACCAATCACTTAACTCTCTTCCTACATATACACATGCCTTACATCCTCGATAAAAACTTTTCACTGCTTCTAACAATTTGCCTCCCACACCATACATTCTTAGTACCTTCCACAGATCATCTCTATCAACTCTATCATATGCCTTCTCCAGATCCATATATGCTACATAAAAATCCCTTTGCTTTTCTAAGTATTTCTCACATACATTCTTCAAAGCAAACACCTGATCCTCACATCCTCTACCACTTCTGAAACCACACTGCTCTTCCCCAATCTGATGCTCTGTACATGCCTTCGCCCTCTCAGTCAATACCCTCCCATATTATTTACCAGGAATACTCAACAAACTATTACTTCTTTAATTTGAGCACTCACTCTTATCCCCTTTGCCTTTGTACAATGGCAGTATGGAAGCATTCCGCCAATACTCATTTAACTCACCACGAATCATACATACATTAGATAACCTTACCAACCAGTCAACAATACAGTCACCCCCTTTTTTAATAAATTCCACTGCAATACCATCGAAACCTGCTGCCTTGCCGGCTTTCATCTTCCGCAAAGCTTTTACTACCTCTTCTCTGTTTACCAAATCATTTTCCTTAACCCTCTCACTTTGCACACCACCTCGACCAAAACACCCTATATCTGCCACTCTATCATCAGACACATCCAACAAACCTTCAAAATACTCACTCCATCTCCTCACATCACCACTACTTATTATCACCTCCCCATTAGCCCCCTTCACTGAAGTGTTCCAATTTGTTCCCTTGCCTTACACACTTTATCTACCTCCTTTCAGAACATCTTTTTATTCTCCCGAAAATTTAATGATACTCTCTCACCCCAACTCTCATTTTCCCTCTTTTTCACTTCTTCCACCTTTCTCTTGACCTCCTGCCTCTTTCTTTTATACATCTCCCACTCATTTCCATTTTTTCCCTGCAAAAATCGTCCAAATGCCTCTCGCTTCTCTTTCTCTAATACTCTTACTTCTTCATCCCACCACTCACTACCCTTTCTATTCAACCCACCTCCTACGCTTCTCATGCCACAAGCATCCTTTGCGCAAGCCATCACTGCTTCCCTAAATACATCCCATTGCTCCCCCACTCCCCTTACCTCATTTGTTCTCACCTTTTTTCCATTATGCACTCAGTCTCTTCTGGTACGTTCTCACACAAGTCTCCTTCCCAAGCTCACTTGCTCTCATCACCCTCTTCACACCAACATTCTCTCTTCTTTTCTGAAAACCTAACCAAATCTTCACCTTCGCCTCCACAAGATGTGTATATATATATATATAGAGAGAGAGAGAGAGAGAGAGAGAGAGAGAGAGAGAGAGAGAGAGAGAGAGAGAGAGAGAGAGAGAGAGAGAGAGAGAGAGAGAGAGAGAGAGAGAGAGAGAGAGAGAGAGAGAGAGAGAGTATCATTAAATTTTAGAGAGAATAAAAAGATGTTCTGGAAGGAGGTAAATAAAGTGCGTAAGACAAGGGAGCAAATGGGAACTTCAGTGAAGGGCGCAAATGGGGAGGTGATAACAAGTAGTGGTGATGTGAGAAGGAGATGGAGTGAGTATTTGAAGGTTTGTTGAATGTGTTTGATGATAGAGTGGCAGATATAGGGTGTTTTGGTCGAGGTGGTGTGCAAAGTGAGAGGGTTAGGGAAAATGATTTGGTAAACAGAGAAGAGGTAGTGAAAGCTATGCGGAAGATGAAAGCCGGCAAGGCAGCAGGTTTGGATGGTATTGCAGTGGAATTTATTAAAAAAGGGGGTGACTGTATTGTGGACTGGTTGGTAAGGTTATTTAATGTATGTATGACTCATGGTGAGGTGCCTGAGGATTGGCGGAATGCGTGCATAGTGCCATTGTACAAAGGCAAAGGGGATAAGAGTGAGTGCTCAAATTACAGAGGTATAAGTTTGTTGAGTATTCCTGGTAAATTATATGGGAGGGTATTGATTGAGAGGGTGAAGGTATGTACAGAGCATCAGATTGGCGAAGAGCAGTGTGGTTTCAGAAGTGGTAGAGGATGTGTGGATCAGGTGTTTGCTTTGAAGAATGTATGTGAGAAATACTTAGAAAAGCAAATGGATTTGTATGTAGCATTTATGGATCTGGAGAAGGCATATGATAGAGTTGATAGAGATGCTCTGTGGAAGGTATTAAGAATATATGGTGTGGGAGGAAAGTTGTTAGAAGCAGTGAAAAGTTTTTATCGAGGATGTAAGGCATGTGTACGTGTAGGAAGAGAGGAAAGTGATTGGTTCTCAGTGAATGTAGGTTTGCGGCAGGGGTGTGTGATGTCTCCATGGTTGTTTAATTTGTTTTGGATGGGGTTGTTAGGGAAGTGAATGCAAGAGTTTTGGAAAGAGGGGCAAGTATGAAGTCTGCTGGGGATGAGAGAGCTTGGGAAGTGAGTCAGTTGTTGTTCGCTGATGATACAGCGCTGGTGGCTGATTCATGTGAGAAACTGCAGAAGCTGGTGACTGAGTTTGGTAAAGTGTGTGAAAGAAGAAAGTTAAGAGTAAATGTGAATAAGAGCAAGGTTATTAGGTACAGTAGGGTTGAGGGTCAAGTCAATTGGGAGGTGAGTTTTAATGGAGAAAAACTGGAGGAAGTGAAGTGTTTTAGATATCTGGGAGTGGATCTGGCAGCGGATGGAACGATGGAAGCGGAAGTGGATCATAGGGTGGGGGAGGGGGCGAAAATCCTGGGAGCCTTGAAGAATGTGTGGAAGTCGAGAACATTATCTCGGAAAGCAAAAATGGGTATGTTTGAAGGAATAGTGGTTCCAACAATGTTGTATGGTTGCGAGGCGTGGGCTATGGATAGAGTTGTGCGCAGGAGGATGGATGTGCTGGAAATGAGATGTTTGAGGACAATGTGTGGTGTGAGGTGGTTTGATTGAGTAAGTAACGTAAGGGTAAGAGAGATGTGTGGAAATAAAAAGATCGTGGTTGAGAGAGCAGAAGAGGGTGTTTTGAAATGGTTTGGGCACATGGAGAGAATGAGTGAGGAAAGATTGACCAAGAGGATATATGTGTCGGAGGTGGAGGGAACGAGGAGAAGAGGGAGACCAAATTGGAGGTGGAAAGATGGAGTGAAAAAGATTTTGTGTGATCGGGGCCTGAACATGCAGGAGGGTGAAAGGAGGGCAAGGAATGGAGTGAATTGGAGCGATGTGGTATACCGGGGTTGACGTGCTGTCAGTGGATTGAATCAAGGCATGTGAAGCGTCTGGGGTAAACCATGGAAAGCTGTGTAGGTATGTATATATGCGTGTGTGGACGTATGTATATACATGTGTATGGGGGTGGGTTGGGCCATTTCTTTCGTCTGTTTCCTTGCGCTACCTCGCAATCGCGGGAGACAGCGACAAAGCAAAAGAAAAAAAAAAGAAAAAAAAAAAAAAAATATATATATATATATATATATATATATATATATATATATATATATGTATATATATATATATATATATAAATATATATATATATATATATATATATATATATATATATATATATATATATATATATATATATATATATATATATATATATATATATAAATATATATATATATATATATATATATATATATATATATATATATATATATATATATATATATATATATATATATATATATATATATATATATATATATATATATATAAACATATTTTCTTTTTTTTTATTATTTTGCTTTATCGCTGTCTTCCGCGTTAGCGAGGTAGCTCAAGGAAACAGACGAAAGAATGGCCCAACCCGCCCACATACACATGTATATACATACAGGTCCACACACGCACAATATACATACCTATACATCTCAATGTACACATATATATACACCCACAGACATATACATATATACACACGTACATAATTCATACTGTTTGCCTTTATTTGTTCCCATCGCCACCTCGCCACACATGGAATAACAGCCCTCTCCCCCCTCATGTGTGCGAGGTAGCGCTAGGAAAAACACCAAAGGCCCCATTCGTTCACACTCAGTCTCTAGCTGTCATGTAATAATGCACCGAAACCACAGCTCCCTTTCCACATCCAGGCCCCACACTCTTTGCATGGTTTTAGCCCAGACGCTTCACATGCCCTGGTTCATTCCATTGGCATCACGTCGACCCTGGTATACCACATCGTTCCAATTCACTCTATTCCTTGCACGCCTTTCATCCTCCTGCATGTTCAGGCCCCGATCACTCAAAATCTTTTTCACTCCATCTTTCCACCTCCAATTTGGTCTCCAACTCCTCCTCGTTCCCTCCACCTCTGACACATATATCCTCTTTGTCAATCTTTCCCCACTCATTCTCTTCATGTGACCAAACCATTTCAAAACACCCTCTTCTGCTCTCTCAACCACACTCTTTATATTTCCACACATCTCTCTCACCCCTATGTATGTATATATATATATATATTTTTTTTATTATTATACTTTGTCGCTGTCTCCCGCGTTTACGAGGTAGCGCAAGGAAACAGACGAAAGAAATGGCCCAACCCCCCCCCCCCATACACATGTATATACATACGTCCACACACGCAAATATACATACCTACACATCTTTCCATGGTTTACCCCAGACGCTTCACATGCCCTGCTTCAATCCACTGACAACACGTCAACCCCGGTATACCACATCGCTCCAATTCACTCTATTCCTTGCCCTCCTTTCACCCTCCTGCATGATCAGGCCCCGATCACACAAAATCTTTTTCACTCCATCTTTCCACCTCCAATTTGGTCTCCCTCTTCTTGTTCCCTCCACCTCCGACACATATATCCTCTTGGTCAATCTTTCCTCACTCATCCACATATATATATATATATATATATATATATATATATATATATATATATATATATATATATATATATATATATATATATATATATATATATATATATATATATATATATATATGGATGTGCTGGAAATGAGATGTTTGAGGACAATGTGTGGTGTGAGGTGGTTTGATCGAGTGAGTAACGTAAGGGTAAGAGAGATGTGTGGAAATAAAAAGAGCGTGGTTGAGAGAGCAGAAGAGGGTGTTTTGAAGTGGTTTGGGCACATGGAGAGAATGAGTGAGGAAAGATTGACCAAGAGGATATATGTGTCGGAGGTGGAGGGAACGAGGAGAAGAGGGAGACCAAATTGGAGGTGGAAAGATGGAGTGAAAAAGATTTTGTGTGATCGGGGCCTGAACATGCAGGAGGGTGAAAGGAGGGCAAGGAATAGAGTGAATTGGAGCGATGTGGTATACCGGGGTTGACGTGCTGTCAGTGGATTGAATCAAGGCATGTGAAGCGTCTGGGGAAAACCATGGAAAGCTGTGTAGGTATGTATATTTGCGTGTGTGGACGTATGTATATACATGTGTATGGGGGGGGGTTGGGCCATTTCTTTCGTCTGTTTCCTTGCGCTACCTCGCAAACGCGGGAGACAGCGACAAAGTATAAAAAAAAAAAAAAAAAAAAAGAATATATATATATATATATATATATATATATTTATATATATATATATATATATATATATATATATAGGGATAGGGGAGAAAGAATACTTCCCACGTATTCCCTGCGTGTCGTAGAAGGCGACTAAAAGGGGAGGGAGCGGGGGGCTGGAAATCCTCCCCTCTCTTTTTCTTTTTAATTTTCCAAAAGAAGGAACAGAGAATTGGGCCAGGTGAGGGTATTCCCTCAAAGGCCCAGTCCTCTGTTCTTAACGCTACCTCTCTACTGCGGGAAATGGCGAATAGTTTGAAAGAAAAGAAAAATATATATATATATCCCTGGGGAAAGGGGAGAAAGAATACTTCCCACGTATTCCCTGCGTGTCGTAGAAGACGACTAAAAAGGGAGGGAGCGGGGGGCTGGAAATTTTCCCCTTTCGTATTTTTTTTTTAATTTTCCAAAAGAAGGAACAGAGAACGAGGCCAGGTGAGGATATTCTCTCAGAGGCCTAGTCCTCTGTTTTTAACGCTACTTTGCTAACATGGGAACTGGCGAATAGTTTGAAAGAAAGAAAAAAAATATCATACAAACCTCCAACAGCCAGGATCGAATCCGGGACCCTTATGCAACAGGCGGGAGCGCTACCACTGGGCTATGATCGCCCCTAATAGGGAAATGACTATTCGAATACTATGTACTCGAATACCCTTCGTCTCACGTTGGTGAGCAAAGAGGTCTACATCGTCTTTTCCACAGCCAGCAGATAGCATTTTACTGAACCTAACTGTACAACGCGGAGGTATGTGAATACGAGCAAAATGCATATGAACGCATACATTTATAGAACATACAAGCCTCCAACAGCCATGATCGAACACATGGATAAAATGAGTGAATAAAGACAGAGAAAAAGGATATATGTGTCAGGGGTTCAGGGAACAAGGAGAAGCAGGAGACCAAATTGGAGGTGGAAGGTTGAAGTGAAAAAGATTTTGAGCGATCGGGCCTGAACATACGAGAGGGTGAAAGGCGTGCAAGGAATAGAGTGAATTGGAACGAAGTGGTATACCAAAGTCGACGACGTGCAGTCAATGGATTGAACCAGGGCATGTGAAGCGTCTGTGTTAAACCATGGAAATTTGGGCCGTGGGGGGGGGGGGGGGGGGGTGGATGTGGTGAGTTGAAGAATTAAACTCTCCTCAGTATGGAGGACAGAAGAGTAATGGTCATGTTGACCACCTTCTTTAATTTTTTAATGGTGATTGATGACGTATACTATTAACATTTCTTAAAAAGATGTAGGGATAGAAACACAATAGATTAAAACATGAAATAAAAGCGAAAGACTTATAATAAAATTAGATAAAAATGTACTTTCATGGTATATAAGCCATAAATGAATGGAACAAACAATGCAGAGATGTTTAGGCATTTTATGAAAGTATAGATATGTCATATTCCCTCTCTGTTTAGTGCAAATCATTAATTAGAAATAGGTAATTACACATACGCACTCAAACATACCCACACATACACACGCACACATACATACACCCACACAAACACACACCTACACATACACACGCACACATATATTCATCCAAACATACACACGTACACATTAATACACCCACACAAACACACTCACATATACATACGCACACATGCATTATGTACCAGGGACAATGCCATAGGGGACTGTGGTCCATACACATTTCCACAAATGATATATTGATGTTACATCCGTCATCCATGTAGTGAAATATTATTCAATTCAGATATGCTAAATTCAGAATGCTTTTCGTTAGTAGTTGTATTAATAAATTGTCACAATGGGAAAATTATTCATGACCGATCTACATGCATAATAGATGTGCCGGCCACCACATTTACCTCTTCTGATTACAATAACCCAATTAGCTGAGACCATTTCAGGTCCAAGTAAAATGATCTAGTTTGTGTCGTTCATACGGTACTGTGTGTGTGTGTGTGTGTTTGTGTGTGTGTGTGTGTGTGTGTGTGTGTGTGTGTGTGTGTGTGTGTGTGTGTTTTACAGTTTACCTTTTATCGACATCTATAAAGCACATGACAATTGGATGAGATAGTTTTCTATTTTCAGCCAATATTGTACTTTGGTTATATACACATTACTCATCACAGTACAGTCACTCCAGCTTTCCATTATACGCACGTATCTAACGCTGAACATTGGTTGCTATGCACAGTACAGTCGTCTGTAAATACTTAAACCGAAATTATTTTCTCCTCATTCACCACTATTTACTATATACATACGTTGGCCACTGCATATTTACTTTAACATGAAATTATTCTCACCTACAAATACTGTACATTGGTCAGAATACAAGTCATATAGTTGGAGCAAACATTCTGTTTTTTTCAGTATTTCTTACCTCTCCGTTGTTTAACATCTAAATAATCTGTTGTGTTACATCGTCAATTGCATCATTCCTTTACGTGCTGATACACACAGACTTAAGATCATAATGTTCCAATCTATCACCATCGTCCCATATTGATAATTCATATACTGTAGATAACATTAGAATTATCGCTTAATATTACTAATATTACTTATATTTACTTATTTCTTCTTCTTATCTTTTTTCACTGTCTATCTGTCTCATAGACAAGTGACATGGGATCTCATTGTAATCTTTAATAGTTGTTCATTTTGCTAGCATTATCCCTTGTCTCATTTGGATAGATCCCAGTTTGAGAAGCGATCCAATGAAAATGAACATTAATTTTTATTATGATAATTTTGCATAACACAATACCCTCATAAACAGGACTCCCGCAGTTAAGTGATGATGTGATACTAATGTTCCTCTACTATCAACAAAAATATATACGTCCTTTTCTCTATCCTTAACTTAAACAGAGGCATAGATTCCTTGTACTGAGCCCGAGCAAAGGATACACCATTAGATATTCTAAAACTCAGTGCTCTTTTGTTCTTTTTCCCACATGTATCAAACTCCCATATCAATATTCAGTAGCCTGCTCTTCTTTCTTCGTCTACTGAGACATCACAAAAATATGTCTTATCTTCCTTTGGCGTATCGTCAATCATGGATTTTCATTTCCTCTAGAATCCGAAAGTATTTTTCCATGTTTTTTCTCTTTCCCTTTCATTTACCTCTCTTTACTGCAATTAAGGCACGGCCTTCACGTGGACTTTTGTCCGTAACTGAAGCCTCCAACTTCCAAAAAAAGTAGTTGTCCCACGCTCTCATATATCCTGCAATGTACTACAAAGTCTTATTCTCAATTAATGGCCTACTAGATATATCCACTTCATGTTCCTCCCAGGGGAATATTGTGTGTGTGTGTGTGTGTGTGTGTGTGTGTGTGTGTGTGTGTGCGCGTAATCGCTTATTTACAATTAACTAACATATAGCAAAGGAATGGGGTTCATTCGTATGGGCTCTTGAACTTGCTTTACAATTATGATATTCATCCCATTTATCCGCTACTCCCATACTATAAGATTACCGCTTTATGTTATATCTTTTATAACAAGATTCTTGCTACACTTCATGGTTTGATTTTTATTTGATTCTGTCATTGTGCCTTCCGAACAACTGTGAACTGTTGACGTCATCAAGCTGGTTTGAAAGTTTAAAGGGTTTGATCAAGCCACAGCTTTCCAGTTTTATATACAAAAATCTATGCTCTCATCTTTTCCTCTTAAACTTGGTTTTCTTTCTTACCCTCATCTAGTCTTCTAATTGGTTTGTTAGGTATTTTCAAAGTGCGGTAACCAAGTTAATTTTGGCTTAGAGAAGGATGTGAACAGAATACTGAAATATTCTTTATCCATGTCCCTGAGTGCAGTTTTGATATCTTCCGGCACAAGTTAGGGGCGATATCGACTCTCACTTCTCTCTCACACGTAGATTGCTTCTGCTTGTATCCTGTGAGATGGTATTCATAGCAAAGCCTTTTATCACCGAGTCCTATACTCAATTTCTTGCGTTTACTCTGGCTGAATTCCATTATTCATCTGTATCCCCTTACAGGTTGATGCAATCCTCCTTGGCATTTACTCTCCTGTTATCCTTAGAATCATCCTCAAACAATCAGGAAGGAGCCCAGTCCTTCAGACTAGGCATTCACAAAAATCAACAAGAGAATTGGTCCCAGAATAAAACCCAGCAGCACGCCACTAGTAACCTCAACCCGCCTGAGAAAGCTCCACTGATATTTGTCCTTTGTTTCCTTCTAAAAAGATAATCTTTCCAGCAAAGTAATCTTCCCCTTATTCCTTCACCAATGTTATATTTTTTTTTTTTTTTTTATACTTTGTCGCCGTCTCCCGCGTTTGCGAGGTAGCGCAAGGAAACAGACGAAAGAAATGGCCCAACCCACCCCCATACACATGTATATACATACGTCCACACACGCAAATATACATACCTACACAGCTTTCCATGGTTTACCCCAGACGCTTCACATGCCTTGATTCAATCCACTGACAGCACGTCAGCCCCAGGATACCACATCGCTCCAATTCACCCTGTTCCTTGCCCTCCTTTCACCCTCCTGCATGTTCAGGCCCCGATCACACAAAATCTTTTTCACTCCATCTTTCCACCTCCAATTTGGTCTCCCTCTTCTCCTTGTTCCCTCCACCTCCGACACATATATCCTCTTGGTCAATCTTTCCTCACTCATCCTCTCCATGTGCCCAAA
>NC_092227.1:28096453-28171453 GCF_036320965.1 Panulirus ornatus
CGACGGTGTGACCCTCCAGCATGACGGTGTGACTCTCCAGCATGACGGTGTGACCCTCTAGCACGACGGTGTGACCCTCTAGCATGACGGTGTGACCCTCTAACACGACGGTGTGACCCTCCAGCATGACGGTGTGACCCTACAGCACGACGCTGTGACCCTCTAGCACGACGGTGTGCCCCTCCAGGATGACGGTGTGACCCTACAGCACGACGGTGTGACCCTCTAGCACGACGGTGTGACCCTCTAGCACGACGGGGTGACCCTCCAGGATGACGGTGTGACCCTCCAGAATAATGGTGTGACACTACAGCACGACGGTGTGACCCTCCAGCACGACGGTGTGACCCTCCAATATTACGGTGTGACCCTCTAGCACGACGGTGTGGCCTTCTAGCACGCCGGTGTGATCCTCTAGCACGCCGGTGTGACCCTCTAGCACGACGGCATATGTGACCCTCTAGCACGACGGTGTGACCCTCCAGCATGACGGTGTGACCCTCTAGCACGACGGTGTGAACCTTCAGCATGACGTGTGAACCTCTAGCACGACGGTGTGACCCTCTAGCACGACGTTGTGACCCTCTAGCACGACGACGTGACCCTCCAGCATGACGGTGTGACCCTCTAGCACGACGGTGTAACCCTCCAGCACGACGGCGTGACCCTCTAGCACGACCTTGTGACCCTCCAGCATGACGGTGTGACCCTCTAGCACGACGGCGTGACCTTCCAGCACGACGGTGTGACCCTCAGCATGACTGTCGTGTGACCTCTAGCACGACGGTATGACCCTCTAGCACGACGGTGTGACCATCCAGCATGACGGTGTGACCCTTTAGCACGACTGTGTAACCCTCTAGCACGACGGTATGACCCTCTAGCATGACGGTGTGACCCTCTAGCACGACGGCGTGACCTTCCAGCACGACGGTGTGTCCCTCTAGCATGACGGTGTGACCCTCTAGCACGACGGTATGACCCTCTAGCATGACGGTGTGACCCTACAGCACGACGGTGTGACCCTTTAGCACGACTGTGTAACCCTCTAGCACGACGGTGTGACCCACCAGCATGACGGTGTGACCCTCTACCACCACGATGTGTCCCTCTAGCACGACGGCGTGACCCTCCAGCACGACGGTGTGCCCCTCCAGGATGACGGTGTGACCCTACAGCACGACGGTGTGACCCTCCAGCACGACGGTGTGACCCTCTAGCACGACGGCGTAACCCTCCAGGATGACGGTGTGACCCTACAGCACGACGGTGTGACCCTACAGCACGACGGTGTGACCCTCCAGCACGACATTGTGACCCTCCAGCATTACGGTGTGACCCTCTAGCACGACAGCGTGACCCTCCAGCATGACAGAGTGTCCCTCTAGCATGACGGTGTGACCCTACAGCACGACGGTGTGACCCTCTAGCTCGACGGTGTGACCCTCTAGCACGACGGTGTGACCCTCTAGCACGACGGTGTGACCCTCTAGCACGACGGTGTGACCCTCTAGCTCGACGGTGTGACCCTCTAGCACGACGGTGTGACCCCCAGCATGACGGCTTGACCCTCCAGCATGACAGAGTGTCACCTCTAGCATGACGGTGTGACCCTCCATCATGACGGTGTGACCCTCCAGCACGACGGTGTGACCCCCAGCATGACGGTGTTACCCTCCAGCATGACAGTGTGACCCCCCAGCATGACGATGTGACCCTCCATCATGACGGTGTGACCCTCCAGCACGACGGTGTGACCCCCCAGCATGACGATGTGACCCTCCATCATGACGGTGTGACCCTCCAGCATGATGGTGTGATCCTCCAGCATGACAGTGTGACCCTCCAGCATGACGGTGTGACCCTCCAGCATGACAGTGTGACCCTCCAGCATGACGATGTGACCCTCCATCATGACGGTGTGACCCTCCAGCATGATGGTGTGACCCCCTAGCACGACGGTGTGATCCTCCAGCATGACAGTGTGACCCTCCAGCATGACGGTGTGACCCTCCAGCATGACAGTGTGACCCTCCAGCATGACGGTGTGACCCTCAACATGACGGTGTGACCCTCTAGCAGGACGTGTGACCCTCCAGCATGACGGTGTGACCCTCCAGCATGACGGTGTGACCCTCCGGCACGACGGTGTGACCCTCTAGCACGACGGTGTGACCAACCAGCACGACGGTGTGACCCTCTAGCAGGACTTGTGACCCTCTAGCATGACGGTGTGACCCTCTAGCACGAAGGTGTGACCCTCTAGCACGACTGCGTGACTCTCCAGCATGACGGTGTGACCCTCTAGCACGACGGTGTGACCCTCCAGCATGACGTTGTGACCCTCCAGCATGACAGTGTTACCCTCCAGCATGACGATGTGACCGTCCAGCATGACAGTGTGACCCCTCAGCATGATGGTGTGACCCCCTAGCACGGCGGTGTGACCCTCCAGCATGACAGTGTGACCCTCCAGCATGACGGTGTGACCCTCCAGCATGACGGTGTGACCCTCCAGCACGACGGTGTGACCCTCCAGCATGACAGTGTGACCCTCCAGCATGACGATGTGACCCTCCAGCATGACGGTGTGACCCCTCAGCATGATGGTGTGACCCCCTAGCACGGCGGTGTGACCCTCCAGCATGACAGTGTGACCCTCCAGCATGACAGTGTGACCCTCCAGCATGACGGTGTGACTCTCCTGCATGACAGTGTGACCCTCCAGCATGACAGTGTGACCCTCCAGCATGACGGTGTGACCCTCCAGCATGACAGTGTGACCCTCCAGCATGACGGTGTAACCCTCCAGCACGACAGTGTGACCCTCCAGCATGACGGTGTGACCCTCCAGCACGACGGTGTGACCTCCTAGCACGACGGGTGACCCTCCAGCATGACAGAGTGTCACTCCAGCATGACGGTGTGACCCCCAGCATGACGGTGTGACCCTCCATCATCACAGTGTGACCCTCCAGCATGACGGTGTGACCCTCCAGCGCGACGGTGTGACCCTCCACCATGACAGTGTGACCATCCAGCATGACGGTGTGACCCTCCAGCACGACAGTGTGACCCTCCAGCATGACGGTGTGACCCTCCAGCATGACAGTGTGACCCTCCAGCATGACGGTGTAACCCTCCAGCACGACAGTGTGACCCTCCAGCATGACGGTGTGACCCTCCAGCATGACAGTGTGACCCTCCAGCACGACGGTGTGACTTTCCAGCATGACTGTACGTCCTTCCACCACGACATTACGACCCTTGGTGATAATTGCATGACGTCACACTTAACCCTTAACAGTCAGAGTAAAGTTCGTACCGTTGTGCTCAAGTGTCGCACCATCGTGATCAGTCGGCATGCCGCTGTATTCAAGCGACTTACCTTCGTACTCAGTGACTGTACCTTCATACTAAAATTTTGTACCGTCGTGTTCAGTATATCTTACGTCATGCTCGTAGTTGTACCGTCGTACTAGTCATATCGTCGTGCTCGGTGACTTTGTCGTCATGTTTAAAGATTGTATCAATGGTCTCCATGATTACGTCATGTGTACTTTCATGGTTAAAGGTTTGATCGTTGTGCTGGTTGATCGTACCCTGGTGCTCAAAGCCCGTACTGTTGTGCACAAGAGTCGCTCAGTGGTCCTCAGTGGGACCGCCACGCTAAAACCCGAAGCGTTATCGTCACGGTGTCTGTTTTAGCAACCAAGAGTCGCATTATAGTTATCAGTGGTTATAACGTTATGTTGTACGTTCTTGATCATTGGTTGTACCGTTGTGCTCTGTGATCTTACTGTCATGCTCTTTGGTTGTACCATCATCTTCATTGGTTGTACCGATATTCTCAGTGGTTGTACTGATGTGTTTAGTGGTCGTACCGTCATGCTCCGTGGTTGTACCGACGTGCTCAGTGGTTATAATGTCGTGCTTATTAGTTGTACCTTCGTGCTCAAGTGGTCGTACTGTCGTGCTCAGTCGTTGTACCGTCATGCTCCGTGGTTGTACTGACGTGTTCAGTGGTCGTACCGCCATGCTCAGTGGTTGCAGTGTCGTGCTCAGTGAATGTACCGTCGTGCTTAGCGGTTGTACCGTCGTGCTCAGAGGTTGTCGTGCTCAGTGGTTGTACCGTCGTGCTCAGTGGTTGTACCGTCGTGCTCAGTGGTTGTACCGTCGTGCTCAGTGGTTGTACCGTCGTGCTTAGTGGTTGTACCGTCGTGCTTAGTGGTTGTACCGTCGTGCTCAGTGGTTGTACCGTCGTGCTCAGTGGTTGTACCGTCGTGCTTAGTGGTTGTACCGTCGTGCTCAGTGGTTGTACCGTCGTGCTCAGTGGTTGTACCGTCGTGCTCAGTGGTTGTACCGTCGTGCTTAGTGGTTGTACCGTCGTGCTCAGTGGTTGTACCGTCGTGCTCAGTGGTTGTACCGTCGTGCTTAGTGGTTGTACCGTCGTGCTCAGTGGTTGTACCGTCGTGCTTAGTGGTTGTACCGTCGTGCTCAGTGGTTGTACCGTCGTGCTTAGTGGTTGTACCGTCGTGCTCAGTGGTTGTACCGTCGTGCTCAGTGGTTGTACCGTCGTGCTCAGTGGTTGTACCGTCGTGCTTAGTGGTTGTACCGTCGTGCTCAGTGGTTGTACCGTCGTGCTCAGTGGTTGTACCGTCGTGCTTAGTGGTTGTACCGTCGTGCTCAGTGGTTGTACCGTCGTGCTTAGTGGTTGTACCGTCGTGCTCAGTGGTTGTACCGTCGTGCTTAGTGGTTGTACCGTCGTGCTCAGTGGTTGTACCGTCGTGCTTAGTGGTTGTACCGTCGTGCTCAGTGGTTGTACCGTCGTGCTTAGTGGTTGTACCGTCGTGCTCAGTGGTTGTACCGTCGTGCTCAGTGGTTGTACCGTCGTGCTCAGTGGTTGTACCGTCGTGCTCAGTGGTTGTACCGTCGTGCTTAGTGGTTGTACCGTCGTGCTCAGTGGTTGTACCGTCGTGCTCCAGTGTTTGCGCACGGCAAGTGTCTCTCTTTTATGATCAAGACAGGTAAGACCGGTGTATCAGACGGTCTTCTATAGGCGCTGGTAACGCCAGCCAGAACAATAACTGACCAAGGTTTTCTCTGTTATAATGCCTCCGTTATCAACGGCAGAATCATAAAGGTAAGCTTAAACATGGGATGACCGGCGAAGCGCTGGGGACAAAGCAGGAAAATATTTACCCTTTTCTTTTGTTGTTGTTTTATCAGCAAGGGACAACATGGACAGTCACATCTCAGGGTTTAGTTGAGCTTAAAGTGTGTGGGTGACAACCTATACCTCGACCAGGCGAGAGGGAAGTACCACTCATCATGGATGAAAAATAGTGGGTAATATATAGGCTATAGAAAAGCAGAATAGTCCCGATAAGGAGATGGTATGTCACATCTGAAAAGAAGTAAGTTTTTCTTGAATGTCTTTTTTGTTAGGAGATGGAGGCAATTAGGGAAGGGAAGAGAGGTAAGAAAGATAGATATGATGATGTATAATATTGTCTATATATAGAAGGAATAAGATAAGAGAAGGCTTAGGGTCCGTCAACCTGGCCGCATACATCATAGGAGACAACGTCAGCCTATAGAGAGGGAGGTTACCACGCTTCCCACGACTGATATGAAGCAGCCTCAGCTAACTGGCATATCTCTCATGAATCACCTTCAAACCTCGGAAATACAAACCACAAATGTAAGAATAGTAAAGAATGAATCATGCATCCATAGATAATACTGCCATTTCTTTGATGACACAGATACAATATAGTCCATATATTAATAAGATATTACGGTGTTCAGAGCGAATGTGAAAGCTCACTAAAAGCTCTACTCATTTCCACAACCTACAATGGTGTTGACACCTTTATTATCTATCAAAGCACACACACACACACACACGCACACACACACACACACACACACACACACACAAACACACTCATATTAATCAATATACATGATCGCCATATTCCGCGTCAGCGAGGTAGCGCTAGGAAACAGACGGAGAAATACCCATCCACTTATATACGCACTTATATACACACGCGCACATACAAGTAAATGCACATACATATCAACATATACGCATGTTCATACATATTCCTATGAGTCCACGGGGAAAATGAAACACGATAAGTTCCCAAGTGCACTTTCGTGTAATAATCACATCATCAGGGGAGACACAAGAGAGAAATAAAAGCCAGTTGATATACATCGATGGGACGAAGCTAGGACGCCATTTGGTAAATATGCTTACCAAATGGCGTCCTAGCTTCGTCTCCTCGATGTATATCAACTGACTTTTATTTCTCTCTTGTGTCTCTCCTAATGAAGTGATATTACACGAAAGTGCACTTGGGAACTTATAGTGTTTCATTTCCCCCGTGGACTCATAGGAATATCTTGATCACGCGCGAAATTGTGATCCTTTCTATACATACATATATATATATATATATATATATATATATATATATATATATATATATATATATATATATATATATATATATATATATATATATATATATATATACATATATATATATATATATATATATATATATATATATATATATATATATATATATATATATATATATATATATATATATATATATATATATATATATATATATATATATATATATATATATATATATACATATATATATATATATATATATATATATATATATATATATATATATATATATATATATATATATATATATATATATATATATATATATATATATATATATATATATACATATATATATATATATATATATATATATATATATATATATATATATATATATATATATATATATATATATATATATATTATCCCTGGGGATAGGGAGAAAGAATACTTCCCACGTATTCCCTGCGTGTCGTAGAAGGCGACTAAAAGGGGAGGGAGCGGGGGGCTGGAAATCCTCCCCTCTCATTTTTTTTTTGATTTTCCAAAAGAAGGAACAGAGAACGAGGCCAGGTGAGGATATTCCCTCAGAGGCCCAGTCCTCTGTTCTTAACGCTACCTTGCTAACGCGGGAAATGGCGAATAGTATGAAAGAAAGAAAAATATATATATATATATATATATATATATATATATATATATATATATATATATATATATATATATATATATATATATATATATATATATATATATATATATATATATATATATAAAATATATATATATATATATATATATATATATATATATATATATATATATATATATATTTTTTTCTTTTTTTTTTTTTTTATACTTTGTCGCTGTCTCCCGCGTTTGCGAGGTACCGCAAGGAAACAGACGAAAGAAATGGCCCAACCCCCCCCCCCCATACACATGTATATACATACGTCCACACACGCAAATATACATACCTACACAGCTTTCCATGGTTTACCCCAGACACTTCATATGCCTTGATTCAATCCACTGACAGCACGTCAACCCCGGTATACCACATCGCTCCAATTCACTCTATTCCTTGCCCTCCTTTCACCCTCCTGCATGTTCAGGCCCCGATCACACAAAATCTTTTTCACTCCATCTTTCCACCTACAATTTGGTCTCCCTCTTCTCCTTGATCCCTCCACCTCCGACACATATATCCTCTTGGTCAATCTTTCCTCACTCATCCTCTCCATGTGCCCAAACCACTTCAAAACACCCTCTTCTGCTCTCTCAACCACGCTCTTTTTATTTCCACACATCTCTCTTACCCTTACGTTACTCACTCGATCAAACCACCTCACACCACACATTGTCCTCAAACATCTCATTTCCAGCACATCCATCCTCCTGCGCACAACTCTATCCATAGCCCACGCCTCGCAACCATACAACATTGTTGGAACCACTATTCCTTCAAACATACCCATTTTTGCTTTCCGAGATAATGTTCTCGACTTCCACACATTCTTCGAGGCCCCCAGAATTTTCGCCCCCTCCCCCACCCTATGATCCACTTCCGCTTCCATGGTTCCATCCGCTGCCAGATCCACTCCCAGATATCTAAAGCACTTCACTTCCTCCAGTTTTTCTCCATTCAAACTCACCTCCCAATTGACTTGACCCTCAACCCTACTGTACCTAATAACCTTGCTCTTATTCATATTTACTCTTAACTTTCTTCTTCCACACACTTTACCAAACTCAGTCGCCAGCTTCTGCAGTTTCTCACATGAATCAGCCACCAGCGCTGTATCATCAGCGAACAACAACTGACTCACTTCCCAAGCTCTCTCATCCCCAACAGACTTCATACTTGCCCCTCTTTCCAAAACTCTTGCATTTACCTCCCTAACAACCCCATCCATAAACAAATTAAACAACCATGGAGACATCACACACCCCTGCCGCAAACCTATATTCACTGAGAACCAATCACTTTCCTCTCTTCCTACTCGTACACATGCCTTACATCCTCGATAAAAACTTTTCACTGCTTCTAACAACTTTCCTCCCACACCATATATTCTTAATACGTTCCACAGAGAATCTCTATCAACTCTATCATATGCCTTCTCCAGATCCATAAATGCTACATACAAATCCATTTGCTTTTCTAAGTATTTCTCAAATTCATTCTTCAAAGCAAACACCTGATCCACACATCCTCTACCACTTCTGAAACCACACTGCTCTTCCCCATTCTGATGCTCTGTACATGCCTTCACCCTCTCAATCAATACCCTCCCATATAATTTACCAGGAATACTCAACAAACTTATACCTCTGTAATTTGAGCACTCACTCTTATCCCCTTTGCCTTTGTACAATGGCACTATGCACGCATTCCGCCAATCCTCAGGCACCTCACCATGAGTCATACATACATTAAATAACCTTACCAACCAGTCAACAATACAGTCACCCCCTTTTTTTATAAATTCCACTGCAATACCATACAAACCTGCTGCCTTGCCGGCTTTCATCTTCCGCAAAGCTTTCACTACCTCTTCTCTGTTTACCAAATCATTTTCCCTAACCCTCTCACTTTGCACACAACCTCGACCAAAACACCCTATATCTGCCATTCTATCATCAAACACATTCAACAAACCTTCAAAATACTCACTCCATCTCCTTCTCACATCACCACTACTTGTTATCACCTCCCCATTTGCGCCCTTCACTGAAGTTCCCATTTGCTCCCTTGTCTTACGCACTTTATTTACCTCCTTCCAGAACATCTTTTTATTCTCCCTAAAATTTAATGATACTCTCTCACCCCAACTCTCATTTGCCCTTTTTTTCACCTCTTGCACCTTTCTCTTGACCTCTTGTCTCTTTCTTTTATACATCTCCCACTGAATTGCATTTTTTCCCTGCAAAAATCGTCCAAATGCCTCCCTCTTCTCTTTCACTAATACTCTTACTTCTATATCCCACCACTCACTACCCTTTCTAATCAACCCACCTCCCACTCTTTTCATGCCACAAGCATATTTTGCGCACTCCATCACTGATTCCCTAAATACATCCCATTCCTCCTCCACTCCCCTTGCTTCCATTGTTCTCACCTTTTTCCATTCTGTACTCAGTCTCTCCTGGTACTTCCTCACACAGGTCTCCTTCTCAAGCTCACTTACTCTCACCACCCTCTTCACCCCAACATTCACTCTTCTTTTCTGAAAACCCATACAAATCTTCACCTTAGCCTCCACAAGATAATGATCAGACATCCCTCCAGTTGCACCTCTCAGCACATTAACATCCAAAAGTCTCTCTTTCGCACGCCTGTCAATTAACACGTAATCCAATAACGCTCTCTGGCCATCTCTCCTACTTACATAAGTATACTTATGTATATCTCGCTTTTTAAACCAGGTATTCCCAATCATCAGTCCTTTTTCAGCACATAAATCTACAAGCTCTTCACCATTTCCATTTACAACACTGAACACCCCATGTATACCAATGATTCCCTCAACTGCCACATTACTCACCTTAGCATTCAAATCACCCATCACTATAACCCGGTCTCGTGCATCAAAACCACT
Source organism: Panulirus ornatus (assembly GCF_036320965.1). NCBI lineage: Eukaryota > Metazoa > Arthropoda > Malacostraca > Decapoda > Palinuridae > Panulirus > Panulirus ornatus. The sequence continues at coordinate 28,106,495 of NC_092227.1, forward strand.
AACACACTCATTCAGCTGCTCCCAAAACACTTGCCTCTCTTGATCTTTCTTCTCATGGCCCAGGTGCATATGCACCAACAATCACCCACCTCTCTCCATCAACTTTCAGTTTTACCCATACTGATCGATAATTTACTTTCTTACACTCTATCACATACTCCCACAACTCCTGTTTCAGGAGTACTGCTACTCCTTCCCTTGCTCTTGTCCTCTCACTAACCCCTGACTTTACTCCCAAGACATTCCCAAACCACTCTTCCCCTTTACCCTTGAGCTTCGTTTCACTCAGAGCCAAAACATCCAGGTTCCTTTCCTCAAACATACTACCTATCTCTCCTTTTTTCACATCTTGGTTACATCCACAATCATTTAGGCACCCCACTCTGAGCCTTCGAGGAGGATGAGCACTCCCCGTGTGACTCCTTCTGTTTCCCATTTTAGAAAGTTAATACAAGGAGGGGAGGATTTCTGGCCCCCCGCTCCCCCGCTATATATATATATATATATATATATATATATATATATATATATATATATATATATATATATATATATATATATATATATATATATATATATATATATATATATATATATATATATATTTTTTTTATTTTTTTTTTTTATACTTTGTCGCTGTCTCCCGCGTTTGCGAGGTAGCGCAAGGAAACAGACGAAAGAAATGGCCCAACCCCCCCCCCCCCATACACATGTACATACATACGTCCACACACGCAAATATACATACCTACACAGCTTTCCATGGTTTACCCCAGACGCTTCACATGCCTTGACTCAATCCACTGACAGCACGTCAACCCCTGTATACCACATCGCTCCAATTCACTCTATTCCTTGCCCTCCTTTCACCCTCCTGCATGTTCAGGCCCCGATCACACAGAATCTTTTTCACTCCATCTTTCCACCTCCAATTTGGTCTCCCTCTTCTCCTCGTTCCCTCCACCTCCGACACATATATCCTCTTGGTCAATCTTTCCTCACTCATTCTCTCCATGTGCCCAAACCACTTCAAAACACCCTCTTCTGCTCTCTCAACCACGCTCTTTTTATTTCCACACATCTCTCTTACCCTTACGTTACTCACTCGATCAAACCACCTCACACCAAACATTGTCCTCAAACATCTCATTTCCAGCACATCCATCCTCCTGCGCACAACTCTATCCATAGCCCACGCCTCGCAACCATACAACATTGTTGGAACCACTATTCCTTCAAACATACCCATTTTTGCTTTCCGAGATAATGTTCTCGACTTCCACACATTCTTCAAGGCCCCCAGAATTTTCGCCCCCTCCCCCACCCTATGATCCACTTCCGCTTCCATGGTTCCATCCGCTGCCAGATCCACTCCCAGATATCTAAAACACTTCACTTCCTCCAGTTTTCTCCATTCAAACTCACCTCCCAATTGACTTGACCCTCAACCCTACTCTACCTAATAACCTTGCTCTTATTCACATTTACTCTTAACTTTCTTCTTCCACACACTTTACCAAACTCAGTCACCAGCTTCTGCAGTTTCTCACATGAATCAGCCACCAGCGCTGTATCATCAGCGAACAACAACTGACTCACTTCCCAAGCTCTCTCATCCCCAACAGACTTCATACTTGCCCCTCTTTCCAAAACTCTTGCATTTACCTCCCTAACAATATTTATATATATATATATATATATATATATATATATATATATATATATATATATATGTGTGACATTCATTTTTCATTTCATTTCAAGCTAGAAGTTTCAGTTTTCTAAATTATTTCTTACATTTTTCATATGTATATATATGTATATGTGTGTGTATGTGTATATGTGCGTATGTATATGTATGTATATATATATATATATATATGTATATATATATATATATATATATATATATATATATATATATATATATATATATATATATATATATATATATATATATATATATATATATATATATATATATATATATATATATATATATATTATCCCTGGGGATAGGGGTGAAAGAATACTTCCCACGCATTCCTCGCGTGTCGTAGAAGGCGACTAGAGGGGACGGGAGCGGGGGACCAGAAATCCTCCCCTCCTTGTATTTTTTTTAACTTTCTAAAATGGGAAACAGAAGAAGGAGTCACACGGGGAGTGCTCATCCTCCTCGAAGGCTCAGACTAGGGTGTCTAAATGTGTGTGGATGTAACCAAGATGTGAAAAAAGGAGAGATAGGTAGTATGTCTGAGGAAAGGATCCTGGATGTTTTGGCTGTGAGTGAAACGAAGCTCAAGGGTAAAGGAGAAGAGTGGTTTGGGAATGTCTTGGGAGTAAAGTCAGGGGTTAGTGAGAGGACAAGAGCAAGGGAAGGAGTAGCAGTACTCCTGAAACAGGAGTTGTGGGAGTATGTGATAGAAAATAAATTCTCGATTAATATGGGTAAAACTGAAAGTTGATGGAGAGAGATGGGTGATTATTGGTGCATATGCACCTGGGCATGAGAAGAAAGATCATGAGAGGCAATTGTTTTGGGAGCAGCTGAATGTGTTAGTGGTTTTGATGCACGAGAACGGGTTATAGTGATAGGTGATTTGAATGCAAAGGTGAGTAATGTGGCAGTTGAGGGAATAATTGGTATACATGGGGTGTTCAGTGTTGTACATTGAAATGGTGAAGAGCTTGTAGATTTATGTGCTGAAAAAGGTCTGGTGATTGGGAATACCTGGTTTAAAAAGCGAGATATACATAAGTATACGTATGTAAGTAGGAGAGATGGCCAGAGAGCGTTATTGGATTACGTGTTAATTGATAGGCGCGCGAAAGAGAGACTTTTGGATGTTAATGTGGTGAGAGGTGCAACTGGAGGGATGTCTGATCATTATCTTGTAGAGGCTAAGGTGAAGATTTGTGTGGGTTTTCAGAAAAGAAGAGTGAATGTTGGGGTGAAGAGGGTGGTGAGAGTAAGTGAGCTTGGGAAGGAGACTTGTGTGAGGAAGTACCAGGAGAGACTGAGTACAGAATGGAAAAAGGTGAGAACAATTGAATTAAGGGGAGTGCGGGAGGAATGGGATGTATTTAGGGAATCAGTGATGGATTGCGCAAAAGATGCTTGTGGCATGAGAAGAGTGAGAGGTGGGTTGATTAGAAAGGGTTGTGAGTGGTGGGATGAAGAAGTAAGATTATTAGTGAAAGAGAAGAGAGAGGCATTTGCACGATTTTTGCAGGGAAAAAATGCAATAGAGTGGGAGATGTATAAAAGAAAGAGACAGGAGGTCAAGAGAAAGGTGCAAGAGGTGAAAAAGAGGGCAAATGAGAGTTGGGGTGAGAGAGTATCATTAAATTTTAGGGAGAATAAAAAGATGTTCTGGGAGGAGGTAAATAAAGTGCGTAAGACAAGAGAGCAAATGGGAACTTCAGTGAAGGGCGCAAATGGGGAGGTGATAACAAGTAGTGGTGATGTGAGAAGGAGATGGAGTGAGTATTTTGAAGGTTTGTTGAATGTTTTTGATGATAGAGTGGCAGATATAGGGTGTTTTGGTCGAGGTTGTGTGCAAAGTGAGAGGGTTAGGGAAAATGATTTGGTAAACAGAGAAGAGGTAGTAAAAGATTTGCGGAAGATGAAAGCCGGCAAGGCAGCAGGTTTGTATGGTATTGCAGTGGAATTTATCAAAAAATGGGGTGACTGTATTATTGACTGGTTGGTAAGGTTATTTAATGTATGTATGACTCATAGTGAGGTGCCTGAGGATTGGCGGAATGCGTGCATAGTGCCATTGTACAAAGGCAAAGGGGGTAAGAGTGAGTGCTCAAATTACAGAGGTATAAGTTTGTTGAGTATTCCTGTTACATTATATGGGAGTGTATTGATTGAGAGGGTGAAGGCATGTACAGAGCATCAGATTGGGGAAGAGCAGTGTGGTTTCAGAAGTGGTAGAGGATGTGTGGATCAGGTGTTTGCTTTGAAGAATGTATGTGAGAAATACTTAGAAAAGCAAATGGATTTGTATGTAGCATTTATGGATCTGGAGAAGGCATATGATAGAGTTGATAGAGATGCTCTGTGGAAGGTATTAAGAATATATGGTGTGGGAGGCAAGTTGTTAGATGCAGTGAAAAGTTTTTATCGAGGATGTAAGGCATGTGGACGTGTAGGAAGAGAGGAAAGTGATTGGTTCTCAGTGAATGTAGGTTTGCAGCAGGGTTGTGTGATGTCTCCATGGTTGTTTAATTTGTTTTTGGATGGGGTTGTTAGGGAGGTGAATGCAAGAGTTTTGGAAAGAGCGGCAAGTATGAAGTCTGTTGGGGATGAGAGAGCTTGGGAAGTGAGTCAGTTGTTGTTCGCTGATGATACAGCGCTGGTGGCTGATTCATGTGAGAAACTGCAGAAGCTGGTGACTGAGTTTGGTAAAGTGTGTGAAAGAAGAAAGTTAAGAGTAAATGTGAATAAGAGCAAGGTTATTAGGTTCAGTAGGGTTGAGGGTCAAGTCAATTGGGAGGTAAGTTTGAATGGAGAAAAACTGGAGGAAGTAAAGTGTTTTAGATATCTGGGAGTGGATCTGGCAGCGGATGGAACCATGGAAGCGGAAGTGGATCATAGGGTGGGGGAGGGGGCGAAAATTCTGGGAGCCTTGAAGAATATGTGGTAGTCGAGAACATTATCTCGGAACGCAAAAATGGGTATGTTTGAAGGAATAGTGGTTCCAACAATGTTGTATGGTTGCGAGGCATGGGCTATGCATAGAGTATTGCGCAGGAGGATGGATGTGTTGGAAATGAGATGTTTGAGGACAATATGTGGTGTGAGGTGGTTTGATCGAGTAAGTAACGTTAGGGTAAGAGAGATATGTGGAAATAAAAAGAGCGTGGTTGAAAGAGCAGAAGAGGGTGTTTTGAAATGGTTTGGGCACATGGAGAGAATGAGTGAGGAAAGATTGACCAAGAGGATATATGTGTCGGAGGTGGAGGGAACGAGGAGAAGTGGGAGACCAAATTGGAGGTGGAAAGATGGAGTGAAAAAGATTTTGTGTGATCGGGGCCTGAACATGCAGGAGGGTGAAAGGAGGGCAAAGAATAGAGAGAATTGGATCGATGTCGGTATACCGGGGTTGACTTGCTGCCAGTGGATTGAATCAGGGCATGTGAAGCGTCTGGGTTAAACCATGGAAAGCTGTGTAGGTATGCATATTTTGCGTGTGTGGACGTATGTATATACATGTGTATTGGGATGGGTTGGGCCATTTCTTTCGCCTGTTTCCTTGCGCTACGTCGCAAACGCGGGAAACAGGGACAGCGCAAAAAAAAAAAAAAAATATATATATATATATATATATATATATATATATATATATATATATATATATATATATATATATATATATATATATATATATATATATATATTCCTATGAGTCCACGAGGAAAATGAAACACGAAAAGTTCCCAAGTGCACTTTCGTGTAATAATCACATCATCAGGGGAGACACAAGAGAGGAATATAACAGTCAGATGATATACATCGAAGAGACGAAGCTAGGACGCCATTTGGTAAAGATGTGATTGTCCAAAACATACAACGAGTGTTCATAAACTTATGATTTTACAAATCTTATCAACAATAAAGTTATCTAATTTGTACAGACCATCACAAATATTAAGATTATAATTCTTTGTGTATTTAATAATAGAAGATTCAATGATATTTCTCTTGGTAATAGAGTTAGAGTTAACAACTGAGATGGCGGTACTCCAGTCAATACAATGATCATAGTTTTTAACATGATTAAACAAGTCATTTGATTCCTGTCCCGTTCTTATACTGTATTTATGTTGCTTAAGTCTAACAGAAAGATCCTTACCAGTCTGACCAACATAAAATCTATCACAGTTTCCACAAGGAACTTTATAGATGCAACCAAGAGAATTTTCTGGTGAATTCCTGATTAAGATATTCTTTATAGTATTATTGTTGTTAAAGGCAACATTTACATTAAAAGATTTAAGCAACATGGGAAGCAAAGGGAAATTATTATTAAAAGGTAGAACTAAAAGATTCTTGGTGTTAATGGGAGGTTTGGGCTCAACTCTATAAAATGATTTCTTTGCTAACTTAAGGGATTTATCAATGAAAGATCTAGGGTACTTTAACTCAGATCCAATAGAATATATCTTCTCAAACTCATCATCAATAAACTCTGGACTGCAAATACGTAATGCCCTTAGGAACATAGATTGAAATGATGATAATTTAACTCTGTCATGTTGAGATGAGTAATAATGGATATATGAGCATACATTGGTGGGTTTTCTGTATATGCTAAACTTAAACTTGTTTCCTTGTCTATGGATCATGCAATCTAAAAATGGTAACATACCATTATTTTCATTTTCTACAGTAAATTTGATGGAAGTTACTAAATTGTTAAGTAAGGGGAGAAATATTTGTAAATTTTCATCTGTTGGCCAAACACAAAGAACATCGTCTACATACCTAAACCAAATTGCATTAGAAGGTAAGATATCCTTTAGTAATTTTGTTTCAAAAAATTCCATATAAAGATTACTAAGTACAGGTGAAAGAGGGATACCCATTGCCATACCAAATTTTTGAGCATAATAATCTCCATTAACTTGAAATACACAGTCTTTTATACACAATTTTATCAGTTCAGTAAAATTAGATAACTTTATTGTTGATAAGATTTGTAAAATGATAAGTTTATGAACGCTCGTTGTATGTTTTGGACAATCACATCTTTACCAAATGGCGTCCTAGCTTCGTCTCTTCGATGTATATCATCTGACTGTTATATTCCTCTCTTGTGTCTCCCCTGATGATGTGATTATTACACGAAAGTGCACTTGGGAACTTTTCGTGTTTCATTTTCCTCGTGGACTCATAGGAATATCTTGATCATGCGCAAAATTGTGATCCTTTCCAATATATATATATATATATATATATATATATATATATATATATATATATATATATATATATATATATATATATATATATATATATATATATATATATATATATATATATATATATATATACATGGTTCTCAGTGAATGTAGGTTTGCGGCAGGGGTATGTGATGTCTCCATGGTTGTTTAATTTGTTTATGGATGGGGTTGTTAGGGAGGTGAATGCAAGAGTTTTGGAAAGAGGGGCAAGTATGAAGTCTGTTGGGGATGAGAGAGCTTGGGAAGTGAGTCAGTTGTTGTTCGCTGATGATACAGCGCTGGTGGCTGATTCATGTGAGAAACTGCAGAAGCTGGTGACTGAGTTTGGTAAAGTGTGTGAAAGATGAAAGTTAAGAGTAAATGTGAATAGGAGCAAGGTTATTAGGTACAGTAGGGTTGAGGGTCAAGTCAACTGGGAGGTGAGTTTGAATGTAGAAAAACTGGAGGAAGTGAAGTGTTTTAGATATCTGGGAGTGGATCTGGCAGCGGATGGAACCATGGAAGCGGAAGTGGATCATAGGGTGGGGGAGGGGGCGAAAATTCTGGGAGCCTTGAAGAATGTGTGGAAGTCGAGAACATTATCTCGGAGAGCAAAAATGGGTATGTTTGAAGGAATAGTGGTTCCAACAATGTTGTATGGTTGCGAGGCGTGGACTATGGATAGAGTTGTGCGCAGGAGGATGGATGTGCTGGAAATGAGATGTTTGAGGACAATGTGTGGTGTGAGGTGGTTTGATCGAGTAAGTAACGTAAGGGTAAGAGAGATGTGTGGAAATAAAAAGAGCGTGGTTGAGAGAGCAGAGGAGGGTGTTTTGAAATGGTTTGGTCACATGGAGAGAATGAGTGAGGAAAGATTGACCAAGAGGATATATGTGTCGGAGGTGGAGGGAACGAGGAGAAGAGGGAGACCAAATTGGAGGTGGAAAGATGGAGTGAAAAAGATTTTGTGTGATCGGGGCCTGAACATGCAGGAGGGTGAAATGGAGGGCAAGGAATAGAGTGAGTTGGAGCGATGTGGTATACCGGGGTTGACGTGCTGTCAGTGGATTGAATCAGGGCATGTGAAGCGTCTGGGGTAAACCATGGAAAGCTGTGTAGGTATGTATATTTGCGTGTGTGGACGTATGTATATACATGTGTATGGGGGTGGGTTGGGCCATTTCTTTCGTCTGTTTCCTTGTGCTACCTCGCAAACGCGGGAGACAGCGACAAAGCAAAAAAAAAAAATATATATATATATATATATATATATATATATATATATATATATATATATATATATATATATATATATATATATATATATATATATATATATATATATATATATACACAAACACATACATATACATACAACACATGTATATATTCATACTTGCCTTCATCCATTCTCGGTATCACTACGCCCCACAGGAAACAGCATCGCCACACCTTGCGCCAGGAAAACAGACAAGAATAAGGCCACATTCGTTCACACTCAACCTCTGGCTGTCATGTGTAATAAACCGAAGCCACAGTTCCCTATCCACATCCAGGCCCCACACACCTTTCCATGGTTTACCCAAGACATTTTACATTCCCTGGTTCAGTCCATTGACATAATATCGAACCCGGTATACCACATCGTTCCAATATACTCTATTCCTTGTACGACTCTCACCCTCCTACATGTTCAAGCCTGATCCCTCAAAATCTTTTTTATTCCATCCTTCCACTTTCAATATGGTCTTCCGCTTCTTCTTGCTTCCTCCACCTCTAACACATATATCCTCTTTGTAAACTTTTTCTCATTCATTGTCTCCATATGTCCAAACAATTTCAACATGCAATCTTCTCCTCTCTCAACCACACTCTTTATAATACCACAAATCTCTCTTACCCTTTCATCACTTACGCAGTCAAACCACTTAACACCATACATTGTCCTCATTTCATATCCAACCCCCCCCCCCCCCTCCTCCGTAAAACCCTATCTATAGCCCATGCCTCGTAACCCTATAATATTGTTGGAACTACTATTCCTTCAAAAACACCCATTTTTGCTTTCCGAGAAAACGTCGTCTCTTTCCACACATTCTTCATCTCTCCCAGAACAATCGCCACCTCCCTCACTCTATAATTTCCTTCCATTCCATGGTTCCATTTGCTGCCAAGTCTTCTCCCAGATATCTAAAACACTTCACTTCCTCCAATTTCTCTCCATTCAAACTTACATCCCAACTAACTTTTCCCTCAACCCTGCTGAACGAAATAACCTTGCTCTTATTCATATCTATTCTCAACTTTCTCCTTTTACGCACTTTTCCAAACTCAGTCCCCATCTTCTACAGTTTCTCACTCGAATCAGCTAACACTGCTGCATCATCGGCGAACAACTGACTCACCTCCCAGGTCGGTAAGGGTATGTGATGTAATCATGGTCATTCAATTTGTTTTTGGATAGAGTGGTAATGGAGATGAATGTAGACTCTTGGAGAATGGGGCTGTTATGAAGTTTCACTTGAAATCATTTATTCTCTCTCTTCCTAATAGCATACAAGCCTTTCGTCTTCGATGAAAACTTTTCACTGCTTCTAGTAGCTTTCCTTCCACACCGTGTATTTTTAATACCTTCCACAAAAAATCTCTATCAACCCTGTCATATGTTTTTTTCCGGATTCGTAAATGAAACATACAAATCCATCTCTTTTGGTGAGTGCTTCTGAAATACATCATTCGAAGCAAACACATGATCTACACATCTTCTACCGCTTCTGAAAACACACTGCTCATCCCCAGTCTGATGTTCTGTACGAATTACACGCTCTCAATACCCTCCCATACCAGGTACTTTATTTTTATATATTTTGCTTTGTCGCTGTCTCCCGCGTTAGCGAAGTAGCGCAAGGAAACAGACGAAAGAATGGCCCAGCCCACCCACATACACATGTATATACATACACGTCCACACACGCAAATATACATACCTATACATCTCAACGTATACATATATATATACACACACAGACGTATACATATATACACATGTGAATAATTCATACTATCTGCCTTTATTCATTTCCATCGCCACCCCACCACACATGTAATAACAACACCCTTCCCCCTCATGTGCGCGAGGTAGCGCTAGGAAGACAAAAAAAGGCCCCATTCCTTCACACTCAGTATCTAGCTGTCATATAATAATGCACTGAAACCACAGCTCCCTTTCCACATCCAGGCCCCACACAACTTTCCAAGGTTTACCCCAGACGCTTCACATGCCCTAGGTCAATCCATTGACAGCACGTCTACCCCGGTATACCAAACCGTTCCAATTCACTTTATTCCTTGCACGCCTTTCACCCTCCTGCATGTTCAGGCCCCGATCACTCAAAATCTTTTTCACTCCATCTTTCCACCTCCAATTTGGTCTCCCACTTCTCCTCGTTCCTTCCACCTCAGACACATATATCCTCTTGGTCAATCTTTCCTCACTCATTCTCTCCATGTGACCAAACCATTTCAAAACACCCTCTTCTGCTCTCTAAACCACACTATTTTTATTACCACACATCTCTCTTACCCTATTATTACTTACTCGATCAAACCCCCTCGCTACACATATTGTCCTCAAACATCTTATTTCCAGCACATCCACTCTCCTGCGCAAAACTCTACCCATAGCCCACGCCTCGCAACCATATAACATTGTTGGAACCACTATTCCTTCAAAAATACCCATTTTCGCTTTCCGAGATAATGTTCTCGACTTCCACATATTCTTCAAGGCTCCCAGAATTTTCGCCCCTTCCCCCACAATATGATTCACTTCCGCTTCCATGGTTCCATCCGCTGCCAGATCCAATCCCAGATATCTAAAACACTTCAATTCCTCCAGGTTTTCTCCATTCAAACTTACCTCCCAATTGACTTGACCCTCAACCCTACTCTACCTAATAACCTTGCTCTTATTCACATCTACTCTCAACTTTCTTTCACACACATTACCAAACTCAGTCACCAGCTTCTGCAGTTTCTCACATGAATCAGCCACCAGCGCCGTATCATCAGCGAACAACAACTGACTCACTTCCCAAGCTCTCTCATCCACAACAGACTGCATACTTGCCCCTCTTTCCAAAACTCTTGAATTCACCTCCCTAACAACCATATCCATAAACAAATTAAACAACCATGGAGACATCACACACCCCTATCGCAAACCTACATTCACTGAGAACCAATCACTTTCCTGTCTTCCTACACGTGCACATGCCTTACATTCTCGATAAAAACTTTTCACTGCTTCTAACAACTTGCCTCCCACATCATATATTCTTAATACCTTCCACAGAGCATCTCTGTCATCTCTATCATATGCCTTCTCCAGATCCATAAATGCTACATACAAATCCATTTGCTTTTCTAAGTATTTCTCACATACATTTTTCAACGCAAACATCTGATCCACACATCCTCTACCACTTCTGAAACCACACTGCTCTTCCCCAATCTAATGCTCTGTACATGCCTTCACCCTCTCAGTCAATACCCTCCCATATAATTTACCAGGAATACTCAACAAACATATACCTCTGTAATTTGAGCACTCACTCTTATCCCTTTTGCCTTTGTACAATGGCACTATGCAAGCATTCCACCAATCCTCAGGCACCTAACCATGAATCATACATACATTAAACAACCTTACCAACCAATCAACAATACAGTCACCCCCTTTTTTAATAAATTCCACTGCAATACCATCCAAACCCGCTGCCTTGCCGGCTTTCATCTTCTGCAAAGGTTTTATTACCTCTTTCCTGTTTACCAAATCATTTTCCCTAACACTCTCACTTTGCACACCACCTCGACCAAAGCACCCTATATCTGCCACTCTGTCATCAAACACATTCAACAAACCTTCAAAATACTCACTCCATCTCCTTCTCACATCACCACTACTTGTTACCACCTCCCCCTTAGCCCCCTTTACTGAAGTTGCCATTTGTTTCCTTTTCTTACGCACATTATTTACCTCCTTCCATAACATCTTTTTATTCTCCCTAAAATCTAATAATACTCTCTCACCCCAACTCTCGTTTGCCCTCTTTTTCACCTCTTGCACCTTCCTCTTGACCTCCTGCCTCTTTCTTTTATACATCTCCCACTCATTTGCATTATTTCCCTGCAAAAATCGTCCAAATGCCTCTCTCTTCTCTTTCACTAATAATCTTACTTCTGCATCCCACCACTCACTACCCATTCTAATCAACCCACCTCCCACGCTTCTCATGCCACAAGCATCTTTTGCGCAATCCATCACTGCTTCCCTAAATACATCCCATTCCTCCCCCACTCCCCTTTCCTCCTTTGTTCTCACCTTTTTCCGTTCTGTACCCAGTCTCTCCTGGTGCTTCCTCACACAAGTCTCCTTCTCAAGCTCACTTACTCTCACCACTGTCTTCACCCCAACATTCTCTCTTCTTTTCTGAAAACCCCTACAAATCTTCACCTTCGCCTCCACAAGATAATGATCAGACATCCCTCCAGTTGCACCTCTCAACACATTAACATCCAAAAGTCTTTTTTTAGCGCGCCTATCAATTAACACTTAATCCAATAACGCCCTCTGGCCATCTCTCCTACTTACATACGTATACTTTTGTATATCTCTCTTTTTAGACTAGGTATTCCCAATCACCAGTCCTTTTTCAGTACATAAATCTACAAGCTCTTCCCCATTTCCATTTACAGCACTGAACACCCCATGTATACCAATTATTCCCTCAATTGCCACATTACTCACCTTTGCATTCAAATCATCCATCACTATAACCCCGTCTCGTGCATCAAAACCACTAACACACTCATTTAACTGCTCCCAAAACACTTGCCTCTCATGATCTTTCTTTTCATGCCCAGGTGCATATGCACCAATAATCACCCATCTCTCCATCAACTTTCAGTTTTACCCATATCAATCTAGAGTTTACTTCCTTACACTCTATCACGTACTCCCACCACTCCTGTTTCATGAGTAGTGCTACTCCCTTCCTTTGCTCTTGTCCTCTCACCAACCTCTGACTTTGCTCCCAAGACATTCCCAAACCACTCTTCCCCTTTACCCTTGGGGTTCGTTTCACTCAGAGCCAAAACATCCAGGTTCCTTTCCTCAAACATACTATCTATCTCTTCTTTTTTCTCATCTTGGTTGCATCCACACACATTTAGACACCCTAATCTGAGCCTCCGAGGAAGATGAGCACTCCCCGCGTGACTCCTTCTTCTGTTTTCCCTTTTAGAAAGTGAAAATAGAAGGAGGGGAGGGTTTCTAGCCCCCCGCTCCTGTCCCCTTTAGTCGCCTTCTACGACACGTGAGGAATGCGTGTGAAGTATTCTTTCTGGTATATCTCTAGGGATACACCAGGTATACTAGAAAAAACATGCATATCGCTATAGAGTGAACACTCACCTTTATCTCCTTATGCAACGGTACTATACGTGCATTCCTCTAATCGTCAGGCACTTCATCATGATGTAGACATGCAATAAATATTTATACCAGCCATTCAACAACAAAGTTACCCTCTTTCTTGATAGATCCAGATGCAACTTCATCAACTCCAGCCGTCTTACCAAATGCTATCTTACTTACGGCCTTCACCACCCTTTCTCTCTTCACCAAACCACTCTCAATGACTCCTCAGTTGGCAAATCATCCAGAGCAGAAAAAAACCTTCATCTCTCACCCTATAATCCAACACATTGAATAGTCCTTAAGAAAACTCACTCTTATTCACTTCAACATTGTCTCTTATCACTTCCCCTTTGGCCACCTTCACCGATGTTCCCATTTATCTTGTCTTTTGCATACTATTTGCCTCCTTCTAAAATATCTATTTCTCCCTAAATTTTGCTAATACTAAGTGATCCCCATTCTCATTTTCCCTCTTTTTCATCCCCTTCACCTTTCACTTGACCTTCATTCTCCTAAACATCCCTCAATCATTTGCCCTCCTTCCCTGTATGTACCGGTAAAAGGCCTTTCTAATCTGCCCACCTCCCACCTGTAACTTGCCACATGCATCGCTTGCACACGTCAGCACTGCTTCTGTAAATACCCTCCATTCCTCAACCACTCCCCTTGCTTCATGTACTTTCTCCTTTTGTCATTCTACATTTAATCTCTCCTAGTGCTTCTTCCCAAAAGTGTCCTTTCCAGGCTCACTTACTCTCACCACTCTCCTTTCCCAGATATTGTCTTCCAATTTTCTAAAGCCACTGCAAGTCTTCACCCTCGCCTACACAAAATAGTGATCAAACATTCCGCCAGCTGCCCCTCTCAGAACACTTATATCCAAAAGTCTCTCTTTTACTCTCCTATCAATTAATACGTAATTTGATGATGCACGTTGACCATCACTCCTTCTCGCATACGTATACTTGTATATAACTTTCCTTTTAAACTAGGTATTCCCAATCACCAGTCATTTTTTTCAGACACAAATCCACAAGCTCTGCCATTCCCAATCATAACACTGAATACCCCACGCTCACAAACTATACCCTCAACCGCCACATTATTAACCTTAGCATTTAAATCACCCATCAGCAATACCCGGTCTCGTACATCAAACCTGCTGACACACTCATTCAGCTGCTCCCAAAGCACTTGCCTCTCATTATCTTTCTTCTCATAACCAGGTGCATAGGCACCAATAATTACTCAACTCTCGCCATCCACATTCAGTTTTACCAACATCAATTTAGAATTTACTTTCATACACTCTATCACACACTCCAACAACTGATAGAGGAATAGCCCTACCTCTTGCTTAGATCTTGTCCTCTAAGCAACCCTTGATTTTATCCTAAAACGTTTCTAAACCATTCTTCCTCTTTATCCTTTAGCTTCGTATCACTCAGAGTCAGAACATCCAGGATTCTTTCCTTAAAAATACTACCTATCTCTCCTAACTTCTCATCTTGGTTTCATCAGTAAAACCTTAATAAATAGTAGGCCAAATCACGCAACAATTGGGAGTGTTTACGTTGTCAAATGCAAGGCATATAGATATGTTTATGAAGGCCAGACTGGTAAGACTGTAACGCAGAAGTGTTATTGGCATCGACATTCAGTACGGAAGGATAACCACAAAAATGCGATTGCTAAACATTGTCATGAAAATGATCACCCCATACATCTTGTAAATCCCGTTATCTTATACCCAACCCTCTGCTGATTATTTCACACGCAGCGTTATTGAATCTGTCTTGATTTTTAAATACTAAGAATTTTGATTTGTCCCCAGGCAATATTAAAACCCGTCCTAGCACTAACTGTATCATTATGAGTGAATTGACAAGACACGAAAGCATAAAAAAAGTTGTTCATGGCACCCAGTTACCGAGGTCAACCCCCGCCACCTGACCTTCCTTAATCACTCTCCCTTACAAGGGTTACGTCAAGACATAGCAGACAGTGCGTGGCCTTGAAAGACTGGTGTTGGAATTATGGTTTGTTTTTCTCGTGCTGGTGTGGATATGTAATAAGCATAAATGATGACTTTTTCTGGAAATGGAAGTTAACTTATTTCTTTCCACAGTACAGGAAGCAATGGCCTATCTCTTTTTAATGTGATCGACAACACATGGGCAAAACGTGCCCATATCTAGGCCATCTCAGGTGAAAGGAAAATTGGTAAGGGAGAGGGAATGGATGACTTTGTTAAATCCTCGCAGATGTCTGAAAACAAGACTCTTAGGAATACAGATATTTTTGGGAGAAGAAAAGATGAGAAGCAGAGCAGAATTCCACAGCTTAACAATTTGGAGAAAGGGGTTTTCGTAACAGTAACTCCACGAGTGACCGGTCTCAATATAGAAACTGGGAAGCAGCAGGCACAGGAGCTCCTTAAGTCCAAGTTGTAGGGACAAATAGCATGCAGACAGCTTAGGAAAGCAGTTCCACGATAGTTACAGGGAGAGGACAGCACTCCGCAATGTACAGATAACTATTGTTGGAGAAAAGTGAGAGTCAAAAGTGGAACAGAAAATTTTCATTCTCACCATCACCAATGGAAAGGTGGACGAAGAACTATCTCAGGTATGCGAGGAAGAGTTTACACTCGAGCGTATAGAACCCTTGTAGATATGATGCTGCTGCCCACAAGAAACATAGATACGACACATACAGTACCCATAGGTTTGGGGAGCAGACTTTTGATGATAATTATGTGAATCTCAGACGACGCTTAACAGTTTACCCTCAAAACCGGGGCCTCAGACTAAACATGCAACAGCAACATAACATGAATCTCACTTGCTGGCATTTTACTGAAAGCCAATAGTACTGAAACATTGCCGAGTGCCTAAAAAACATGGAACAGAGTGAGTTAGAACAATGTGGCATACTGGAGTCAAAGTGCCGTCAACGGACTGATTTAGGGCATGTGAAACATCCAGGGTATACATGTATGGATCTTGGTGAAGTGCCTAAGGATTGGCGGTACGCATGTATAGTGCCATTCTATAAAGGCAAAGGGTACAAAGGTAACTGTCCAAACTACAGAAGAACAGGTTCCTTAAGTTTAACCGGTAAATTGTATGGGAAGGTATAAATTAATAGGATAAAGGCATGTACAAAGCGTCAAAGGCATGTACAAAGTGAAAGTAGTTTGGTATCAGAAATGGAAAAGGATGTGTGGATCAGGTGTTTACTTTGAAGAATATGTGTGAGAAGTACAAAAATAGATGGACTGGTATGTTGCATTATGGATCTAGGAAAGGAAGTATGATAGAGTTTGGGTAGATGGAAGGTATTAAGTGTATATGGTTTGGGAGGTAAGTTGCTAGAAGCAGTGAGAAGTTTTTATGAAGAGAGTATGAAGAGAGGAGTGTAAATGGTTCACAGTGAAGGTCGGTCTGCGGCATGGGTGAGCGATTTTACCATGGTTGTTCAATTTGTTTATGGTTGGGGAGGTAAGGAAGGTGAATGCAAGAGTTTTAGAGAGAGAGAGAGAGAGAGAGAGAGAGAGAGAGAGAGAGAGAGAGAGAGAGAGAGAGAGAGAGAGAGAGAGAGAGAGAGAGAGAGAGAGAGAGAGAGAGGCGCATATGCAGTCTGTCTGGGATGAGGGGACCTGAGAATGGAGTCAGTTGATGCTCGCCGATGATAGAGCACCAGTGGTTGAGTCAAGTGAGAAACAGCAGAAGTTAGTGACTCAGTTTGGAAGAGTGTGTGAAAGAAGAAAATTGGGGGCAAATGTGAATAAACGCAAGGTTCAGCAGGATTGAGTGACAAGTTAGCTGTGATGTTAATTTGAATGGAAAAAATTGGAGGAAGCGGAAGTGAATCATAGGGTTAGGAAGGTGCCGAAGGTCCTGGGAGCGATGAAAAATGTAAGGAAAGAGAGAACTTTATTAAGGATAGCAAAAATAGGTATATTTGAAAGAATAGTAATCCCAATAATGTTACATTGTTGCGAAGCATAGGTAGGCTTGGGCGGAGGAGGATGGATGTGTTGTAAAGGAAAATGTCTGAGGGCAGTATGCGGCCTGAGATGTTTGATCGAGTAAGTAATGAAAGGGTAAGAAAGATATGTGGAAATAGAAATAGTGTGATTGAGAGCGTAGATGAGGGTTTGTTGAATGGTTTGGTTATATGTAGAGAACAAATGAGGAAAGGCTAACAAAGATGGGGCGGGAACAAGGAGAAGCGGGAAACCAAATTGGAGGTGGAATGATGGACTGACAAAGATTTTGAGCGATCGTGGCCTAAACATGTAAGAGGGTGAATGGTGTGCACGGAAGATAATAGATTGTAACGATATGGTATACTGGAGTCAACGTGCCGTCAATGGACCGAACCAGGGCAAGTGAAACGTCCGTGGTAAACCATAGAAAGCTCTGTGGGTCCTGGATGTAGATAGGGAGCTCAGGTTCCGGTGCATTACACATGACACTTAGTGTATGATGTCAGCGGATGTGGCCTTCGACTTTTTTCTGGTGCTACCTCACCGACGCAAGGGATGGCGAACTGGCGATGCCGTTTCCTCTGGGGCGTGGTGGTACTGAGAAAGGATGAAGGCGAGATATCTGGGAGTGGATCTGGCAGCGGATGGAACCATGGAAGCGGAAGTGAATCATAGGGTGGGGGAGGGGGCGAAAATTCTGGGGGCCTTGAAGAATGTGTGGAAGTCGAGAACATTATCTCGGAAAGCAAAAATGGGTATGTTTGAAGGAATAGCGGTTCCAACAATGTTGTATGGTTGCGAGGCGTGGGCTATGGATAGAGTTGTGCGCAGGAGGATGGATGTGCTGGAAATGAGATGTTTGAGGACTATGTGTGGTGTGAGGTGGTTTGATCGAGTGAGTAACGTAAGGGTAAGAGAGATGTGTGGAAATAAAAAGAGCGTGGTTGAGAGAGCAGAAGAGGGTGTTTTGAAGTGGTTTGGGCACATGGAGAGGATGAGTGAGGAAAGATTGACCAAGAGGATATATGTGTCGGAGGTGGAGGGAGCAAGAAGAGGGAGACCAAATTGGAGGTGGAAAGATGGAGTGAAAAAGATTTTGTGTGATCGGGGCCTGAACATGCAGGAGGGTGAAAGGAGGGCAAGGAATAGAGTGAATTGGAGCGATGTGGTATACCGGGGTTGACGTGCTGTCAGTGGATTGAATCAAGGCATGTGAAGCGTCTGGGGTAAACCATGGAAAGCTGTGTAGGTATGTATATTTGCGTGTGTGGACGTATGTATATACATGTGTATGGGGGGGGTTGGGCCATTTCTTTCGTCTGTTTCCTTGCGCTACCTCGCAAACGCGGGAGACAGCGACAAAGTATAAAAAAAAGAAAAAAAATATATATATATATATATATATATATATATATATATATATATATATATATATATTTCTTTCAAACTATTCGCCATTTCCCGTGTTAGCGAGGTAGCGTTAAGAACAGAGGACTGGGCCTTTTTTGGAATATCCTCACCTGGCCCCCTCTGTTCCTTCTTTTGGAAAAAAAAAAAAAAAAAAAAAACGAGAGGGGAGGATTTCCAGCCCCCCGCTCCCTCCCCTTTTAGTCGCCTTCTACGACATGCAGGGAATACGTGGGAAGTATTCTTAATCCCCTATCCCCAGGGATAAAATATATATATATATATATATATATATATATATATATATATATATATATATATATGTATATATATATATATATATATATATTTATATATATATATATATATCCCTGGGGATAGGGGAGAAAGAATACTTCCCACGTATTCCCTGCGTGTCGTAGAAGGCGACTAAAAGGGAAGGGAGCGGGGGGCTGGAAATCCTCCCCTCTCGTTTTTTTTTTTTTTTCCAAAAGAAGGAACAGAGAAGGAGGCCAGGTGAGGATACTCCCTCAAAGGCCCAGTCCTTTGTTCTTAACGCTACCTCGCTATGGCGGGAAATGGCGAATAGTATTAAAAAAAAAAAAAAAAAATATATATATATATATATATATATATATATATATATATATATATATATATATATATATCTTCTATATATATATATATATATATATATATATATATATATATATATATATATATATATATATATATATATATATATATATATATATATATATATGTATATATATATATATGTATATATATATATATATATATATATTTTTTTTTTCTTCTTTTTTCTTTTTTTTTGCTTTGTCGCTGTCTCCCGCGCTTGCGAGGTAGCGCAAGGAAACAGACGAAAGAAATGGCCCAACCCACCCCCATACACATGTATATACATACGTCCATACACGCAATTATACATACCTACACAGCTTTCCATGGTTTACCCCAGACGGTTCACATGCCCTGATTCAATCCACTGACAGCACCTCAACCCCGGTATATCACATCGATCCAATTCACTCTATTCCTTGCCCTCCTTTCACCCTCCTGCATGTTCAGGCCCCGATCACAAAACAATCTTTTTATCACTCCATCTTTCCACCTCCAGTTTAGTCTCACACCTCTCCTCGTTCCCTCCACCTCCGACACATATATCCTCTTGGTCAATCTTTCCTCAATCATTCTCTCCATGTGCCCAAACCATTTCAAAACACCCTCTTCTGCTCTCTCAACCATGCTCTTTTTATTTCCACACATCTCTCTTACCCTTACGTTACTTACTCGATCAAACCACCTCACACCACACATTGTCCTCAAACATCTCATTTCCAGCACATCCATCCTCCTGCGCACAACTCTATCCATAGCCCACGCCTCGCAACCATACAACATTGTTGGAACCACTATTCCTTCAAACATACCCGTTTTTTGCTTTCCGAGATAATGTTCTCGACTTCCACACATTCTTCAAGGCTCCCAGGATTTTCGCCCCCTCCCCCACCCTATGATCCACTTCCGCTTCCATGGTTCCATCCGCTGCCAGATCCACTCCCAGATATCTAAAACACTTTACTTCCTCCAGTTTTTCTCCATTCAAACTTACCTCCCAATTGACTTGACCCTCAACCCTACTGTACCTAATAACCTTGCTCTTATTCACATTTACTCTTAACTTTCTTCTTTCACACACTTTTCCAAACTCAGTCACCAGCTTCTGCAGTTTCTCACATGAATCAGCCACCAGCGCTGTATCATCAGCGAGCAACAACAACATATATATATATATATATATATATATATATATATATATATATATATATATATATATATATATATATATATATATATATATATATATATATACATATATATATATATATATATATATATATATATATATATATATATATATATATAATATATATATATATATATATATATATATATATATATATATATATATATATATATATATATATATATATATATATATATATATATATATATATATATATATATTATATATATATATATATATATATATATATATATATATATATATATATATATATATATATATATATATATATATATATATATATATATATATATATATATATATATATGTATATGATAGAGTTGATAGAGATGCTCTGTTGAAGGTATTAAGAAATTATGGTGTGGGAGGTAAGTTGTTAGAGGCAGTGAAAAGTTTTAATCGAGGATGTAAGGCATGTGTACGTGTAGGAAGAGAGGAAAGTGATTGGTTCTCAGTGAATGTTCGTTTGCGGCAGGGGTGCATGATGTCTCCATGGTTATTTAATTTGTCTAAGGATGGGATTGTAATGGAGGTGAATGCAAGAGTTTTGGAAAGACAGGCAAGTATGCAGTCTGTTGTGGACGAGAGAGCTTGGGAAGTGAGTCAGATGTTGTCCGCTGATGATTCAGCGCTGGTGGCTGATTCGGGTGACAAACTGCAGAAGCTGGTGATTGAGTTTGGTAAAGTGTGTGATAGAAGAAACCTGAGAGTAAATGTGAATAAGAGCAAGGTTATTAGGGACAGTTTGATTCAGGGACAAGTCAATTTTGAGGTAAGTTTGAATGGAGAAAAACTGGAGGAAGTGAAGTGTTTTAGATATCTGGGAGTCGATTTGGCAGCGGAGGGAACCATGGAAACGTAAGTGAATCTTAGGGTGGGTAGGGGGAGAAAGTTTTGTAGCGTTGAAAAATGTGTGGAAGTGGAGAGCGTTACCTTGGAAAGCAAAAATGGGTATGTTAGAAGGAATATTGGTTCCAACAATGTTGTATGGTTGCGAGGCGTGGGCTATTGATAGAGTTGTGAGCAGGAGGGTGGATGCGCTAGAAATAAGATGTTTGAGGACAATATTTGCTGTGAGGTGGTTTGATCAAGTAAGTAATGTAAGGGGAAGAGGGATGTGTGGAAATAAAAAGAGTGTAATTGAGAGAGCAGGATAGGGTGTTTTGAAATCGTTTGGTCACATGGAGAGAATGAGTGAGTAAAGATTGACCAAGAGGATATATGTGTCAGAGGTGGAGGGAACGAAGAGATGTGGGAGACCAAATTGGAGGTGGAAAGATGGAGTGAAAAAGATTTTGAGTGATCGGGGCCTGAACATGCAGGAGGGTGAAAGGCGTGCAAGGAATAGAGTGAATTGGAACGATGTGGTATACCGGGGTCAACGTGCTGTTAATAGATTGAACCAGGGCATGTGAAGCGTCTGGGGTAAACCATGGAAAGTTCTGTGGTGCCTGGATGTGAAAAGGGAGCTGTGGTTTCGGTGCATTATTACATGACAGCTGGAGACTGAGTGTGAACGAATGGGGCCTTTGTTGTCTTTTCCTAGCGCTACCTCGCACACATAAGGGGGCAGGGGGTTGTTATTCCATGTGTGGCGGGGTGGCAATGGGAATAAATAAAGGCAAACAGTATGAATTATGTACATGTGTATATATGTATATGTTTGTGTGTGTATATATATGTGTACATTGAGATGTATAGGTATGTATATTTGCGTGTGTGGACGTGTATGTATATACATGTGTATGGGGGTGGGTTGGGCACATTTCTTTCGTCTGTTTCCTTGCGCTACCTCGCAAACGCGGGATACAGCGACAAAGCAAAATAAAAGAAAATATAATATATATATATATATATATATATATATATATATATATATATATATATATATATATATATATATATATATATATATATATATATATTTCATTTTAATTTATTTTGTTTTCCTTTGTCACTGTTTCCCGCGTTAGCGAGGTAGCGCAAGGAAACGGACGAAAGAATGGCACAACCCACCCACATACACATGTATACACATACACGTCCACACACGCAAATATACAAACCTATACATCTCAATGTACACATATATATACACCTACAGACATACATATATACACATGTACATACTTCATACTGTCTGCCTTTATTCATTCCCGTCGCCGCCTCGCCACACATGGAATAACAACACCCTCCCCCCTCATGTGTGCGAGGTAGCGCTAGGAAAAGACAAGAAAGGCCCCATTCGTGCACACTCAGTCTCTAGCTGTCCTGTGATAATGCACCGAAACCACAGCGCCCTTTCCACATCCAGGCCCCACAGAACTTTCCATGGTTTACCCCGGCTGCTTCACATGGCCTGGTTCAATCCATTTACAGCACGTCGAGCCCGGTATACCACATCGTTCCAATTTACTCTATTCCTTGCACGTCTTTCGACCTGCATGTTCAGGCCCCGATCACTCAGAATCTTTTTCACTCCATCTTTCCACCTCCAATTTGGTCTCCCACTTCTCCTCCTTCCCTCCACCTCCGACACATATATCCTCTTGGTCAATCTTTCCTCACTCATTCTCTCCATGTGCCCAAACCATTTCAAAACACCCTTTTCTGCTCTCTCAACCACACTCTTTTTATTTCCACACATCTCTCTCACCCTTCCATTACTTACTCGATAAAACCACCTCACACCACATATTGTCCTCAAACATCTCATTTCCATCACATCCACCCTCCTGCGCACAACTATATCAATAGCCCACGCCTCGCAACCATACAACATCGTTGGGACCACTGTTCCTTCAAACATACCCATTTTTGCTTTCCGTGATAATGTTCTCCATTTCCAAACATTCTTCAAGGCTTCCAGAATTTTCGCCCCCTCCCCCATCCTATGATTCACTTCCCCTTCCATGGTTCCATCCGCTGCCAGATCCAATCCCAGATATCTAAAACACTTTACTTCCTCAAGTTTTTCTCCATTCAAACTTACCTCCCAATTGACTTGACCCTCAACCCTACTGTACCTAATAACCTTGCTCTTATTCACATTTACTTTTAACTTTCTACTTTCACACACTTTACCAAATTCAGTCACCAGCTTCTGCAGTTTCTCACATGAATCAGCCACCAGCGCTGTATCATCAGCGAACAACAACTGACTTTTTTCCCAAGCTCTCTCATCCACAACAGACTGCATACTTGCTCCTCTTTCCAAAACTCTTGCATTCACCTCCATACCTACCCCATCCATTAACAAATTAAACAACCATGGAGACATCACACACCCCTGCCACAAACTTACATTCATTGAGAACCAATCACTTTCCTCTCTTCCTACACGTCCACATGCCTTACATCCTCGATAAAAACTTTTCACTGCTTCTAACAAATTGCCTCCCACACCCTATATTCTTAATACCTTCCACAGAGCATCTCTGTCAACTGTATCATATGCCTTCTCCAGATCCATAAATGCTACATACAAATCCATTTGCTTTTCTAAGTATTTCTCACATACATTCTTCAAAGCAAACACCTGATCCACACATCCTATACCATTTCTGAAACCTCACTGCGCTTCCCCAATCTGATGCTCTTTACATACCTTCACCCTCTCAATCAATATCCTCCCATATAATTTACCAGGAATACTCAACAAACTTGTACATCTATAATTTGAACACTCACTCTTATCCCCTTTGCCTTTGTACAATGGCACTATGGAAGCATTCCGCCAATCCTCAGGCACCGCACCATGAATCATACATACATTAAATAACCTTACCAACCAGTCAACAATACAGTCACCCCCTTTTTTAATAAATTCCACTGCAATACCATCCAAACCTGCTGCCTTGCCGGCTTTCATCCTCCTCAAAGCTTCTGCTACATCTCTGTTTACCAAATCATTTTCCCTAACCCTCTCACTTTGCACACCACCTCGATCAAAACACCATATATCTGCCACTCTATCATCAAACACATTCAACAAACCTTCAAAATACTCACTCCATCTTCTCACATCACCATTAATTGTTATCACCTCCCCATTAGCCCCCTTCACTGAAGTTCCCATTTGCTCCCTTGCCTTACGCACTTTATTTACCTCCTTCCAAAACATTACTCTTTCTGAAAATTAATGATATTCTCTCACGTCAAGTATCATTTACCCTCATTTTGACCTCTGTCACCTTTCTCTTGACCTCCTGCCTCTTTCTTTTATACATCTCCCACTCATTTGCATTTTTCTCTGCAAAAATCGTGCAAATGCCTCTCTCTTCTCATTCACTAATAATCTTACTTCTTCATCCCACCACTCACTACTCTTTCTAATCAACCCACCTCCCAAGCTTCTTATGCCACAAGCAACTTTTGCGGAAGCCATCACTGCTTCCCTAAATACATCCCATTCCTCTCCCACTCCCCTTACCTCCTTTGTTCTCACCTTTTTCCATTCTGTACTCAGTCTCTCCTGGTACTATCTCACACAAGTCTCCTTCCCAAACTATCTTACTCTCACCACCACTTCACCCCAACAATCTCTCTTCTTTTCCGAGAACCCCTACAAATCTTTACCTTCGCCTCCACAAGATAATGATTAGACATCCCTCCTGTTGCACCTCTCAGCACATTAACATCCAAAAGTCTCTCTTTCGCGCGCCCATCAATTAACACGTAATCCAATAACGCTCTCTGGCCATATCTCCTTCTTTCATGCGTATACTTATATATATATGTCTTTTTAAACCATGTATTCCCAATCACCAGTCCTTTTTCAGCACAAAATCTACAAGCTCTTCACCATTTCCATTTACAACACTGAACACCCCATATACACAAATTATTCCCTTAACTGCCACATTACTCACCTTTTCATTCAAATCACCCATCACTATAACCCGGTCTCGTGCATCAAAACCACTAACACACTCATTCAGCTGCTTCCAAAACACTTGCCTCTCATAATCTATCTTCTCATGCCCAGGTGCATATGCACCAATAATCACCCATCTCTCTCCATCAACTTTCAGTTTTACCCATATCAATCTAGAATTTACTTTCTTACACTCTATCACATACTACCACATCTCTTGTTTCATAAGTAGTGCTACTCCTTGCCTTGCTCTTGTCCTCTCACCAACCTCTGACTTTTCTCCCAAGACATTCCCAAACCACTCTTCCCCTTTACCCTTAAGCTTCGTTTCACTCAGAGCCAAAACACCCAGGTTCCTTTCCTCAAACATACTACCTATCTCTCCTTTTTTCTAATCTTGGTTACATCCACACACATCTAGACACCCCAATCTGAGCCTTCGAGGAGGATGCGCACTCCCCGCGTGATTCCTTCTTCTGTTTGCCCTTTTAGAATTTTATATATATATATATATATATATATATATATATATATATATATATATATATATATATATATATATATATATTTTTTTTTTTTATTATACTTTGTCGCTGTCTCCCGCGTTTGCGAGGTAGCGCAAGGAAACAGACGAAAGAAATGGCCCACCCCCCCCCATACACATGTATATACATACGTCCACACACGCAAATATACATACCTACACAGCTTTCCATGGTTTACCCCAGACGCTTCACATGCCCTGCTTCAATCCACTGACAGCACGTCAACCCCGGTATACCACATCGCTCCAATTCACTCTATTCCTTGCCCTCTTTTCACCCTCCTGCATGTTCAGGCCCCGATCACACAAAATCTTTTTCACTCCATCTTTCCACCTCCAATTTGGTCTCCCTCTTCTCCTTGTTCCCTCCACCTCCGATACATATATCCACTTGGTCAATCTTTCCTCACTCATTCTCTCCATGTGCCCAAACCACTTCAAAACACCCTCTTCTGCTCTCTCAACCACGCTCTTTTTATTTCCACACATCTCTCTTACCCTTACGTTACTCACTCGATCAAACCACCTCACACCACACATTGTCCTCAAACATCTCATTTCCAGCACATCCATCCTCCTGCGCACAACTCTATCCATAGCCCACGCCTCGCAACCATACAACATTGTTGGAACCACTATTCCTTCAAACATACCCATTTTTGCTTTCCGAGATAATGTTCTCGACTTCCACACATTCTTCAAGGCCCCCAGAATTTTCGCCCCCTCCCCCACCCTATGATCTACTTCCGCTTCCATGGTTCCATCCGCTGCCAGATCCACTCCCAGATATCTAAAACACTTCACTTCCTCCAGTTTTTCTCCATTCAAACTCACCTCCCAATTGACTTGACCCTCAACCCTACTGTACCTAATAACCTTGCTCTTATTCACATTTACTCTTAACTTTCTTCTTCCACACACTTTACCAAACTCAGTCACCAGCTTCTGCAGTTTCTCACATGAATCAGCCACCAGCGCTGTATCATCAGCGAACAACAACTGACTCACTTCCCAAGCTCTCTCATCCCCAACAGACTTCATACTTGCCCCTCTTTCCAGAACTCTTGCATTTACCTCCCTAACAACCCCATCCATAAACAAATTAAACAACCATGGAGACATCACACACCCCTGCCGCAAACCTACATTCACTGAGAACCAATCACTTCCTCTCTTCCTACACGTACACATGCCTTACATCCTCGATAAAAACTTTTCACTGCTTCTAACAACTTTCCTCCCACACCATATATTCTTAATACCTTCCACAGAGCATCTCTATCAACTCTATCATATGCCTTCTCCAGATCCATAAATGCTACATACAAATCCATTTGCTTTTCTAAATATTTCTCACATACATTCTTCAAAGCAAACACCTGATCCACACATCCTCTACCAATTCTGAAACCGCACTGCTCTTCCCCAATCTGATGCTCTGTACATGCCTTCACCCTCTCAATCAATACCCTCCCATATAATTTACCAGGAATACTCAACAAACTTATACCTCTGTAATTTGAGCACTCACTCTTATCCCCTTTGCCTTTGTACAATGGCACTATGCACGCATTCCGCCAATCCTCAGGCACCTCACCATGAGTCATACATACATTAAATAACCTTACCAACCAGTCAACAATACAGTCACCCCCTTTTTTAATAAATTCCACTGCAATACCATCCAAACCTGCTGCCTTGCCGGCTTTCATCTTCCGCAAAGCTTTTACTACCTCTTCTCTGTTTACCAAATCATTTTCCCTAACCCTCTCACTTTGCACACCACCTCGACCAAAACACCCTATATCTGCCACTCTGTCATCAGACACATTCAACAAACCTTCAAAATACTCATTCCATCTCCTTCTCACATCACCGCTACTTGTGTAAATATATTATACATTTCCCTTTTCCATAGCCAGAGGTTGAAGCATTATGTGACATTCATATTCTCATTTCATTTCAAGCTAGAAGTTTCAGTTTTCTAAATTATTTCTTACTTTTCCATATGTATATATATGTATATATGTGTGTGTGTGTATATGTGCGTGTGTATGTGTATGTATATATATATGTATATGTATATATATATATTATCCCTGGGGATAGGGGTGAAAGAATACTTCCCACGCATTCCTTGCGTGTCGTAGAAGGCGACTAGAGGGGACGGGAGCGGGGGGCCAGAAATCCTCCCCTCCTTGTAGTTTTTAACTTTCTAAAATGGGAAACAGAAGAAGGAGTCACGTTGGGAGTGCTCACCCTCCTCGAAGGCTCAGACTGGGGTGTCTAAATGTGTATGGATGTAACCAAGATGTGAAAAAAGGAGAGATAGGTAGTATGTTTGAGGAAAGGAACCTGGATGTTTTGGCTGTGCGTGAAACGAAGCTCAAGGGTAAAGGGGAAGAGTGGTTTGGGAATGTCTTGGGAGTAAAGTCAGGGGTTAGTGAGAGGACAAGAGCAAGGGAAGGAGTAGCAGTACTCCTGAAACAGGAGTTGTGGGAGTATGTGATAGAATGTAAGAAAGTAAATTCTCGATTAATGTGGGTAAAACTGAAAGTTGATGGAGAGAGATGGGTGATTATTGGTGCATATGCACCTGGGCATGAGAAGAAAGATCATGAGAGGCAAGTGTTTTGGGAGCAGCTGAATAAGTGTGTTAGTGGTTTTGATGCACGAGACCGGGTTATAGTGATGGGTGATTTGAATGCAAAGGTGAGTAATATGGCAGTTGAGGGAATAATTGGTATACATGGGGTGTTCAGTGTTGTAAATGGAAATGGTGAAGAGCTTGTAGATTTATGTGTTGGAAAAGTACTGGTGATTGGGAATACCTGGTTTAAAAAGCGAAATATACATAAGTATACGTATGTAAGTAGGAGAGATGGCCAGAGAGCGTTATTGGATTACGTGTTAATTGACAGGCGCGCGAAAGAGAAACTTTTGGATGTTAATGTGCTGAGAGGTGCAACTAGAGGGATGTCTGATCATTATCTTGTGGAGGCTAAGGTGAAGATTTGTATGGGTTTTCAGAAAAGAAGAGTGAATGTTGGGGTGAAGAGGGTGGTGAGAGTAAGTGAGCTTGGGAAGGAGACTTGTGTGAGGAAGTACCAGGAGAGACTGAGTACAGAATGGAAAAAGGTGAGAACAATGGAAGTAAGGGGAGTGGGGGAGGAATGGGATGTATTTAGGGAATAAGTGATGGATTGCGCAAAAGATGCTTGTGGCATGAGAAGAGTGGGAGGTGGGTTGATTAGAAAGGGTAGTGAGTGGTGGGATGAAGAAGTAAGATTATTAGTGAAAGAGAAGAGAGAGGCATTTGCACGATTTTTGCAAGGAAAAAATGCAATTGAGTGGGAGATGTATAAAAGAAAGAGACAGGAGGTCAAGAGAAAGGTGAAAGAGGTGAAAAAGAGGGCAAATGAGAGTTGGTGTGAGAGAGTATCATTAAATTTTAGGGAGAATAAAAAGATGTTCTGGAAGGAGGTAAATAAAGTGCGTAAGACAAGGGAGCAAATGGGAACTTCAGTGAAGGGCGCAAATGGGGAGGTGATAACAAGTAGTGGTGATGTGAGAAGGAGATGGAGTGAGTATTTTGAAGGTTTGTTGAATGTGTTTGATGATAGAGTGGCAGATATAGGTTGTTTTGGTCGAGGTGGTGTGCAAAGTGAGAGGGTTAGGGAAAATGATTTGGTAAACAGAGAAGAGGTAGTAAAAACTTTGCGGAAGATGAAAGCCGGGAAGGCAGCAGGTTTGGTTGGTATTGCAGTGGAATTTATTAAAAAATGTGATGACTGTATTATTGACTGGTTGGTAAGGTTATTTAATGTATGTATGACTCATGGTGAGGTGCCTGAGGATTGGCGGAATGCGTGCATAGTGCCATTGTACAAAGGCAAAGGGGATAAGAGTGAATGCTCAAATTACAGAGGTATAAGTCTGTTGAGTATTCCTGGTAAATTATATGGGAGGGTATTGATTGAGAGGGTGAAGGCATGTACAGAGCATCAGATTGGGGAAGAGCAGTGTGGTTTCAGAAGTGGTAGAGGATGTGTGGATCAGGTGTTTGCTTTGAAGAATGTATGTGAGAAATACTTAGAAAAGCAAATGGATTTGTATGTAGCATTTATGGATCTGGAGAATGCATATGATAGAGTTGATAGAGATGCTCTGTGGAAGGTATTAAGAATATATGGAGTGGGAGGCAAGTTGTTAGAAGCAGTGAAAAGTTTTTATCGAGGATGTAAGGCATGTGTACGTGTAGGAAGAGATGAAAGTGATTGGTTCTCAGTGAATGTAGGTTTGCGGCAGGGTTGTGTGATGTGTCCATGGTTGTTTAATTTGTTTATGGATGGGGTTGTTAGGGAGGCGAATGCAAGAGTTTTGGAAAGAGGGGCAAGTATGAAGTCTGTTGGGGATGAGAGAGCTTGGGAAGTGAGTCAGTTGTTGTTCGCTGATCATACATCGCTGGTGGCTGATTCATGTGAGAAACTGCAGAAGCTGGTGACTGAGTTTGGTAAAGTGTGTGAAATAAGAAAGTTAAGAGTAAATGTGAATAAGAGCAAAGTAATTAGGTACAGTAGGGTTGAGGGTCAAGTCAATTGGGAGGTAAGATTGAATGGAGAAAAACTGGAGGAAGTAAAGTATTTTAGATATCTTGGAGTGGATCTGGTAGCGGATGGAACCATGGAAGCGGAAGTGGATCATAGGGTGGGGGAGGGGGCGAAAATTCTGGGGGCCTTGAGGAATGTGTGGAAGTCGAGAACATTATCTCGGAAAGCAAAAATGGGTATGTTTGAAGGAATAGTGGTTCCAACAATGTTGTATGGTTGCGAGGCGTGGGCTATGGATAGAGTTGTGCGCAGGAGGATGGATGTGCTGGAAATGAGATGTTTGAGGACAATGTGTGGTGTGAGGTGGTTCGATCGAGTAAGTAACGCAAGGGTAAGAGAGATGTGTGGAAATGGAAAGAGCGTGGTTGAGAGAGCAGAAGAGGGTGTTTTGAAATGGTTTGGGCACATGGAGAGAATGAGTGAGGAAAGATTGACCAAGAGGATATATGTGTAGGAGGTGGAGGGAACGAGGAGAAGTGGGAGACCAAATTGGAGGTGGAAAGATGTAGTGAAAAAGATTTTGTGTGATCGGGGACTGAACATGCAGGAGGGTGAAAGGAAGACAAGGAATAGAGTGAATTGGATCGATGTGGTATACCGTGGTTGACGTGCTGTCAGTGGATTGAATCAGGGCATGTGAAGCGTCTGGGGTAAACCATGGAAAGCTGTGTAGGTATGTATATTTTCGTGTGTGGACGTATATATATACATGTTTATGGGGGTGGATTGGGCCATTTCTTTCGTCTGTTTCCTTGCGCTACCTCGCAAACGCGGGAGACAGCGACAAAGCAAAAAAAAAAAAAAAAAAATATTTATATATATATATATATATATATATATATATATATATATATATATATATATATATATATATATATATATATATATATATATATATATATATATATGTATAAGTTTGTTGAGTATTCCTGGTAAATTATATGGGAGGGTATTGATTGAGAGGGTGAAGGCATGTACAGAGCATCAGATTGGGGAAGAGCAGTGTGGTTTCAGAAGTGGTAGAGGATGTGTGGATCAGGTGTTTGCTTTGAAGAATGTATGTGAGAAATACTTAGAAAAGCAAATGGATTTGTATGTAGCATTTATGGATCTGGAGAAGGCATATGATAGAGTTGATAGAGATGCTCTGTGGAAGGTATTAAGAATATATGGTGTGGGAGGCAAGTTGTTAGAAGCAGTGAAAAGTTTTTATCGAGGATGTAAGGCATGTGTACGTGTAGGAAGAGAGGAAAGTGATTGGTTCTCAGTGAATGTAGGTTTGCGGCAGGGGTGTGTGATGTCTCCATGGTTGTTTAATTTGTTTATGGATGGGGTTGTTAGGGAGGTAAATGCAAGAGTCTTGGAAAGAGGGGCAAGTATGAAGTCTGTTGGGGATGAGAGAGCTTGGGAAGTGAGTCAGTTGTTGTTCGCTGATGATACAGCGCTGGTGGCGGATTCATGTGAGAAACTGCAGAAGCTGGTGACGGAGTTTGGTAAAGTGTGTGGAAGAAGAAAGTTAAGAATAAATGTGAATAAGAGCAAGGTTATTAGGTACAGTAGGGTTGAGGGTCAAGTCAATTGGGAGGTGAGTTTGAATGGTGAAAAACTGGAGGAAGTGAAGTGTTTTAGATATCTGGGAGTGGATCTGTCAGCGGATGGAACCATGGAAGCGGAAGTGGATCATAGGGTGGGGGAGGGGGCAAAAATTTTGGGAGCCTTGAAAAATGTGTGGAAGTCGAGAACATTATCCCGGAAAGCAAAAATGGGTATGTTTGAAGGATTAGTAGTTCCAACAATGTTGTATGGTTGCGAGGCGTGGGCTATGGATAGAGTTGTGCGCAGGAGGATGGATGTGCTGGAAATGAAATGTTTGAGGACAATGTGTGGTGTGAGGTGGTTTGATCGAGTAAGTAACGTAAGGGTAAGAGAGATGTGTGGAAATAAAAAGAGCGTGGTTGAGAGAGCAGAAGAGGGTGTTTTGAAATGGTTTGGGCACATGGAGAGAATGAGTGAGGAAAGAGTGACCAAGAGGATATATGTGTCGGAGGTGGAGGGAACGAGGAGAAGAGGGAGACCAAATTGGAGGTGGAAAGATGGAGTGAAAAGGATTTTGTGTGATCGGGGCCTGAACATGCAGGAGGGTGAAAGGAGGGCAAGGAATAGAGGGAATTGGAGCGATGTGGTATACAGGGGTTGACGTGCTGTCAGTGGATTGAATCAAGGCATGTGAAGCGTCCGGGGTAAACCATGGAAAGCTCTGTAGGTATGTATATTTCCGTGTGTGGACGTGTGTATGTACATGTGTATCGGGGGGGTTGGGCCATTTCTTTCGTCTGTTTCCTTGCGGTACCTCGCAAACGCGGGAGACAGCGACAAAGTATAAAAAAAAAAAAAAAAAAAAAATATATATATATATATATATATATATATATATATTTGATTAGAAAGGGTAATGAGTGGTGGGATGAAGAAGTAAGAGTATTAGTGAAAGAGAAGAGAGAAGCATTTGGACGATTTTTGCAGGGAAAAAATGCAATTGAGTGGGAGATGTATAAAAGAAAGAGATAGGAGGTCAAGAGAAAGGTGCAAGAGGTGAAAAAAAGGGCAAATGAGAGTTGGGGTGAGAGAGTATCATTAAATTTTAGGGAGAATAAAAAGATGTTATGGAAGGAGGTAAATAAAGTGCGTAAGACAAGGGAGCAAATGGGAACTTCAGTGAAGGGCGCAAATGGGGAGGTGATAACAAGTAGTGGTGATGTGAGAAGGAGATGGAGTGAGTATTTTGAAGGTTTGTTGAATGTGTTTGATGATAGAGTGGCAGATATAGGTTGTTTTGGTCGAGGTGGTGTGCAAAGTGAGAGGGTTAGGGAAAATGATTTGGTAAACTGAGAAGAGGCAGTGAAGGCTTTGCGGAAGTTGAAAGCCGGCAAGGCAGCGGGTTTGGATGGTATTGCAGTGGAATTTATTAAAAAAGGGGGTGACTGTATTGTTGACTGGTTGGTAAGGTTATTTAATGTATGTATGACTCATGGTGAGGTGCCTGAGGATTGGCGGAATGCGTGCATAGTGCCATTGTACAAAGGCGAAGGGGATAAGAGTTAGTGCTCAAATTACAGAGGTATAAGTTTGTTGAGTATTCCTGGTAAATTATATGGGAGGGTATTGATTGAGAGGGTGAAGGCATGTACAGAGCATCAGATTGGGGAAGAGCAGTGTGGTTTCAGAAGTGGTAGAGGATGTGTGGATCAGGTGTTTGCTTTGAAGAATGTATGTGAGAAATACTTAGAAAAGCAAATGGATTTGTATGTAGCATTTATGGATCTGGAGAAGGCATATGATAGAGTTGATAGAGATGCTCTGTGGAAGGTATTAAGAATATATGGTGTGGGAGGAAAGTTGTTAGAAGCAGTGAAAAGTTTTTATCGAGGATGTAAGGCATGTGTACGTGTAGGAAGAGAGGAAAGTGATTGGTTTTCAGTGAATGTAGGTTTGCGGCAGGGGTGTGTGATGTCTCCATGGTTGTTTAATTTGTTTATGGATGGGGTTGTTAGGGAGGTAAATGCAAGAGTTTTGGAAAGAGGGGCAAGTATGAAGTCTGTTGGGGATGAGAGATCTTGGGAAGTGAGTCAGTTGTTGTTCGCTGATGATACAGCGCTGGTGGCTGATTCATGTGAGAAACTGCAGAAGCTGGTGACTGAGTTTGGTAAAGTGTGTGGAAGAAGAAAGTTAAGAGTAAATGTGAATAAGAGCAAGGTTATTAGGTACAGTAGGGTTGAGGGTCAAGTCAATTGGGAGGTGAGTTTGAATGGAGAAAAACTGGAGGAAGTGAAGTGTTTTAGATATCTGGGAGTGGATCTGGCAGCGGATGGAACCATGGAAGCGGAAGTGGATCATAGGGTGGGGGAGGGGGCGAAAATTCTGGGGGCCTTGAGGAATGTGTGGAAGTCGAGAACATTATCTCGGAAAGCAAAAATGGGTATGTTTGAAGGAATAGTGGTTCCAACAATGTTGTATGGTTGCGAGGCGTGGGCTATGGATAGAGTTGTGCGCAGGAGGATGGATGTGCTGGAAATGAGATGTTTGAGGACAATGTGTGGTGTGAGGTGGTTTGATCGAGTGAGTAACGTAAGGGTAAGAGAGATGTGTGGAAATAAAAAGAGCGTGGTTGAGAGAGCAGAAGAGGGTTTTTTGAAGTGGTTTGGGCACATGGAGAGGATGAGTGAGGAAAGATTGACCAAGAGGATATATGTGTCGGAGGTGGAGGGAACAAGGAGAAGAGGGAGACCAAATTGGAGGGGGAAAGATGGAGTGAAAAAGATTTTGTGTGATCGGAGCCTGAACATGCAGGAGGGTGAAAGGAGGGCAAGGAATAGAGTGAATTGGAGCGATGTGGTATACCGGGGTTGACGTGCTGTCAGTGGATTGAATCAAGGCATGGAAAGCTGTGTAGGTATGTATATTTGCGTGTGTGGACGTATGTATATACATGTGTATGGGGGGGGGTTGGGCCATTTCTTTCGTCTGTTTCCTTGCGCTACCTCGCAAACGCGGGAGACAGCGACAAAGTATAATAAAAATATAAAAAAGAAAATAATATATATATATATATATATATATATATATATATATATATATATATATATATATATATATATATATATATATATATATATATATATACCTATATATATATATATATATATATATATATATATATATATATATATATATATATATATATATATATATATATATATATTTTTTATACTTTGTCGCTGTCTCCCGCGTTTGCGAGGTAGCGCAAGGAAAGAGACGAAAGAAATGGCCCAACCCACCCACATACACATGTATATACATACCCGTCCCCACACGCAAATATACATACCCATACATCTCAATGTGCACATATATATACACACACAGACATATACATATATGCACATGCACACAATTCACACTGTCTGCCTTTATTCATTCCCATCGCCACCTCGCCACAAATGGAATAACATCCCCCTCCCCCCTCATGTGTGAGAGGTAGCGCTAGGAAAATAGAACAAAGGCCCCACTCGTTCACACTCAGTCTCTAGCTGTCATGCAATAATGCCCGAAACCACATCTCCCTTTCCACATCCAGGCCCCACAGAGCTTTCCATGGTTTACCCCAGACGGTTCACATGCCCTGATTCAATCCATTGGCAGCACGTCGACCCCGGTATACCACATCGATCCAATTCACTCTATTCCTTGAACGCCTTTCACCCTCCTGCATGTTCAGGCACTTATCACTCAAAATCTTTTTCACTCTATCTTTCCACCTCCAATTTGTTCTCCCACTTCTCCTCGTTCTCTCCACCTCCGACACATATATCCTCTTGGTCAATCTTTCCTCACTCATTCTCCATGTGCCCAAACCATTTCAAGACGCCCTTTTCTGCTCTCTCAACCACGCTCTTCTTATTTCCACACATCTCTCTTACCCTTACATTACTTACTCGATCAAACCACTCCATACCATATATTGTCCTCAAACATCTCATTTCCAGCACATCCACCCTCCTGCGCACAACTCTATCCATAGCCCACGCCTCGCAACCATACAACACAGTTGGAACCACTATTCCTTCAAACATAGCCATTTTTGCTCTCGGAGATAATGTTCTCGGCTTCCACACATCCTTTCAGGCTCCCAGGATTTTTGCCCCCTCACCCAACCTATGATTCACTTCCGCTTCCATATTTATATATATATATATATATATATATATATATATATATATATATATATATATGTCTGTGTGTGTGTGTGTGTGTGTGTATGTGTGTGTGTGTGTGTGTGTGTATTTACGTACTATGGAATAAACCAGAATGCAAAACGACAGCTGCGTTGGGTAGAAACAGATGCCTATCGAAATTCGAACAGCCTCCATCAATGATTCATAATCAGCTCGGGAAATGCTTCACAGGGGTGGACGTAAATGTAAGTAAACACAACAGATGACCGTTGAAAGACTGAATAATTATAAGATGATTGCTATTTAAAGCAATGAATGGCAGGTGACTGCTAACGTAATTACTACAAAGAAGTTACCGTTAGGTAATGTGAGCCTTACACATAACTGGACGGTTAACTATCACAAAAGTATCCCTCGATGATGTGGACGCTTCAGTTTTGAACTCAAGAGAAAATGGACGATATATGGTTTTGACGGCTGGAGACAGTGGATGCGGCTGTGGATTCACCGTTAGAGAAAGTGGACGCCACAGATGTTGACCGCTAAATGAGGTGGAAGCTACACGGAGTGAACGCTAGGTAAGGTGGATGCTACAGTGGTAAGTGAAAAACAGTGGGCACAAGAAGATGACCGCTAATGAAAGTGCACGCTACACGGGGATGAAGGCTAGAAAAATTGGACTCCATTTGGTGATGACCATTTGAGAAAGTTAATGCTATATGGGAACGAACGCTGAAGAAATTGGTAGCTAAAGGTTTAAATGCAAAACAAAGAAGCTTCCTGGGATTGGTCATTGAAGAAAGTGGACTGCATAGGGTGTTGACCGCTCGTGAAAGTAAATGTTAGTAAGATGTGACCGCTGGTATAAGGTGAGACACAACATAGCGACACTAACAAACAAGGTTATTATCTGGGAGGTGTGTGGCCGGCAGCAGCACTTAGCCTCACAGGCGGCCGGCTTAATGCACCACATTATCTTTAATCCCGAAACACTCGGGGAACGGCAGAGAAGGCCGGCTTTATGCTACTACAAACAGTACCATATTTCTGGCACCACCAGATATTAGCCAGGATGCCTTTATGTTCCTGCATCATCAGTGTCAGGCTAAGTTGGCCTTATGGTCCTTCATCACCAAGGACTTGCCAGGCTGGCTTTATCTTCCTGGATCAGCAGGAATTGGCCAGGTTGGCCTTATGTTCCTTCGTCACCAGGGAATAGCCAGGATGGCTTTATGTTCCTGCACCACCGGAGACTGGCCAGGGTGGCTTTATGTTCCCGGATCACCAAGGACTTGCCAAGTTGGCTTTATGTTTCTCAATCACTAAGGACTAGCCAGGTTGGCTTTATGTTCCTGCATCACCGAGGACTGGCCAGGATTGCTTTATGTTCCTGGATCACCAAGGTCTGGCCAAAATGTCTTTATGTCCTTACGTCATTTGGGACTGACCAGAATGGCGATGCAGGTATATTCCTGCATCGCCAGGGACTGACCAGAATGGCCTTATATTACTGCATCACCAGGGACTGACAATGATGGCTTTATGTTCCTGCATCTCCAGGGACTAGCCGAAATGGCTTTATGTTCCTGCATCACCATAGATTGGCAAGGATGGCTTTATGATCCAGCTCCACCATAGACTGCCCAGGTATATTCCTGCATCGCCAGGGACTGACCAGAATGGCCTAATATTACTACATCACCAGGGACTGACAATAATGGCTTTATGTTCCTGAATCACCAGGGACTGGCCAAAATGGCTTTATGTTCCTACATCTGCAGAGATTGGCAAGGATGGCTTTATGTTCCTGCATCACCAGGGACTGGCTAGAATATTTTTATCTCGCTGAATCACCAGGGACTGGCCATTTTGTCTTTATGTTCCTAAATCACAAGGGATTGGCGAGGATGGCTTTTGTTCCTACATCCCCAAGGACTGGCTGGGAAGTATTTCCTGTATCACCAGGGATTCCCTAGGATCACTTTATCTTCCTGCATTACCAGGGACTGGCCAGGTTGGCTTTATGTTTCTGCTTCACCCGGGACTGCCAAGGATGGCTTTGTATTCGTGAATCACAAGGGACTGGCAAGGATGGCCTTATGTTCCTGCATCACCAGGGACTGCATATGAAAGCTTTATGTTCCTGCATCACTAGGGACTGGCCAAGTTGGCTTTGTATTCTTGTATCACCAGGGACTGGCCAAGTTGGTTTTGTATTCTTGAATCACAAGGAACTGGCTAGGTTGGCTTTATGTTCCTGCATCACCAGGGACTGTCTGGGATAGCTTTATGCTCCTGAATCACCAGGGACTGTCCAGGTTGGCTTTATGTTCCTGCATCACCAGGAACTGGCCGGGTTAGCTTTATGTTCCTGCACCACCAGGGACCAGCCAGGAAGGCTTTATGTTCCGGGATCACCAGGAACTTCCCAGGTTGGCTTTATGTTCCTGCATTACCTGGGACCATCCAGGAGGGCTTTATTTTTCGGGATCACCAAGGACCAACCAGGTTGGCTTTATGTTCCTGCATCACCAGGGACCTGCCAGGATGGCTTTATGTTCCTGCATCACCAGGAACCTGCCAGGATGGCTTTATGTTCCGGGATCACCAGGAAGTGGCTCATTCATCACTGGAGAATTTATGCTCTAGCACCACTCTCTGCTCTCTGTCTTTGGAAGACCGGATGTTTTGTGTTGCAGCACCACTGAAGGAGTGTGTTCTTACAACACTGGAAGCTCTGTGTTCCTGCAGTATTGCAGGGTTTGTGTTCCTTCAACGCTGGGATATTTTTCTTCCAACAGCACTCTGCACATAAAGTTTTAGCCGGACTGGGCTTTATGTTGAAACTGCACCGGTGGCTTTATGCTCCAGGAAAACCAGATAGACTTTAGATTCTTGAAACGCCAAAGGTTTTACATCCTGAAACACCAGAGGCTTAGTCCCATCAACAAAGAGGGTTTTCCAGCATTGGAATCTTATATTCCTTAAGCTCTCTGGCTCTTCTCTCTCAGCACACCTGGAGCTTTATGTTCCTGATAAACCGTAAATTGATATTTCTGCAACATACTGATTTTATTTTCCTGAAAAACCGTAGATCTATGTTCCTGTAACACCTTAACTTAATGTTCATGAGATATGTAGCTTTATGTTCCTGAAGCATCGTACACATATGTTCCCTAAATACCGTAACTTAATGCTCCTCAAACACCATAGCTTAAGTTCCTGGAAAGTCGTTACAAATATGTTCCTGAAACACTAAAGTCTTATCATTTTTTTTCGCAATACTGGGAGATGTTTTATGGTCTTTCCATGTGTTTTGTCATACGTCTGTATCACTAGAGCTTTGTGTTAGATCAACATCATGGACGATTATCTGTTCCTACAATACAGGTGCGACTATATGCTTAAACTATCCAGCTGGTCATATAGCAGCATCTAAAAGATCCAAGTGGCATTAC
Source organism: Panulirus ornatus (assembly GCF_036320965.1). NCBI lineage: Eukaryota > Metazoa > Arthropoda > Malacostraca > Decapoda > Palinuridae > Panulirus > Panulirus ornatus. The sequence continues at coordinate 28,146,400 of NC_092227.1, forward strand.
ATTTACAATATCAAACAATATCAAAGTAACTAGTCTATGGACCTCCTACGCTGCGGTCAACTCTCCGCTCCTGCGAGACCGGATGTAGTTTTGATTTACCACAACAGTGCGGGCAACTTTACTTTGGTAAAGCACCAGGAGTGGCTTTATCTTCTTCCCGCAGCAGGATGGCTTTATCTTCCCGCAGCAGGATGGGTTTATCTTCCCGCAGCAGGATGGGTTTATCTTCCTGCAGCTTTGGCAACAGCTTTATGTTCCTGCATGATGACCATCTTTGTTCCTCAACATCGACGGTGTCTCTTTTATCCTCAAGCTTCTCTAATATCACCTTCCTCCAACACCACTCTCTCCTGAAACACGGAGAACTCTAAGAGCTTGTAAACCAGATATAGTTTTTTCTTGTAAAACTCTCTCTCTCTCTCTCTCTCTCTCTCTCTCTCTCTCTCTCTCTCTCTCTCTCTCTCTCTCTCTCTCTCTCTCTCTCTCTCTCTCTCTCTCTCTCTCTCTCTCTCTCTCTCTCTCTCTCTCTCTCTCTCTCTCTCTCTCTCTCTCTCTCTCTCTCTCTCTCAGCAATAGGATGGTAGGACTTAACAGAAATTTTATATTGAAGAGCAAGTATTTGACATCTAGTTAGACCACAAAACGAATATACAGCGGAGTTCCAGGCCCCCACTTAAGTAAGGACGTTATTAAATTAAAGGTAGTGCAGCAAAATGCAACTGAATTGATTCCTTCTTTACTTAACAAACCATATGAGGAGAAATTGCAAGAGTGAAACTTGTTCTCCCAAAGGAAGAAGCATCTCCGAAGCAAATCAATAGAATGTTATAAAATACATAGAGGATTCACCAAAGTCGATATCAAACATTTCTTTATAGTAGCAGCAGCACCACCAGCGAGAGGAAAGAATACTAAAACTTAGAGGTCACCGAGAGAGTCTGGACTGTACAAAATTTTTATTTACCCTCGATATCCTTGATGCGTGGAATAAACTCCCAGAAAATGTTCAGAGGAACACTCTTAATATTTTCAAATTTAGGCTTGATCATCACTTGTCACTCTCCGGTACTGAATAATTCATTTAATCATCATAACATAGCGGTGTATCATGCTGCCTTCTCAACCATCTATCTCTCCCTGGTCATTCTGTGGTAACAAACCAACATTGATTAAACCATGTCACCTGCTTTGGGAGATTAAGCGTTATTGTGCCTTTTTCAATATAACGAATAAGTTAGACATGATAAAACGAGAGGCTGGAAGGTTTATCCTTACTATTGCATTCATAATATTATGTGAAGGGATACATGTCGTTGGTAAGGGGATATTTGATATATTAATATTCGCTCTACCTATGACCTTCCTTTAAAGATTTCCTTACAGGAATATTAACCCTGAAAAGTATTTTGTGTACCTGTTCTCCTCTGTCGTGTTGCCGAAGAGAAAGAGCCCTTACTTTGCTGTTTTTTTCTCCTAATTAAGGCGGCATATATATATATATATATATATATATATATATATATATATATATATATATATATATATATATATATATATATATATATATATATATATATATATATATTTCATACTATTCGCCATTTCCCGCATTAGCGAGATAGCGTTAAGAACAGAGGACTGGGCCTTTGAGGAAATATCCTCACCTGGCCCCCTTCTCTATTCCTTCTTTTGGAAAATTAAAAAAAAAAGAATGAGAGGGGAGGATTTCCAGCCCCACGCTCCTTTCCCTTTTAGTCGTCTTATACGACACGCAGGGAATACGTGGGAAGTATTCTTTCTCCCCTATCCCCAGGGATATATATATATATATATATATATATATATATATATATATATATATCATACAACATACAAAGCTCTATCAGCCAGGATCGAACCTGGGACCCCTTGTGCAAGAGGCAGGCATGCTAACCGCTAGGCTAAGGGACTGTATAATAGGAAACAACTATTCGAAATACTAAGTACTCGAATACCCTTCGTCTCACTATGGTGAGCAACTGGGTCTATCGGTTGTTTCCGAACAGAACACATAGCCAGCTGAAAGCGTTTTACCGAACCTGACTGTACAACGTGGAGTTATATGAATACGAATAAAGTGTATATGAACGCGCACCTTCATGGAACATACAAACCTCCAACAGCCAGGATCGAACCTGGGAACCCTTGTGCAAGAGGCAGGCATGCTAACCGATAGGCTAAGGGACTGTATAATAGGAAACAACTATTCGAAATACAAGGGGTCCTCTCGTTTTTTTTTTTTTTTTTTTTTTTTTTTTTAATTTTCCAAAAGAAGGAACAGAGAATTGGGCCAGGTGAGGGTATTCCCTCAAAGGCCCAGTCCTCTGTTCTTGATGCTACCTCGCTAACGCGGGAAATGGCGAATAGTTTAAAAGAAAGAAAAGAAATATATATATATATATATATATATATATATATATATATATATATATATATATATATATATATATATATATATATATATATATATATATATATATATATATATATATATTAACCCAGGGGATAGGGGATTAAGAATACTTCCCACTTATTCCCTGCGTGCCATAGAAGGCGACTAAGAGGGGAGGGAGCGGGGGGCTGGAAATCCTCCACTCACGGTTTTTTTTTTTTTAATTTTCCAAAAGAAGGAACAGAGGGGGCCAGGTGAGAATATTCCAAAAAAGGCCCAGTCCTCTGTTCTTAACGCTACCTCGCTAACGCGGGAAATGGCGAATAGTTTAAAAGAAAGAAAGAAGATATACATATATATATATATATATATATATATATATATATATATATATATATATATATATATATATATATATATATATATATATACATAAGTATACTTATGTAAGTAGGAGAGATGGCCAGAGAGTGTTATTGGATTACGTGTTAATTGACAGGCGTGCGAAAGAGAGACTTTTGGATGTTAATGTGCTGAGAGGTGCAACTGGAGGGATGTCTGATCATTATCTTGTGGAGGCTAAGGTGAAGATTTGTATGGGTTTTCAGAAAAGAAGAGTGAATGTTGGGGTGAAGAGGATGGTGAGAGTAAGTGAGCTTGAGAAGGAGACCTGTGTGAGGAAGTACCAGGAGAGACTGAGTACAGAATGGAAAAAGGTGAGAACAATGGAAGTAAGGGGAGTGGGGGAGGAATGGAATGTATTTAGGGAATCAGTGATGGATTGCGCAAAAGATGCTTGTGGCATGAGAAGAGTGGGAGGTGGGTTGATTAGAAAGGGTAGTGAGTGGTGGGATGAAGAAGTAAGAGTATTAGTGAAAGAGAAGAGAGAGGCTTTTGGACGATTTTTGCAGGGAAAAAATGCAATTGAGTGGGAGATGTATAAAAGAAAGAGACAGGAGGTCAAGAGAAAGGTGCAAGAGGTGAAAAAAAGGGCAAATGAGAGTTGGGGTGAGAGAGTATCATTAAATTTTAGGGAGAATAAAAAGATGTTCTGGAAGGAGGTAAATAAAGTGCGTAAGACAAGGGAGCAAATGGGAACTTCAGTGAAGGGCGCAAATGGGGAGGTGATAACAAGTAGTGGTGATGTGAGAAGGAGATGGAGTGAGTATTTTGAAGGTTTGTTGAATGTGTTTGATGATAGAGTGGCAGATATAGGGTGTTTTGGTCGAGGTGGTGTGCAAAGTGAGAGGGTTAGGGAAAATGATTTGGTAAACAGAGAAGAGGTAGTGAAAGCTTTGCGGAAGATGAAAGCCGGCAAGGCAGCAGGTTTGGATGGTATTGCGGTGGAATTTATTAAAAAAGGGGGTGACTGTATTGTTGACTGGTTGGTAAGGTTATTTAATGTATGTATGACTAATGGTGAGGTGGCTGAGGATTGGCGGAATGCGTGCATAGTGCAATTGTACAAAGGCAAAGGGGATAAGAATGAGTGCTCAAATTACAGAGGTATAAGTTTGTTGAGTATTCCTGGTAAATTATATGGGAGGGTATTGATTGAGAGGGTGAAGGCAGGTACAGAGCATCAGATTGGGGAAGAGCAGTGTGGTTTCAGAAGTGGTAGAGGATGTGTGGATCAGGTGTTTGCTTTGAAGAATGTATGTGAGAAATACTTAGAAAAGCAAATGGATTTGTATGTAGCATTTATGGATCTGGAGAAGGCATATGATAGAGTTGATAGAAATGCTCTGTGGAAGGTATTAAGAATATATGGTGTGGGAGGAAAGTTGTTAGAAGCAGTGAAAAGTTTTTATCGAGGATGTAAGGCATGTGTACGTGTAGGAAGAGAGGAAAGTGATTGGTTCTCAGTGAATGTAGGTTTGCGGCAGGGGTGTGTGATGTCTCCATGGTTGTTTAATTTGTGTATGGATGGGGTTGTTAGGGAGGTAAATGCAAGAGTTTTGGAAAGAGGGGCAAGTATGAAGTCTGTTGGGGATGAGAGAGCCTGTGAAGTGAGTCAGTTGTTGTTCGCTGATGATACAGCGCTGGTGGCTGATTCATGTGAGAAACTGCAGAAGCTGGTGACTGAGTTTGGAAAAGTGTGTGGAAGAAGAAAGTTAAGAGTAAATGTGAATAAGAGCAAGGTAATTAGGTACAGTAGGGTTGAGGGTCAAGTCAATTGGGAGGTGAGTTTGAATGGAGAAAAACTGGAGGAAGTGAAGTGTTTTAGATATCTGGGAGTGGATCTGTCAGCGGATGGAACCATGGAAGCGGAAGTGGATCATAGGGTGGGGGAGGGGGCGAAAATCCTGGGGGCCTTGAAGAATGTGTGGAAGTCGAGAACATTATCTCGGAAAGCAAAAATGGGTATGTTTGAAGGAATAGTGGTTCCAACAATGTTGTATGGTTGCGAGGCGTGGGCTATGGATAGAAATGTGCGCAGGAGGATGGATGTGCTGGAAATGAGAAGTTTGAGGACAATGTGTGGTGTGAGGTGGTTTGATCGAGTGAGTAATGTAAGGGTAAGAGAGATGTGTGGAAATAAAAAGAGCGTGGTTGAGAGAGCAGAAGAGGGTGTTTTGAAGTGGTTTGGGCACATGGAGAGGATGAGTGAGGAAAGATTGACCAAGAGGATATATGTGTCGGAGGTGGAGGGAACAAGGAGAAGAGGGAGACCAAATTGGAGGTGGAAAGATGGAGTGAAAAAGATTTTGTGTGATCGGGGCCTGAACATGCAGGAGGGTGAAAGGAGGGCAAGGAATAGAGTGAATTGGAGCGATGTGGTATACCGGGGTTGAGGTGCTGTCAGTGGATTGAAGCAAGGCATGTGAAGCGTCTGGGGTAAACCATGGAAAGCTGTGTAGGTATGTATATTTGCGTGTGTGGACGTATGTATATGCATGTGTATGGGGGGGGGTTGGGCCATTTCTTTCGTCTGTTTCCTTGCGCTACCTCGCAAACGCGGGAGACAGCGACAAAGTATAATAAAAAAAAAATATATAATAGAATATATATATATATATATATATATATATATATATATATATATATATATATATATATATATATATATATATATATATATATATATATATATATATATATATATATATATATATATATATATATAACAACACCCTCCCTCTATTCCTTGCAAGCCTTTCACACTCCTGCATGTTTAGGCCCCGATCACTCAATATCTTTTACACTCCATCTTTCTACCTCCAATTTGGTCTCCCACTTCTCCTCGTTCCCTCCACCTCTGACACATATATCCTCTTGGTCAATCTATCCTCACTCATTCTCTCCATGTGACCAAACCATTTGAAAACACCCTCTCCTGATCTCTCAACCACACTCTTTGTATTTCCACACATCTCTCTTACCTTATTATTACTTACTCGATCAAACCACCTCACACCACATATTGTCCTCAAACATCTCATTTCCAGCACATCCACCCTCCTGCGCACAACTCTATCCATAACCCGCGCCTCGCAACAGTACAAAACTCTTGGAACGACTATTCCTTCAAACATACCCATTTTTGCTTTCCCAGATAATGTTCTCGACTTCCACACATTCTTCAAGGCTCTCAGAATTTTCGCCCTCTCCCCCACCCTAAGATTCACTTCCGTTTCCATGGTTCCATCCGCTGCCAAATGCACCCCCAGATATGTAGAACACTTCACTTCCTCCAGTTTTTTTCCATTCAAACTTACCTCCCATTTGACTTGACCCTAAACCCTACTGTATCTAATAACCTTCCACTTATTCACATTTACTCTTAACTTTCTTCTTTCGCACACTTTGCCAAACTCAGTCACCAGCTTTTGCAGTTTCCTACATGAATCAGCCACCAGCGCTGTATTATCAGCAAACAACAACTGACTCACTTCCGAAGCTCTTTCATCCACAACAGACTGCATACTTGCCCCTCTTTCCAAAACTCTTGCATTCACCGCCTTAACAACCCCATCCATAAACAAATTAAACAACCATGGAGACATCACACACCCCTACCGCAAACCAACATTCTCTGAGAACCAATCACTTTCCTCTCTTCCTACACGTCCACATGCCTTACATCCTCGATAAAAACTTTTCACTGCTTCTAACAACCTGCTTCCCACACCATATATTCTTAATACCTTCCACAGAGCATCTTTATCAACTCTATCATATGCCTTCTCCAGATCCATAAATGCTACATACAAAACCATTTGCTTTTCTAAGTATTTCTCACATACATTCTTCAATGCAAACACCTGATCCACACATCCTCTACCACTTCTGAAACCACACTGCTCTTCCCCAATCTGATGCTCTGTACATGCCTTCACCCTCTCAATCAATACCCTCCCATATAATTTACCAAGAATACTCAACAAACTTATACATCTGTAATTTGAGCACTCACTCTTATCCCCTTTGCCATTGTATAATGGCACTATGCAAGCATCCCGCCAATCCTCAGGCACCTCATCATGAATCATATATACAGCAAATAACCTTACCAACCAGTCAACAATACAGTCACCCCCTTTTTTAATAAATTCCACTGCAATACCATCCAAACCTGCTGCCTTGCCGGCTTTCATCTTCCGCAAAGCTTTTACTACCTCTTCTCTGTTTACCAAATCATTTTTCCTAACCCTCTCACTTTGCACACCACCTCGACCAAAACACCTTATATATGCCACTCTATCATCAAACACATTCAACAAACCCTCAAAATACTCACTCCATCTCCTTTCCACATCACCACTACTTACTATCACCTCCCCATTAGCCCCCTTCACTAAAGTTCCCATTTACTCCCTTGTCTTACACACTTTATTTACCTCCTTTCAAAACATCTTTTTATTCTCCTTAAAATTTAATGATACTCTCTCCCCCTAACTCTCATTTTCCCTCTTTTTCACCTCTTGCACCTTTCTCTTGACCTTCTGTCTCTTTCTTTTATATATCTCCCACTAATTTGCATTTTTTTCCTGCAAAAATAGTCCAAATGCCTCCCTCTACTCTTTCACTAATAATCTTACTTCTTCATCCCACCACTCACTACCCTTTCTAATCAACCCACATCTCACGCTTCTCATGCCACGAGCATCTTTTGCGCAAGCCATCACTGCTTCCTTACATACATCCCATTCTTCCCCCACTCCCCTTACCTCCTTTGTTCTCACCTTTTTCCATTCTGTACTCAGTCTCTCATGGTCTATCTCACACAAGTCTCAATCCCAAGCTCACTTACTCTCACCACTCTCTTCACCCCAACATTCTCTCTTCTTTTCTAAAAACCCCTACAAATCTTCACCTTCGCCTCCACAAGATATTGATCAGGCATCCTTAGAGTTGCACCTCTCAGAACATTAACATCCAAAAGTCTCTTTCGCGCGCGTATCAATTAACACGTAATCCAATAACGCTCTCTGACCATCTCTACAACTTACATACGTATACTTATGTATATCTCGCTTTTTCAACAAGGTATTCCCAATCGCCAGTCCTTTTTCATCACATAAATATACAACTCTCCACCATTTCTATTTACAACACTGAACACCCCACGTATACCAATTGTCATCACCATAACCCGGTCTTGTGCATCAAAACCACTAACACACTCATTCAGCGGCTCCCAAAACACTTGCCTCTCATGATCTTTCTTCTCATGCCCAGGTGCATATGCACCAATAATCACCCATCTCCATCAACTTTCAGTTTTACCCATATCAATCTAGAATTTACTTTCTTACACTCTATCACATTCTCCCACAACCCCTGTTTCAGGAATAGTGATACTCCTTCCCTTGCTCTTGTCCTCTCACTAACCCCTGACTTTACTCCCAAGACATTGCCAGACCACTCTTCCCCTTTACCCTTGAGCTTCGTTTCACTCAGAGCCAAAACATCCAGGTTCCTTTCCTCAAACATACTACCTATCTCTCCTTTTTTCTCATCTTGGTTACATCCGCACACATTTAGACACCACAATCTGAGCCTTCGAGGAGGATGAGCACTCCCCGCGTGACTCCTTCTTCTGTTTCCCCTTTTAGAAAGTTGAAATACAAGGAGGGGAGGGTTTCTGGCCCCCCCTGCTCCCGTCCCCTTTAGTCGCCTTCTACGAAACGTGAGAATGCGTGGGAAGTATTCTTTCTACCCTATCCCAAGGGGATATATATATATATATATATATATATATATATATATATATATATATATATATATATATATATATATATATATATATATATATATATATATATATATATATATATAAAGGGGAAGTAAATGTTATAGTTGTGTTAATGGAGTGATAGTTTTCATGCATGGTGTCTTTGACAAGAAAATAGTGAAGTTGGAGAAAAATGTAGCTTACACATTGAAGCTTATTGATACAGTGGTGAAATTGATGAAAACTGCTATTGACGTTTGTGTGAATAAATTGTACATTTCCTTTTCCATAGCCAGAGGTTGAACCATTATGTGACATTCATTTTTTTCATTCATTTCAAGCTAAAAGTTTGTTTTCTAAATTGTTTCTTACATTTTTCATATGTATATATATGTATGTGTGTGTGTGTGTGTGTATGTGCGTATGTGTGTGTATGTGTGTGTGTGTGTATATGTATATATATATGTATATTATCCCTGGGGATAGGGGTGAAAGAATACTTCCCATGTATTCCTCGCGTGTCGTAGAAAGCGACTAGAGGGGACGGGAGCGGGGGGCCGGAAATCCTCCCCTCCTTGTATTAACTTTCTAAAATGGGAAACAGAAGAAGGAGTCACGCGGGGAGTGATCATCCTCCTCGAAGGCTCAGAGTGAGGTGCCTAAATGTGTGTGGATGTAACCAAGATGTGAAAAAAGGAGAGATAGGTAGTATGTTTGAGGAAAGGAACCTGGATGTTTTGGCTCTGAGTGAAACGAAGCTCAAGGGTAAAGGGGAAGAGTGGTTTGGAAATGTCTGGGGAGTGAAGTCAGGGGTTAGTGAGAGGACAAGAGCAAGGGAAGGAGTAGCAATACTCCTGAAACAGGAGTTGTGGGAGTATGTGATAGAATGTAAGAAAGTAAATTCTCGATTAATATGGGTAAAATTGAAAGTTGATGGAGAGAGGTGGGTGATTATTGGTGCATATGCACCTGGGCATGAGAAGAAAGATCATGAGAGGCAAGTGTTTTGGGAGCAGCTGAATGAGTGTGTTAGCGGTTTTGATGCACGAGACCGGGTTATAGTGATGGGTGATTTGAATGCAAAGGTGAGTAATGTGGCAGTTGAGGGAATAATTGGTATGCATGGGGTGTTCAGTGTTGTAAATGGAAATGGTGAAGAGCTTGTAGATTTATGTGCTGAAAAAGGACTGATGATTGGGAATACCTGGTTTAAAAAGCGAGATATACATAAGTATACTTATGTAAGTAGGAGAGATGGCCAGAGAGCGTTATTGGATTACGTGTTAATTGACAGGCGTGCGAAAGAGAGACTTTTGGATGTTAATGTGCTGAGAGGTGCAACTGGAGGGATGTCTGATCATTATCTTGTGGAGGCTAAGGTGAAGATTAGTATGGGTTTTCAGAAAAGAGGAGTGAATGTTGGGGTGAAGAAGGTGGTGAGAGTAAGTGAGCTTGGGAAGGAGACCTGTGTGGGGAAGTACCAGGAGAGACTGTGTACAGAATGGAAAAAGGTGAGAACAATGGAAGTAAGGGGAGTGGGGAGGAATGGGATGTATTTAGGGAATCAGTGATGGATTGCGCAAAAGATGCTTGTGGCATGAGAAGAGTGGGAGGTGGGCTGTTTAGAAAGGGTAGTGAGTGGTGGGATGAAGAAGTAAGAGTATTAGTGAAAGAGAAGAGAGAGGCATTTGGACGATTTTTGCAGGGAAAAAATGCAATTGAGTGGGAGAAGTATAAAAGAAAGAGACAGGAGGTCAAGAGAAAGGTGCAAGAGGTGAAAAAAAGGGCAAATGAGAGTTGGGGTGAGAGACTATCAGTAAATTTTAGGGAGAATAAAAAGATGTTCTGGAAGGAGGTAAATAGGGTGCGTAAGACGAGGGAGCAAATGGGAACTTCAGTGAAGGGCGTAAATGGGGAGGTGATAACAAGTAGTGGTGATGTGAGAAGGAGATGGAATGAGTATTTTGAAGGTTTGTTGAATGTGTCTGATGACAGAGTGGCAGATATAGGGTGTTTTGGTCGAGGTGGTGTGCAAAGTGAGAGGGTTAGGGAAAATGATTTGGTAAACAGAGAAGAGGTAGTAAAATCTTTGCGGAAGATGAAAGCCGGCAAGGCAGCAGGTTTGGATGGTATTGCAGTGGAATTTATTAAAAAAGGGGGTGACTGTATTGTTGACTGGTTGGTAAGGTTATTTAATGTATGTATGACTCATGGTGAGGTGCCTGAGGATTGGCGGAATGCGTGCATAGTGCCATTGTACAAAGGCAAAGGGGATAAGAGTGAGTGCTCAAATTACAGAGGTATAAGTTTGTTGAGTATTCCTGGTAAATTATATGGGAGGGTGTTGATTGAGAGGGTGAAGGCATGTACAGAGCATCAGATTGGGGAAGAGCAGTGCGGTTTCAGAAGTGGTAGAGGATGTGTGGATCAGGTGTTTGCTTTGAAGAATGTATGTGAGAAATACTTAGAAAAGCAAATGGATTTGTATGTAGCATTTATGGATCTGGAGAAGGCATATGATAGAGTTGATAGAGATGCTCTGTGGAAGGTATTAAGAATATATGGTGTGGGAGGCAAGTTGTTAGAGGCAGTGAAAAGTTTTTATCGAGGATGTAAGGCATGTGTACGTGTAGGAAGAGAGGAAAGTGATTGGTTCTCAGTGAATGTAGGTTTGCGGCAGGGGTGTGTGATGTCTCCATGGTTGTTTAATTTGTTTATGGATGGGGTTGTTAGGGAGGTAAATGCAAGAGTCCTGGAAAGAGGGGCAAGTATGAAGTCTGTTGGGGATGAGAGAGCTTGGGAAGTGAGTCAGTTGTTGTTCGCTGATGATACAGCGCTGGTGGCTGATTCATGTGAGAAACTGCAGAAGCTGGTGACTGAGTTTGGTAAAGTGTGTGGAAGAAGAAATTTAAGAGTAAATGTGAATAAGAGCAAGGTTATTAGGTACAGCAGGGTTGAGGGTCAAGTCAATTGGGAGGTGAGTTTGAATGGAGAAAAACTGGAGGAAGTGAAGTGTTTTAGATATCTGGGAGTGGATCTGGCAGCGGATGGAACCATGGAAGCGGAAGTGGATCATAGGGTGGGGGAGGGGGCGAAAATTTTGGGAGCCTTGAAAAATGTGTGGAAGTCGAGAACATTATCTCGGAAAGCAAAAATGGGTATGTTTGAAGGAATAGTGGTTCCAACAATGTTGTATGGTTGCGAGGCGTGGGCCATGGATAGAGTTTTGCGCAGGAGGATGGACGTGCTGGAAATGAGATGTTTGAGGAAAATGTGTGGTGTGAGGTGGTTTGATCGAGTAAGTAACGTAAGGGTAAGAGAGATGTGTGGAAATAAAAAGAGCGTGGTTGAGAGAGCAGAAGAGGGTGTTTTGAAATGGTTTGGGCACATGGAGAGAATGAGTGAGGAAAGATTGACCAAGAGGATATATGTGTCGGAGGTGGAGGGAACGAGGAGAAGAGGGAGACCAAATTGGAGGTGGAAAGATGGAGTGAAAAAGATTTTGTGTGATCGGGGCCTGAACATGCAGGAGGGTGAAAGGAGGGCAAGGAATAGAGTGAATTGGAGCGATGTGGTATACAGGGGTTGACGTGCTGTCAGTGGATTGAATCAAGGCATGTGAAGCGTCTGGGGTAAACCATGGAAAGCTGTGTAGGTATGTATGTTTGCGTGTGTGGACGTGTGTATGTACATGTGTATGGGGGGGGGGGTTGGGCCATTTCTTTCGTCTGTTTCCTTGCGCTACCTCGCAAACGCGGGAGACAGCGACAAAGTATGAAAAAAAAAAAAAAATATATATATATATATATATATATATATGTAAATATATATATATATATATATATATATATATATATATATATATATATATATATATATATATATATATATATATATATATTGTGCTTTTTCGCTGTCTCCCGCGTTAGCGAGTTAGCGCAAGGAGACAGACGAAAGAATGGCCCAGCCCACCCACATACACATGTATATACATACACGTCCACACGCACAAATACAAATACCTATACATCTCAATGTATACATATATATACACATAGACATGTACATATATATACATGTACATAATTCATAATGTCTGCGTTTATTCATTCCCACCGCCACCTCGCCACACATGAATACAACCCCTTCCCCTTCATGTGTGCGAGGTAGAGCTAGGAAAAGACAACAAAGGCCCAATTCGCTCACACTCAGTCTCTAGCTGTCACGTAATAATGCACCGAAACCACATCTCCCTTTCCACATCCAGGCCTCACAGAACTTTCCATGGTTTACCCCAGACGCTTCACATGCTCTGGTTCAATCCATTGACAGCACGTCGACCCCGGTATACCACATCGTTCCAATTCACTCTATTCCTTGCACGCCTTTCACCCTCCTGCATGTTCAGGCCCCGATCACACAAAATCTTTTTCACTCCATCTCTCCACCTCCACTTTGGTCTCCCACTTCTCCTCGTTCCCTCCACCTCTGACACATATATCCTCTTGGTCAATCTTTCCTCACTCATTCTCTCCATGTGACCAAACCATTTCAAAACACCCTCTTCTGCTCTCTCAACCACACTCTTTTTATTACCACACATCTCTCTTATCCTTACATTACTTACTCGATCAAACCACCTCACACCACATATTGTCCTCAACATCTCATTTCCCGGACATCCACCCTCCTGCGCACAACTCTATCCATAGCCCACGCCTCTCAACCATACAACATTGTTGGAACAACTATTCCTTCAAACATACACATTTTTGCTTTCCGAGAAAATGTTTTCGACTTCCAAACATTCTTCAAGGCTCCCTGAATTTTCGCCCCCTCCCCCACCCTATGATTCACTTCCACTTCCATGGTTCCATCCGCTCCCAATTTTACACCCAGATCTCTAAAACACTTCACTTCCTCCAGTTTTTCTCCATTCAAACTTACCTTCCAATTGATTTGTTCCCTCAACCCCACTGTACCTAATAACCTTGCTCTTATTCACATTTACTCTCAGCTTTCATCTTTCAAACACATTACCAAACTCAGTCACCAGCTTCTGCAATTTCTCTCATGAATCAGCCACAAGCGCTGTATCATCAGCGGACAACAAATCACTCACTTACCAACTTTCTCATCCACAACAGACTGCATACTTGCCCCTCTTTCCAAAACTATTGCATTCACCTCCTTAACAACCCCATCCATAAGCAAATGAAGCAACCATGGAGATATCACACACCCCTGCCGCAAACCAACATTCACTTAGAATCAATCACTTTCCTCTTTTCGTACACGTGCACATGCCTTACATCCTCGATAAAAACCTTTCAATGCTTCTAACAATTTCCTTCCCGCACCATATATTCTTAATACCTTCCACAGAGCATCTCTATCAACTCTATCATATGCCTTCTCCAAATCCATAAATGGTACATACAAATCCATTTGCCTTTCTAAGCATTTCTCACACACATTTTTCAAATCAAACACCTAATCCACACATCCTCTACCACTTTCGAAACCACACAGCTCTTCACCAATCTGATGCTTTGTACATGCCTTCACCATCTCAATCAATACCCTCCCATATATTTCTTCAGGAATACTCAAGAAACTTAAACCTCTGTAATTTGAGCACTCACTTTTATCCCCTTTGCCTTTGTACAATGGCACTATGCACGCATTCCTCAAATCCTTAGGCACCACACCTTGAGTCATACATACATTAAATAACCTTACCAACCAGTCAACAGTACAGTCACCCTTCTTTGATAAATTCCACTGCAAAATCATCCAAACCCGCTGTCTTGCCGGCTTTCACCTTCCGTAAAGCTTTTACTACCTCTTCTCTGTTTACGAAATCATTCTCCCTAACCCTTCTCACTTTGCACAACACCTCAACCAAACAAACTTTTATCTGCCACTCTATTAACAAACACATTCATCAAACCTTCTAAATACTCACTCCATCTCCTCACATCACCACTACTTGTTATCACCTCCCCATTATCCCCCTTCACTGAAGTTCCCATTGATTCCCATGTCTTACGAACTGTATTTACCTCCTTCCAAAATATCTTTTTATTCTCCCTAAGATTTAATGATGCTCTCTCACCCCAACTCTCATTTGCTCTCTTTTTCACCACTTGCAACTTTCTCTTGAACTCTTGCCTCTTTATTTTATACATCTCCCAGTCATTTGCATTATTTCCCTGCAAAAATCGTCCAAATGCCTCTCTCTTCTCTTTCACTAATAACCTTACTTCTTCATACCACCTCTCACTACCTTTTCTAATCTGCCCACCTTCCACGCTTCTCATGCCGTAAGTATCTTTTGCGCAAGCCATCACTGATTCCCTAAATACATCCCGTTCCTCCTCAATTCCCCTTACGTCCTTTGTTCTCACTTTTTTTCCATTCTGTGCTCAGTCTCTCCTGGTGCTTCCTCACACAAGTCTCCTTCCCAAGCTCACTTACTCTCACTACTCTCTTCAGACAAACTTTCTCTCTTCCTTTCTGAAAGCCTCTACAAATCTTCACCTTCATCTCCACAAGATAATGATCAGACATTCCCCCAGTTGCACCTCTCAGCACGTTAACATCAAAAAGTCTCTCTTTCGCACGCCTATCAATTAATACGTAATTCAATAACTCCCTCTGACCATCTCTCCTACTTCCATACGTAAACTTATGTATATGTCTCATTATAAACCAGGTATTCCCAATCACCAGTCTTTTTTCAGGAAATTATTCTACAAGCTCTGCACTATTTCCATTTACAAAACTGAACACCCCATGTACACCAGTTATTCCCTCAACTGCCACATTACTCATATGTGTGTATATGTGAAATGATATCGAACAAGACTTGAATATAGTGGTAATATTATATCCTGGTTTCGTATGCAAAGTTTCTTTTGATAAATCATGTCATTCTATTTGCTTTCTTAGCTATTTTGTTACATTGCTGGGAGAATTTAAAGTTACCCGAGACAGTGATCCCTAGATCCCTCACACAAGGGGTGTCTTACTTGTGGTACATCATTTAGTAATTTATTTTGCTGAGTTTCCTTTTTGCAATAACTGATTTGTTTTACCGTTAAATAGAATTTGGTATTTTCTAAACCATTTAGCTGTTCTATATAGATTCTTTTGTAATCTTAACCTATCTTCCTCATTCATAAGGCATTGTCGAGCTTTGTATTATACACCCTACATCAATATTATCAATGATATAAATGAAAAGAATAGGTCTCAGAGCAGACCTCTGAGGGACCCTTAGACGTCTCAAAGCATACCATTTGATGACCCCCCCACAGGTCTCAGAACAGACCCCTGGGGTACCTCTACTAGTTATTGATGACCATTGTCATAATTCTTAATCCTTTTTTACTCTTGTTTCCTGTTACGTCATCACAAAGGCACTGAATAACTTAAGATATATTTCCAAGGTGTTTTTTTCTAAATCAAAGCTGTGTATTTTTGATCAGACTGTTGTTTAAGATAAGTCACAGTTGTGTCTCTAATAATCGGCTGCAGAAGTTTGCATGCAATTGATGTGAGGCAAATAGGACTGTTACTGCCAGGCATTTCACAGCTTTTTTTTTTTTTAATACAAAGGTAAGCCCTGCCAATCTCCCGTCGTGCAGATAGGTTTAGTGCAGATATAGCTTAGCGGTTTGACGTTTTTGATCATTCGTGAATGAAAACGATAAGGACATACATTTCTATTACTCTTCATCTCATCTGTCTGAGTTAGAATTTCTTTACCAGTGACAGAAACTACTAGTCTCGTATATGTACTATTCATGAGTGAAATTTCTTGTTCCTGCTTTATAGTTTAAAAACTGAACTGGAAAAATTGTTGAGGGTTCATGCTGTGCTTTTACCATTTACGATGGGTTTTCCATCTTCTTTTACTGAGGTTCTTATCCCACTCTATATATGCTTATATGCTTTTTATTTTGTTTTTGATATACCTATGACATCTTTTTGGATCTCTGTTTCCTTCCCTTGAAATTCTATTTTCATTCACTCTTGGCTTGCGTAATAGGTATCTTTATCTATGTGCTGTCTGTATTATATTGCGTTGCAAGGTTTAAGCCATTGCCTGATTTCTTAAGCCTGCAGAGTTAAATTCTGAGGATTTTGCTCTCGCAGTATATGAGGAATACCACTCTGGACTGCTCTTGATTACTCTCTTCTGTCGTGCTTGAGAACGTATGTGTTATGTTGGTGCAGAAATTGTCAGGTAAAACATATTTATGATTCCTCTCGATCTTAACCACTTTGAGTGGGACTCTATAATGCCTTGTGCATGCCATTAAAATCCACCTTTCTGAAATTAGGAACAATGATGCTGTTTATAAGGACATTGGAGTAAGGATTTTCATGAAACTTAACCATGATATGCTTGTATGTATTTTGATGTTCGTTAACACTAGCATTAAATACAAAGTACTTCTTAATGCAAAATTTGAATCATACGCTACCTTCCCTTGTCGGCTCTGTAACGGGTTGGTCGAAAAACTTATCTTCATCAAAGTTGATAAGTTCATCAGATACAGTTTTAACACCATTTTTGTTTTCCGAGATAATGTTCTCGACTTCCACACATTTTTCAAGGCTCCCAGAATTTTCGCCATCTTCCATCTTCCGCAAAGCTTTTACTACCTCTTCTCTGTTTACCAAATTATTGTCACTAACCCTCTCACTTTGCTCACCACCTCGACCAAAACACCCTCTATCTGACACTCTATCATCCAATATATTCGAGAAACCTTCAAAATACTCACTCATCTCCTTCCCACATCACCACTACTTGTTATTACCTACACATTAGCCCCCTTCATTGAAGTTCCCATTTGTTTCCATGTCTTACGCACTTTATTTACCTCCTTCCAAAACATCTTTTTCTTCTCCCTAAAATCTAATGATACTCTCTCACCTCAACTCTCATTTGCCATGTTTTTCACCTCTTGCACCTTTCTCTTGACCTCCTGCCTCTTTCTTTTATGCATCTCCCACTCATTTGCATTATTTTCCCGCAAAAATCGTCCAAATGCCTCTCTCTTCTCTTTCACTAATAATCTTACTTCTTCATCCCACCACTCGCTACCCTTTCTAATCTGCCCACTTCCCACGCTTCTCATGCCACAAGCATCTTTTGCGCAAGCCATCACTGCTTCTCTCAATACATCCCATTCCTCCCCCACTCCCCTTACGTCCTTTCTTCTCACCTTTTTCCATTCTGTACTCAGTCTCTCCTGGTACTTCCTCACCCAAGTTTCCTTCCATACTCACTCACTCTCAACACTCTCTTCCCCCCAACATTCTCTCTTCTTTTCTGAAAACCTCTATAAATCTTCACCTTCGTCTCCACAAGATAATGATCAGACCTCCCTCCAGTTGCACCTCTCAGTACATTAACATCCAAAAGTCTCTTTTGCGCGCCTATGAATTTACACGTAATCCTATATATATATATATATATATATATATATATATATATATATATATATATATATATATATATATATATATATATATATATATATATATGTATATATTTTTTTTTTTTTTTTTTTTGCTTTGTCGCTGTCTCCCGCGTTT
Organism: Panulirus ornatus; assembly: GCF_036320965.1. NCBI lineage: Eukaryota > Metazoa > Arthropoda > Malacostraca > Decapoda > Palinuridae > Panulirus > Panulirus ornatus. The sequence goes on from NC_092227.1 coordinate 28,164,624, forward strand.
GCGAGGTAGCGCAAGGAAACAGACGAAAGAAATGATCCAACCCACCCCCATACACATGTATATACATACCTACACAGCTTTCCATGGTTTACCCCAGACGCTTCACATGCCTTGATTCAATCCACTGACAGCACGTCAACCCCGGTATACCACATCGCTCCAATTCACTCTATTCCTTGCCCTCCTTTCACCCTCCTGCATGTTCAGGCCCCGATCACACAAAATCTTTTTCACTCCATCTTTCCACATCCAATTTGGTCTCCCTCTTCTCCTCGTTCCCTCCACCTCCGACACATATATCATCTTGGTCAATCTTTCCTCACTCATTCTCTCCATGTGCCCAAACCATTTCAAAACACCCTCTTCTGCTCTCTCAACCACGCTCTTTTTATTTCCACACATCTCTCTTACCCTTACGTTACTTACTCGATCAAACCACTTCACACCACACATTGTCCTCAAACATCTCATTTCCAGCACATCCATCCTACTGCGCACAAAAATATCCATAGCCCACGCCTCGCAACCATACAGCATTTGTTGGAACCACTATTCCTTCAAACATACCCATTTTTGCTTTCCGAGATAGTGTTCTCGACTTCCACACATTCTTCAAGGCTCCCAGAATTTTCGCCCCCTTCCCCACCCAATGATCAACTTCCGCTATCATGGTTCCATCCGCTGCCAGATCCACTCCCAGATATCTAAAACACTTCACTTCCTCCAGTTTTTCTCCATTCAAACTTACCTCCCAATTGACTTGACCCTCAACCCTACTGTACCTAATAACCTTACTCTTATTCACATTTACTCTTAACTCTCTTCTTTCACACACTTTACCAAACTCAGTCACTAGCTTCTGCACTTTCTCACATGAATCAGCCACCAGCGCTGTATCATAAGCGAACGACAACTGACTCACTTCCCAAGCTCTCTCATCCCCAACAGACTTCATACTTGCCCCTCTTTCCAAAACTCTTGCATTTACCTCCCTAACAACCCCATCCATAAACAAATTAAACAACCGTGAAGACATCACACATCCCTGCCGCAAACCTACATTCACTGAGAACCAATCACTTTCCTCTCTTCCTACACCTACACATGCCTTACATCCTCGATAAAAACGTTTCACTGCTTCTAACAACTTGCCTCCCAAACCATATATTCTTAATACCTTCCACAGAGCATCGCTATCAACTCTATTATATGCCTTCTCCAGATCCATAAATGCTACATACAAATCCATTTGCTTTTCTAAGTATTTCTCACATACATTCTTCAAAGCAAACACCTGATCCACACATCATCTACCACTTCTGAAACCACACTGCTCTTCCCCAATCTGATGCTCTATACATGCCTTCACCCTCTCAATCAATACCCTCCCATATAATTTACCAGGAATACTCAACAAACTTTTACCTCTGTAATTTGAGCACTCACGCTTATCCCCTTTGCCTTTTTACAATGGCACTATGCACGCATTCCGCCAATCCTCAGGCACCTCACCATGAGTCATACATACATCCAATAACCTTACCAACCAGTCAATAATACAGTCACCCCCTTTTTTAATAAATTCCACTGCAATACCATCCAAACCTGCTGCCTTGCCGACTTTCATCTTCCGCAAAGCTTTTACTACCTCTTCACCGTTTACCAAATCATTTTCCCTAACCCTCTCACTTTGCACACCACCTCGATCAAAACACCCTATATCTGCCACTCTATCATCAAACACATTCAACAAACCTTCAAAATACTCACTCCATCTCCTTCTCACATCACCACTACTTGTTATCACCTCCCCATTTGCGCCCTTCACTGAAGTTCCCATTTGCTCCCTTGTCTTACGCACTTTATTTACCTCCTCCTAGAACATCTTTTTATTCTCCCTAAAATGTGATGATACTCTCTCACCCCAACTCCCATTTGCCCTCTTTTTCACCTCTTGCACCTTTCTCTTGAACTCCTGTCTCTTTCTTTTATACATCTCCCACTCAATTGCATTTTTTCCCTGCAAAAATCGTCAAAATGCCTCTCTCTTCTCTTTCACTAATAATCTTACTTCATCCCACCACTCACTACCCTTTCTAATCAACCCACCTCCCACTCTTCTCATGCCACAAGCATCTTTTGCGCAATCCATCACTGATTCCCTAAATACATTCCATTCCTTCCCCACTCCCCTTACTTCCATTGTTCTCACCTTTTTCCATTCTGTACTCAGTCTCTCCTGGTACTTCCTCACACAAGTCTCCTCCCCAAGCTCACTTACTCTCACCACCCTCTTCACCCCAACATTCCTTCTTTTCTGAAAACACATACGAATCTTCACCTTAGCCTCCACAAGATAATGATCAGACATTCCCCCAGTTGCACCTCTCAGCACGTTAACATCAAAAAGTCTCTCTTTCGCACGCCTATCAATTAATACGTAATTCAATAACTCCCTCTGACCATCTCTCCTACTTCCATACGTAAACTTATGTATATGTCTCATTATAAACCAGGTATTCCCAATCACCAGTCTTTTTTCAGGAAATTATTCTACAAGCTCTGCACTATTTCCATTTACAAAACTGAACACCCCATGTACACCAGTTATTCCCTCAACTGCCACATTACTCATATGTGTGTATATGTGAAATGATATCGAACAAGACTTGAATATAGTGGTAATATTATATCCTGGTTTCGTATGCAAAGTTTCTTTTGATAAATCATGTCATTCTATTTGCTTTCTTAGCTATTTTGTTACATTGCTGGGAGAATTTAAAGTTACCCGAGACAGTGATCCCTAGATCCCTCACACAAGGGGTGTCTTACTTGTGGTACATCATTTAGTAATTTATTTTGCTGAGTTTCCTTTTTGCAATAACTGATTTGTTTTACCGTTAAATAGAATTTGGTATTTTCTAAACCATTTAGCTGTTCTATATAGATCCTTTTGTAATCTTAACCTATCTTCCTCATTCATAAGGCATTGTCGAGCTTTGTATTATACACCCAACATCAATATTATCAATGATATAAATGAAAAGAATAGGTCTCAGAGCAGACCTCTGAGGGACCCTTAGACGTCTCAAAGCATACCATTTGATGACCCCCCCACAGGTCTCAGAACAGACCCCTGGGGTACCTCTACTAGTTATTGATGACCATTGTCATAATTCTTAATCCTTTTTGACTCTTGTTTCCTGTTACGTCATCACAAAGGCACTGAATAACTTAAGATATATTTCCAAGGTGTTTTTTTCTAAATCAAAGCTGTGTATTTTTGATCAGACTGTTGTTTAAGATAAGTCACAGTTGTGTCTCTAATAATCGGCTGCAGAAGTTTGCATGCAATTGATGTGAGGCAAATAGGACTGTTACTGCCAGGCATTTCACAGCTTTTTTTTTTTTAATACAAAGGTAAGCCCTGCCAATCTCCCGTCGTGCAGATAGGTTTAGTGCAGATATAGCTTAGCGGTTTGACGTTTTTGATCATTCGTGAATGAAAACGATAAGGACATAGATTTCTATTACTCTTCATCTCATCTGTCTGAGTTAGAATTTCTTTACCAGTGACAGAAACTACTAGTCTCGTATATGTACTATTCATGAGTGAAATTTCTTGTTCCTGCTTTATAGTTTAAAAACTGAACTGGAAAAATTGTTGAGGGTTCATGCTGTGCTTTTACCATTTACGATGGGTTTTCCATCTTCTTTTACTGAGGTTCTTATCCCACTCTATATATGCTTATATGCTTTTTATTTTGTTTTTGATATACCTATGACATCTTTTTGGATCTCTGTTTCCTTCCCTTGAAATTCTATTTTCATTCACTCTTGGCTTGCGTAATAGGTATCTTTATCTATGTGCAGTCTGTATTATATTGCGTTGCAAGGTTTAAGCCATTGCCTGATTTCTTAAGCCTGCAGAGTTAAATTCTGAGGATTTTGCTCTCGCAGTATATGAGGAATACCACTCTGGACTGCTCTTGATTACTCTCTTCTGTCGTGCTTGAGAACGTATGTGTTATGTTGGTGCAGAAATTGTCAGGTAAAACATATTTATGATTCCTCTCGATCTTAACCACTTTGAGTGGGACTCTATAATGCCTTGTGCATGCCATTAAAATCCACCTTTCTGAAATTAGGAACAATGATGCTGTTTATAAGGACATTGGAGTAAGGATTTTCATGAAACTTAACCATGATATGCTTGTATGTATTTTGATGTTCGTTAACACTAGCATTAAATACAAAGTACTTCTTAATGCAAAATTTGAATCATACGCTACCTTCCCTTGTCGGCTCTGTAACGGGTTGGTCGAAAAACTTATCTTCATCAAAGTTGATAAGTTCATCAGATACAGTTTTAACACCATTTTTGTTTTCCGAGATAATGTTCTCGACTTCCACACATTTTTCAAGGCTCCCAGAATTTTCGCCATCTTCCATCTTCCGCAAAGCTTTTACTACCTCTTCTCTGTTTACCAAATTATTGTCACTAACCCTCTCACTTTGCTCACCACCTCGACCAAAACACCCTCTATCTGACACTCTATCATCCAATATATTCGAGAAACCTTCAAAATACTCACTCATCTCCTTCCCACATCACCACTACTTGTTATTACCTACACATTAGCCCCCTTCATTGAAGTTCCCATTTGTTTCCATGTCTTACGCACTTTATTTACCTCCTTCCAAAACATCTTTTTATTCTCCCTAAAATCTAATGATACTCTCTCACCTCAACTCTCATTTGCCATGTTTTTCACCTCTTGCACCTTTCTCTTGACCTCCTGCCTCTTTCTTTTATGCATCTCCCACTCATTTGCATTATTTTCCCGCAAAAATCGTCCAAATGCCTCTCTCTTCTCTTTCACTAATAATCTTACTTCTTCATCCCACCACTCGCTACCCTTTCTAATCTGCCCACTTCCCACGCTTCTCATGCCACAAGCATCTTTTGCGCAAGCCATCACTGCTTCTCTCAATACATCCCATTCCTCCCCCACTCCCCTTACGTCCTTTCTTCTCACCTTTTTCCATTCTGTACTCAGTCTCTCCTGGTACTTCCTCACCCAAGTTTCCTTCCATACTCACTCACTCTCAACACTCTCTTCCCCCCAACATTCTCTTCTTTTCTGAAAACCTCTATAAATCTTCACCTTCGTCTCCACAAGATAATGATCAGACCTCCCTCCAGTTGCACCTCTCAGTACATTAACATCCAAAAGTCTCTTTTGCGCGCCTATGAATTTACACGTAATCCTATATATATATATATATATATATATATATATATATATATATATATATATATATATATATATATATATATATATATATATATATATATATATATATATATATATAATATTTTTTTTTTTTTTTTTTTGCTTTGTCGCTGTCTCCCGCGTTTGCGAGGTAGCGCAAAGAAACAGACGAAAGAAATGATCCAACCCACCCCCATACACATGTATATACATACCTACACAGCTTTCCATGGTTTACCCCAGACGCTTCACATGCCTTGATTCAATCCACTGACAGCACGTCAACCCCGGTATACCACATCGCTCCAATTCACTCTATTCCTTGCCCTCCTTTCACCCTCCTGCATGTTCAGGCCCCGATCACACAAAATCTTTTTCACTCCATCTTTCCACATCCAATTTGGTCTCCCTCTTCTCCTCGTTCCCTCCACCTCCGACACATATATCCTCGTGGTCAATCTTTCCTCACTCATTCTCTCCATGTGCCCAAACCATTTCAAAACACCCTCTTCTGCTCTCTCAACCACGCTCTTTTTATTTCCACACATCTCTCTTACCCTTACGTTACTTACTCGATCAAACCACTTCACACCACACATTGCCCTCAAACATCTCATTTCCAGCACATCCATCCTACTGCGCACAAAAATATCCATAGCCAACGCCTCGCAACCATACAACATTTGTTGGAACCACTATTCCTTCAAACATACCCATTTTTGCTTTCCGAGATAGTGTTCTCGACTTCCACACATTCTTCAAGGCTCCCAGAATTTTCGCCCCCTTCCCCACCCAATGATCAACTTCCGCTATCATGGTTCCATCCGCTGCCAGATCCACTCCCAGATATCTAAAACACTTCACTTCCTCCAGTTTTTCTCCATTCAAACTTACCTCCCAATTGACTTGACCCTCAACCCTACTGTACCTAATAACCTTACTCTTATTCACATTTACTCTTAACTCTCTTCTTTCACACACTTTACCAAACTCAGTCACTAGCTTCTGCACTTTCTCACATGAATCAGCCACCAGCGCTGTATCATAAGCGAACGACAACTGAATCACTTCCCAAGCTCTCTCATCCCCAACAGACTTCATACTTGCCCCTCTTTCCAAAACTCTTGCATTTACCTCCCTAACAACCCCATCCATAAACAAATTAAACAACCGTGAAGACATCACACATCCCTGCCGCAAACCTACATTCACTGAGAACCAATCACTTTCCTCTCTTCCTACACCTACACATGCCTTACATCCTCGATAAAAACGTTTCACTGCTTCTAACAACTTGCCTCCCAAACCATATATTCTTAATACCTTCCACAGAGCATCGCTATCAACTCTATTATATGCCTTCTCCAGATCCATAAATGCTACATACAAATCCATTTGCTTTTCTAAGTATTTCTCACATACATTCTTCAAAGCAAACACCTGATCCACACATCATCTACCACTTCTGAAACCACACTGCTCTTCCCCAATCTGATGCTCTATACATGCCTTCACCCTCTCAATCAATACCCTCCCATATAATTTACCAGGAAT
>NC_092227.1:28173953-28183953 GCF_036320965.1 Panulirus ornatus
ATTTCTCGTGGTAATAGAGTTAATAACAGAGGTGGCATTACTCCAGTCAATACAATGATCATAGTTTTTAACGTGATTAAACAAGGCATTTGATTCTTGTCTAGTTCTTATACTATATTTATGTTGTTTAAGTCTAACAGAAAGACCCATACCCGTCTGACAAAAATAAAATCTATCACAATTTCCACATGGCACTTTACAGATGCATCCAAGAGAATCTTCTTTTGAATTCGTAATCAAGATATTTTTCATAGTACCATTATTGCTGAGGGCAACATTTACATTAAAGGACTTAAGCAACATTGGAAGTAAAGTGAAATTATTATTAAAAGGGAGAACTAAAAGATTCTTGGTGTCAGTGAGAGGTTTGGGCTCAACTCTATAAAATGATTTCTTTGCTAACTTATAGGATTTATCGATGAAAGATGTAGGGTACTTTAACTTAGATCCAATAGAATATATTTTCTCAAACTCATCATCAATAAACTCTGGACTGCAAATACGTAATGCCCTTAGGAACATACATTGAAATGTTGATAATCTAACTCTGTCATGTTGAGATGAGTAATGATAGATATATATGAGCATACATTGGCAGGTTTTTTGTATACGCTACAGTTAAACTTGTTTCCTTGCCTATGGATCATGCAATCTAAACATGGTAACATACCATTATTTTCATTTTCTTCAGTAAATTTGATGGAATGTACTAAATTGTTAAGTAAGGTGAAAATATTTGTAAATTTTCATTTGTTTGCCAAACACAAAGAACATCATCTACATACCTAAACGAAATTGCATTAAAAGGTAAGATATTCTTAACTTAGGAAAAATCCCTTAGAAGCATTTAATTCCCATTTCAATGAAGAAATAAAGTTGTTGAGAGGTAATAGTTCTCTTATCAAAAATTTGTCATCTTTATCCCTTCATTGCCATATATGTACGGACTTATCAAAACACATAAACAGAATTTTCCATCAAGACCTATGGTGAGTTCAGTAAGCTCCATCACAAAGAAATTGTGAAAATGGTTAGTTTCTGTATTAAGCCCTTTAGTGGGTAGGATATCAAATTCTAATATCATGAACAATGTAGATTTAGTCAACAAGCTAAACAATATCAATGTCAATTTTGATTTCAAACTCGTCAGCTTTGATTTTTTCTCACTTTTCACTAAAGTTCCAGTTGATGACCTTTTAGAATATCTATTTGATGTCTTGGATGATATTCATTTACCAGTTCCAAAGTCTGTTTTCATTGAACTGATAAAATTGTGTATAAAAGACTTTGTATTTCAATCCGTTGGAGATTATTATGCCCAAAAGTTTGGTATGGCAATGGGTAACCCTCTTTCACTTGTACTAAGTACTCTTTCTATGGGATATTTTGAAACAAAATTACTAAAGGATATCTTATCTTCTAATGGAAATTTGGGTTAGGTATGTAGATGATGTTCTTTGTGGTTGGCCAACAAATGAAACTTTACAAATATTTCTCCCTTTACTGAACAATCTAGTACCTTACATCAAATTCACCGTAGAAAATGAAAGTAATGGTATGTTACCATTTTTAGATTACATGATACATAGGCAAGGAAACAAGTTTAAGTTTAGCATATATAGAAACCCCAACAAAGTATGCGCATTTATCCATTATTACTCATCTCAACATGACGGAGTTATCATCATTTCAATCTATGCTCCTTAGGGGATTACGTATTTTTGTTCTGAGTGAAACGAAGCTCAAGGGTAAAGGGCAAGAGAGGTTTGGGAATGCTTTGGAAGTAAAGTCAGGGGTTGGTGAGAGGACAAGAGGAAAGGAATGAGTAGCACTACTCCTGAAGAAGGCGTGATGGGAGTATGTGATAGAGTGCAAGAAAGTAAGCAAGTCTTTTTGGAGTATCTGAATGAGTGTATTAGTAGCTTTGATGCACGAGACCGGGTTATAGTGATTGGTGATTTGAATGCAAAGGTGAGTAATGTGGCAGTTGAGGGAATAATTGGTGTACATGGGGTGTTTAATATTGTAAATGGAAATGGTGAAGAACTTGTAGATTTGTGTGCTGAAAAAGGACTAATTCGGAATATCTGGTCAAAAAAGAGATATTCATAAGGATGCATATATAAGTAGGAGAGATGGCCAGAGAGAGTTATTGGATTCCTTGTTAAGTGATAGGCGCGTGAAAGAGATACTTTTGTATGTTAATTTTCTTGGGGGTGGGGGCAACTATAGGGCTGTCTGATCATTATCTTGTGGAGGCGAAGGTGAAGTTTTGTAGAGGTTTTCAGAAAAGAAGAGAGAATGTTGGGGTGAAGAGAGTGGTGAGAGTAAGTGAGCTAGGTAAGGAGATCTGTGTGAAATCGTACCAGGAGAGACTGAGTGTAGAATGGAAAAAGGTGATAGCAAATGATGTAAGGGAAGTTGGGGATGAATGGGATGTGTTGAGGGAAGCAGTGATGGCTTGTGCTAAAGATGCCTCTAGCATGAGAAAGGTGGGAGGTGGGCAGATTAGAAAGGGAAGTGAGTGGTGGGATGAAAAGTAAGATTGTTTGTGAAAGAGGAAGAGAGGCATTTGGACGATTTTTCCTGGGAAGTAGTGCAAATGACTGGGAGATGTATAAAGGAATGAGGCAGGAGGTCAAGAGAAAGGTTCGGTTAGTGAAAAAGAGGACAAATAAAAGTTGGGGTGAGAGAGTATCATTGAATTTTAGAGAGAATAGGAAGATGCTTTGGAAGGAGCTAAATTACTTCCGTAAGACAAGAGAACAAATGTGAACATTGGTAAAGGGGGCTAATAGGGAGGTAATAACAATTTGTGGTGAAGTGAGAAGGAGATAGAGTGTTTTGTAGATTTGTTGAAAGTGTCTGTTGATAGAGTGGCAGATATAGGGTGTTTTCGTCGAAGTGGTGCGCATAGTGAGAGAGTCAGGGAGAATGGTTTGGTAAACAGAGAAGAGGTAGTAAAAGCTTTCCGGAAGATAAAAGCCGGCAAGGAGGCGGGTTTGAATGGTAATGCAATGGCATTTGTTAAAATCGGGGGTGACTGTGTTGTTGACTGGTTGGTAAGGATATTCAGTGCATGTATGATTCATGGTGAAGTGTCTGAGGATTGGCTGAATGCATGCATAGTGCCATTGTACAAAGGCAAAGGGGATAAAGGTGAATGCTCAAATTGCAGAGGTATAAGTCTGTTGAGTATTCCTGGGAAATTATATGGGAGGGTATTGATTGAGAGGGTCAAGGCATATATAGAGCATAAGATTGGGGAAGAGAAGTATGGTTTCAAATGTGATAGAGGATGTGTGGATCAGGTGTTTGCTTTGAAGAATGTATGTGTGAAATACTTAAAGAAACAGATGGATTTGTATGTAGCATTTATGGATCTAGAGAGGGTATATAATAGAGGTGATAGAGATGCTCTGTGGAAGGTATTAAGAGTATATGATGTGGGAGGTAAGTTGATAGAAGCATTGAAAAGGTCTTATCGAGGATGTAAGGCATGTGTACGAGTAGGAAGAGAGAAAAGTGATTGGTTCCCAGTGAATGTCGGTTTGCGGCAGGAGTGCGTGATGTCTCCATGGTTGTTTAATTTGGTAAGGATATTCAGTGTATGTATGATTCATGGTGAAGTGCCTGAGGATTGGCGGAATGCATGCATAGTGCCATTGTACATTGTTTTTATCGAAGATGTACGGCATGTGTACGAGTAGGAAGAGAGGAAAGTGATTGGTTCCCAGTGAATGTCGGTTTGCGGCAGGGGTTGGTTTAATTTGTTTATGGATCTGTTTATGGATTTGTTTATGATGATAAAGTGGCAGATATAGGGTGTTTTCGTCGAAGTGGTGCGCAAAGTGAAAGAGTCAAGGGAAATGGTTTGGTAAACAGAGATGAGGTAATGAAAGATTTGCGGAAGATATAAGCCAGCAAGGAGGCGAGTTTGAATGGTATTGCAGAGGCATTTAGTAAAAAAGGGGGTGACAGTGCAGTTTACTGGTTGGTAAGGATATTCAATGTATGTATGATTCATGGTGAAGTGTCTGAGGATTGGCGGAATGCATGCATTGTACAAAGGCAAAGGGGATAAAGGTGAATGCTCAAATTGTAAAGGTATAAGTTTGTTGAGTATTCCTAGGAAATCATATGGGAAGGTATTGATTGAGAGGGTCAAGGCACATATAGAGCATCAGATTGGCGAAGAGCAGTGCGGTTTGAAAAGTAGTAGAGGATGTGTGGATCAGGTGTTTGCTTCGAGGAATGTATGTGAGAAATACTTGAAAAACAGATGGATTTGTATGTAGCATTTATGGATGTATAGAAGGTATATAAGAGAGGTGATAGAGATGCTCTGTGGAAGGTATTAAGAGTATATGGTGTGGGAGGTAAGTTGCTAGAGGTATTGAAAAGTTTTTGTCGAGGATGTAAGGCATGTGTACGAGTAGGGAGAGAGAAGTGATTGATTCCCAGTCAATGTTGGTTTGCGGCAGGGGTGCGTGATGTCTCCATGGTTGTTTAATTTCTTTATTGATGGGGTTGTTAGGGAGTTGAATGCAAGAGTCTTGGAGAGAGGTGCAAGTATGCAGTCTGTTGACGATGGGAGGGCTTGGGAAGTCAGTCAGTTATTGCTTTCTGATGATACAGCGCTGGTGGCTGATTCGTGTGAGAAACTGTCGAAGCTTGTGACTGAGTTTGGTAATGTGTGTGAAAGAAGAAAGCTGAAAGTAAATGTGAATAAGAGCAAGATTATTAGGTTCAATAGGGTTGAGGGATAAGTTAATTGGGAGGTAAGTTCGAATGGAGAAAAACTGGAGGAAGTGAAATGTTTTAGATATCTGGAAGTGGATTTAGCAGCAGATGGAACCATGGAAAGTGAGTCACAGGGTGGGGGTGCGGGCAAAGGTTCTGGGAGCGTCGAAGAATGGGTGGAAGGTGAGACCGTTATCTCGGAGAGCCAAAATGGGTATGTTTGAAGAAATAGCGGTTCCAACAATGTTATATCGATCTCTGGCTCGGGTTCTGCGAAGGAGGGTGGTTGTGTTGGAAATGAGATGTTTGAGGACAAAATGTGGTGTGAGGTGGTTTGATCGAGTAAGTCATGAAAAAGTAAGAGAGATGTGTGTAATAAAATGAGTTTGGTTGAGAGAACGTAAAAGAGTCTATTGAAATGATTTTGTCACACAGTGAGAATGAGTGAGGAAAGGTTGACAAAGAGGATGTATGTGTCAGAGGTGGATGGAACGAGAAGTGGGAGACCAAATTGGAGGTGAAAGGATGGTGTGAGAAATATTGGGCGATAGGGGACTGAACTTACAGGAGGGTGAAAGGCGTGCAAGGAATGAATATGAATGGTGTGGTGTAATGGGGTCGACGTGCTGTCGATGGATGGAACCATGGCATGTGAAGCACCTGGGGTAAACCATGGAAAGTTTTTTGGATGTGAGACAAAGGGTATTCCTTTACATATAATCGAAAAGTCATTACCCATTAGGGACGATCATAGCCGATACGTTAGTGCTCCTGAATACCACGCAAAAGGACTTGGAATTGAATCCTGGATGTTGGAGGGTACTATGTGTTCTATGAAAGTACGTGATCATATGCAATATACATCTATACGTATGTATATATATATATATATAAATATATATATATATATATATATATATATATATATTTTTTTTTTTTTTGCCGCTGTCTCCCGTGTTTGCGAGGTAGCGCAAGGAAACAGACGAAAGAAATGGCCCAACCCAACCCCATACACATGTATATACATACGTCCACACACGCAAATATACATACCTCCACTGCTTTCCATGGTTTACCCCAGACGCTTCACATGCCTTGTTTCAATCCACTGACAGCACGTCAACCCCGGTATACCACATCGCTCCAATTCACTCTATCCCTTGCCCTCCTTTCACCCTCCTGCATGTTCAGGCCACGATCACACAAAATCTTTTTCACTCCATCTTTCCACATCCAATTTGGTCTCCCTCTTCTCCTCGTTCCCTCCACCTCCGACACATATATCCTCTTGGTCAATCTTTCCTCACTCATTCTCTCCATGTGACCAAACCATTTCAAAACACCCTCTTCTGCTCTTTCAACCACGCTCTTTTTATTTCCACACATCTCTCTTACCCTTACGTTACTTACTCGATCAAAACACCTCACACCACACATTGTCCTCAAACATCTCATTTCCAGCACATCCATCCTCCTGCGCACAACTCTATCCATAGCCCACGCCTCGCAACCATACAACATTGTTAGAACCACTATTCCTTCAAACATACCCATTTTTGCATTCCGAGATAATGTTCTCGACTTCCACACATTCTTCAAGGCTCCCAGAATTTTCGCCCCCTCCCCCACCCTATGATCCACTTCCGCTTCCATGGTTCCATCCGCTGCCAGATCCACTCCCAGATATCTAAAACACTTCACTTCCTCCAGTTTTTCTCCATTCAAACTCACCTCCCAATTGACTTGACCCTCAACCCTACTGTACCTAATAACCTTGCTCTTATTCACATTTACTCTTAACTTTCTTCTTCCACACACTTTACCAAACTCAGTCACCAGCTTCTGCAGTTTCTCACATGAATCAGCCACCAGCGCTGTATCATCAGCGAACAACAACTGACTCACTTCCCAAGCTCTCTCATCCCCAACAGACTTCATACTTGCCCCTCTTTCCAAAACTCTTGCATTCACCTCCCTAACAACCCCATCCATAAACAAATTAAACAACCATGGAGACATCACACACCCCTGCCGCAAACCTACATTCACTGAGAACCAATCACTTTCCTCTCTTCCTACACGTACACATGCCTTACATAATCGATAAAAACTTTTCACTGCTTCTAACAACTTGCCTTCCACACCATATATTCTTAATACCTTCCATAGAGCATCTCTATCAACTCTATCATATGCCTTCTCCAGATCCATAAATACTACATACAAATCCATTTGCTTTTCTAAGTATTTCTCACATACATTCTTCAAAGCAAACACCTGATCCACACATCCTCTACCACTTCTAAAACCACACTGCTCTTACCCAATCTGATGCTCTGTACATGCCTTCACCCTCTCAATCAATACCCTCCCATATAATTTACCAGGAATACTCAACAAACTTATACCTCTGTAATTTGAGCACTCACTCTTATCCCCTTTGCCTTTGTACAATGGCACTATGCACGCATTCCGCCAATCCTCAGGCACCTCACCATGAGTCATACATACATTAAATACCCTTACCAACCAGTCAACAATACAGTCACCCCCTTTTTTGATAAATTCCACTGCAATACCATCCAAACCTACTGCCTTGCCGGCTTTCATCTTCCGCAAAGCTTTCACTACCTCTTCTCTGTTTACCAAATCATTTTCCCTAACCCTCTCACTTTGCACACCACCTCGACCAAAACACCCTATATCTGCCACTCTATCATCAAACACATTCAACAAACCTTCAAAATACTCACTCCATCTCCTTCTCACATCACCACTACTTGTTATCACCTCCCCATTTGCGCCCTTCACTGAAGTTCCCATTTGCTCCCTTGTCTTACGCACTTTATTTACCTCCTTCCAGAACATCTTTTTATTCTCCCTAAAATTTAATGATACTCTCTCACCCCAACTCTTGCACCTTTCTCTTGACCTCCTGTCTCTTTCTTTTATACATCTCCCACTCAATTGCATTTTTTCCCTGCAAAAATCGTCCAAATGCCTTTCTCTTCTCTTTCACTAATAGTCTTACTTCTTAATCCCACCACTCACTACCCTTTCTAATCAACCCACCTCCCACTCTTCTCATGCCACAAGCATCTTTTGCGCAATCCATCACTGATTCCCTAAATACATTCCATTCCTCCCCCACTCCCCTTACTTCCATTGTTCTCACCTTTTTCCATTCTGTACTCAGTCTCTCCTGGTACTTCCTCACACAAATCTTCTTCCCAAGCTCACTTACTCTCACCACCCTCTTCACCCCAACATTCACTCTTCTTTTCTGAAAACCCATACAAATCTTCACCTTAGCCTCCACAAAATAATTATCAGACATCCCTCCAGTTGCACCTCTCAGCACATTAACATCCAAAAGTCTCTCTTTCGCGCGCCTGTCAATTAACACGTAATTAATTATATATATATATATATATATGTGATGTCTCCATGGTTGTTTAATTTGTTTTTGGATGGGGTTGTTAGGGAGGTGAATGCAAGAGTTCTGGAAAGAGGGGCAAGTATGAAGTCTGTTGGGGATGAGAGAGCTTGGGAAGTGAGTCAGTTGTTGTTCGCTGATGATACAGCGCTGGTGGCTGATTCATGTGAGAAACTGCAGAAGCTGGTGACTGAGTTTGGTAAAGTGTGTGAAAGAAGAAAGTTAAGAGTAAATGTGAATAAGAGCAAGGTTATTAGGTACAGTAGGGTTGAGGGTCAAGTCAAGTGGGAGGTGAGTTTGAATGGAGAAAAACTGGAGGAAGTGAAGTGTTTTAGATATCTGGGAGTGGATCTGGCAGAGGATGGAACCATGGAAGCGGAAGTGGATCATAGGGTGGGGGAGGGGGCGAAAATTCTGGGAGCCTTGAAGAATGTGTGGAAGTCGAGAACATTATCTCGGAAAGCAAAAATGGGTATGTTTGAAGGAATAGTGGTTCCAACAAAGTTGTATGGTTGCGAGGCGTGGGCTATGGATAGAGTTGTGCGCAGGAGGATGGATGTGCTGGAAATGAGATGTTTGAGGACAATGTGTGGTGTGAGGTGTTTTGATCGAGTAAGTAACGTAAGGGTAAGAGAGATGTGTGGAAATAAAAAGATCGTTGTTAAGAGAGCAGAAGAGGGTGTTTTGAAATGGTATGGGCACATGGAGAGAATGAGTGAGGAAAGATTGACCAAGAGGATATATGTGTCGGAGGTGGAGGGAACGAGGAGAAGAGGGAGACCAAATTGTAGGTGGAAAGATGGAGTGAAAAAGATTTTGTGTGATCGGAGCCTGAACATGCAGGAGCGTGAAAGGAGAGCAAGGAATAGAGTGAATTGGAGCTATGTGGTATACCGGGGTTGACGTGCTGTCAGTGGATTGAATCGGGCATGTGAAGCGTCTGGGGTATACCATGGAAAGCTGTGTAGGTATGTATATTTTGCGTGTGTGGACGTATGTATATACACGTGTATGGGGGTGGGTTGGGCCATTTCTTTCGTCTGTTTCCTTGCGCTACCTCGCAAACGCGGGAGACAGCGAGCAAAGCAAAAAAAAAATATATATATATATATATATATATATATATATATATATATATATATATATATATATATATATATATATATATATATATATATATATATTTATATATATATATATATATATATATATATATATATATATATATATATATATATATATATATATATATATATATATATATATATATATATACATATATATATAAATATATATATGTATATATAAACATATATATATGTATATATATATATATATATATATATATATATATATATATATATATATATATATATATATATATATATATATATATATATATATATATATATATATATATATATATATATATATATATATATATGTATATATAAACATATATATATATATATATATATATATATATATATATATATATATATATATATATATATATATATATATATATATATATATATACATATATATATATGTTTATATATACATTTTGTACA
This sequence comes from Panulirus ornatus, assembly GCF_036320965.1. Classification (NCBI taxonomy): domain Eukaryota; kingdom Metazoa; phylum Arthropoda; class Malacostraca; order Decapoda; family Palinuridae; genus Panulirus; species Panulirus ornatus. Next base: position 28,183,707 of record NC_092227.1, read on the forward strand.
GAGCATCAGATTGGGGAAGAGCAGTGTGGTTTCAGAAGTGGTAGAGGATGTGTGGATCAGGTGTTTGCTTTAAAGAATGTATGTGAGAAATACTTAGAAAAGCAAATGGATTTGTATGTAGCATTTATGGATCTGGAGAAGGCATATGATAGAGTTGATAGAGATGCTCTGTGGAAGGTATTAAGAATATATGGTGTGGGAGGAAAGTTGTTAGAAGCAGTGAAAAGTTTTTATCGAGGATGTAAGG
>NC_092227.1:28186453-28249068 GCF_036320965.1 Panulirus ornatus
GTGGGTCTTCTGTATATGCTAAACTTAAACTTGTTTCCTTGTCTATGGATCATGCAATCTAGAAATGGTAAAATACCATTATTTTCATTTTCTACAGTAAATTTGATGGAAGGTACTAAATTGTTAAGTAAGGGAAGAAATATCTGTAAATTTTCATTTGTTGGCCAAACACACAGAACATCATCTACATACCTAAACCAAATTGCATTAGAAGGTAAGATATCCTTTAGTAATTTTGTTTCAAAATATTCCATATAAAGATTACTTAGTACAGGTGAAAGGGGGTTACCAAATTCCATACCAAATTTTTGAGCATGATAATCTTCATTAAATTGAAATACAGTCTTTTATCACAATTTTATTAGTTCAACGAAAATAGACTTTGAAACAGGTAAATGAATATCATCCAAGACATCAAATAAATATTCTAAAATGTCATCAACTGGAACTTTAGTGAAAAGTGAGGAAACATCAAAGCTAACTAGTTTGAAATCAAAATTAACATTGATATTGTTTAGCTTGTTCAGTAGGCTCCATCACATATAAATTGTCAAAATGGTTAGTTTCTTTACTAAGCCCATTAGTGGGTAAGCTATCAAATTCTAATATCATGAACAATCTAGATTTAGTCAAGAACTAAACAATATCAATGTTAATTTTCATTTCAAACAAGTTAACTTTGATGTTTCCTCACTTTCTCCCCAATCCCCACGCATTCCTCACATGTCGTAGAAGTCGACTAAAGGGGACGGGAGCGGGGGGGCTAGAAACCCTCCCCTCCTTGTATTTAACTTATCCCTGGGAAGAATGAGTGAGGAGAGATTGACAAAGGGGATATATATGTCAGAGGTGGATGAAACAAGGAGAAGTGCGTAACCAAATTGGAGGTGGAAGGATAGAGTGAAAAAGATTTTGAGCGATCGGGGCCTGAGATACAGGAGGGTGAGAGGCGTGCAAGGAATAGAGTGAAATGTAACGATGTGGTGTACCGGCGTTGACGTGCTGTCGATGGTAAACCATTGAAAGGTTTCTGGGGCCTGGATGTGGATAGGGAACTGTGGATTCCGTGCATTACATATATCAATTAGGGACTGTGTGGGAACGAATGAGGCCTTTATCTGTCTGTTTACCTGGCGCCACATCGCTGAAGCGCGGGGTGGTGACGCTGTCCTTTGGGGGCGGGGTAGCAACAGGAATGGATGAAGGTAGGCAAGTATGAACATGTATATGTGTGTATATGTAGATGCATGTGTGTGTTTATGTATATGTATGTATACGTTTAGATGTTTGAAGACAATATGTGGTGTGAGGTGGTTTGATCGAGTAAGTAATAATAGGGTAAGAAAGATGTGTGGTAATAAAAAGAGTGTGGTTGAGAGAGCAGAAGAGGGTGTTTTGAAATGGTTTGGTCACATGGAGAGAATGAGTGAGGAAAGATTGACCAAGAGAATACATGTGTCAAAGGTGGAGGGAACGAGGAGAAGTAGGAGACCAAATTGGAGGTGGAAAGATGGAGTGAAAAAGATTTTGATTGATCGGGGCCTGAACATGCAGGAGGGTGAAGGGCGTGCAAGGAATAGAGTGAATTGGAACGATGTGGTATACCAGGGTCGACGTGCTGTCAATGGATTGAACAAGGGCGCGTGAAGCCTCTGGCATAAACCATGGAATGTTCTGTGGGGACTGGATGTGGAGAGAGAGCTGTGGTTTCAGTGCATTATATATGACAGCTAGAGGCTCAGTGTTAACGAATGTGGCCTTTGTTGTCTTTTCCTAGCGCTACCTCGCGCACATGCGTGGGGGAGGGGGTCGTTATTTCATGTGTGGCGGGGTGGCGATGGGAATGAATGAAGAGAGACAGTATGAATTATGTACATGTGTTTATATGTATATGTCATTGTGTGTGTATATATGTATACATTGAGATGTATAGGTATGTATATTTGCATGTGTGGACGTGTATGTATATACATGTGTATATGGGTGGGTTGGGCCATTCTTTCGTCTGTTTCCTTGCGCTACCTCGCTAATGCGGGAGACAGCGACAAAGCATATGCATGCTTGGGTATTTATGTATATATGTGTGTATATGAGTGGATGGGCCTTTCTTCGTCTGTTTCCTGGCGCTACCTTGCTTATGCGGCAAACAGCGATAAAGGATGATAAAATAGATGTTTATATGTATATGTATGTATATGTCCGCGTATGGGCATTTATGCATATATATATATATATATATATATATATATATATATATATAGCAAATGGATTTGTATGTAGCATTTATGGATCTGGAGAAGGCATATGATAGAGCTGATAGAGATGCTCTATGGAAGGTATTAAGAATAAATGGTGTGGGAGGCAAGTTGTTAGAAGCAGTGAAAAGTTTTTATCGAGGATGTAACGCATGTGATTGAGGAGAGTGATTGGTTCTCAGTGCATGTAGGTTTGCGGCAGGGGTGTCTGATGTCTCCATGGTTGTTTAATTTGTTTATGGATGGGGTTGTTAGGGAGGTGAATGCAAGAGTTCTGGAAAGAGAGGCAAGTATGCAGTCTGTTGTGGATGAGAGAGCTTGGGAAGTGAGTCAGTTGTTGTTCGCTGATGATACAATCCTGGTGACTGATTTATGTAAGAAACTGTAGAAACTGGTGACTGAGTTTGGTAAAGTGTGTGAAAGAAGAAAGTTAAGAGTAAATGTGAATAAGAGCAAGGTTATTGGGTACAGTATGGTTGAGGGTCAAGTCAATTGGGAGGTAAGTTTGAATGGAGAGAAACTGGAGGAAGTAAAGTGTTTTAGATATCTGGGAGTGGATCTGGCAGCGGATGGAACCATGGAAGAGGAAGTGAATCATAGGGTGGGGTAGGGGGCGAAAATCCTGGGAGCCTTGAAGAATGTGTGGAAGTCGAGAACATTATCTCCGAAAGCAAAAATGGGTATGTTTGAAGGAATAGCGGATCCAACAATGTTGTATGGTTGCGAGGCGTGGACTATGGATAGAGTAGTGCGCAGGAGGGTGGATGTGCTGGAAATGAGATGTTTGAGGACAATATGTGGTGTGAGGTGGTTTGAACGAGTAAGTAGTGTAAGGGTAAGAGAGATGTGTGGAAATAAGAAGAGCGTGGTTGAGAGAGCAGAAGAAATGGTTTGGGCACATGGAGAGAATGAGTGAGGAAAGATTGACGAAGAGGATATATGTTTCAGAGGTGGAGGGAACGAGGAGAAGTGGGAGACCAAATTGGCGGTGGAAAGATGGAGTGAAAAAGATTTTGAGTGATCTGGGCTTGAACATGCAGGAGGGTGAAAGGCGGGCAAGGAATAGAGTGAACTGGATCGATGTGGTATACCGTGGTCGACGTGCTGTAAATGGATTGAACCAGGGCATGTGAAGTGCCTGGGGTAAACCATGGAAAGTTCTGTGGGGCCTGGATGTGGAAAGGGAGCTGTGTTTTCGGGCATTATTGCATGACAGCTAGAGACTGAGTGTGAACGAATGGGGCCTTTGTTGTCTTTTCCTAGCGCTACCTTGCACACATAAGGGAGGAGGGGGATGTTATTCCATGTGTGGCGAGGTGGCGATGGGAATGAATAAAGGCAGACAGTGTGAATTGTGTGCATGTGTATGTATGTATATGTTTGTGTGTGTATATATATGTCCACATTGAGATGTATGGGTATGTATATTTGCGTGTGGGGACGTGTATGTATATACATGTGTATGGGGGCTGGTTGGGCTATTTCTTTCGTCTGGTTCCTTGCGCTACCTCGCAAACGCGGGAGACAGCGACAAAGCAAAATAATAATAAATAATAAATATATATATATATATATATATATATATATATATATATATATATATATATATATATATATATATATATATATATATATATATATATATATATATATATATATATATATATATATATATATATATATATATATATATATATATGGGTATATGAATGGATGGGCCATTCTTCATCTTTTTCCTGGCGCTGCCTCGTCGACACGGGAAACAGCGATCAGGTATAATGATAATGATAATGATAATAATGATAATGATGATAATAATAATGATAATAACAATAATGATAATAATAATAATAATAATAATAATAATAATAATAATAATAATAATAATAATAATAATACTGATAACGATAATAATAATAATAATAATGATAATAGTAAAAATAATAATAATAATGATAATAATAATGATAATAATTATAACAGTAATAGTAATAAAAGCAATAATAATAATGATAATGATGATGATAACAATGGTAATGATAACAATAATAATAATAGTAATAATAATAATAATAATAATAATAATAATAATAATAATAATAATAATAATAATAATGATAATATTAATAACAATAATAATGATGATGATGATGATAATGGTGAGAATGATAAAGATAATGATAATAATAATGATAAGAATAGCAATAATGATAATAATAATAGTAATAATAACAATAATAATAATAATGATATTAATGATGATAACAATGATGGTAATAATCATAAAATTAACAGAAATAGTAATAAAAGCAATAATAATAACGATAATGATGATAATGATAATAATGATCATAATAATTATAATAATAATAATAATAATAATAATAATAATAATAATAATAATAATACAGAAGACCGATTTCGACGATGAAGGCCTGCACTGTGGCTGAGAGATTGACTTGGGGAGGCAGAAGTGATATTGTGACAGTGATTGTGTCAGCGTCGCGTCGCCTCGCCGCAGTGTATCGAGGCAGACTTCCCCAGAACTTTTAAAGGGGAAGTAAATGTTTATAGTTGTGTTAATGGAGTGGTAGTTTTCATGCATGGTGTTTTTGACAAGAAAATAGTGAAGTTGGAGAAAAATGTAGCTTAGACATTGAAGCTTATTGATACAGTGGTGAAATTGATGAGAACTGCTATTGACGTTTGTGTGAATAAATTGTACATTTCCTTTTCCATAGCCAGAGGTTGAACCATTATGTGACATTCTTTTTTTTCATTCATTTCAATCTAAAAGTTTGTTTTCTAAATTGTTTCTTACATTTTTCATATGTATATATATGTATGTGTGTGTGTGTGTGTGTATGTGCGTATGTGTGTGTATGTGTGTGTGTGTGTATATGTATATATATATGTATATTATCCCTGGGGATAGGGGTGAAAGAATACTTCCCACGTATTCCTCGCGTGTCGTAGAAAGCGACTAGAGGGGACGGGAGCGGGGGGCCGGAAATCCTCCCCTCCTTGTATTAACTTTCTAAAATGGGAAACAGAAGAAGGAGTCACGCGGGGAGTGATCATCCTCCTCGAAGGCTCAGAGTGGGGTGCCTAAATGTGTGTGGATGTAACCAAGATGTGAAAAAAGGAGAGATAGGTAGTATGTTTGAGGAAAGGAACCTGGATGTTTTGGCTCTGAGTGAAACGAAGCTCAAGGGTAAAGGGGAAGAGTGGTTTGGAAATGTCTGGGGAGTGAAGTCAGGGGTTAGTGAGAGGACAAGAGCAAGGGAAGGAGTAGCAATACTCCTGAAACAGGAGTTGTGGGAGTATGTGATAGAATGTAAGAAAGTAAATTCTCGATTAATATGGGTAAAATTGAAAGTTGATGGAGAGAGGTGGGTGATTATTGGTGCATATGCACCTGGGCATGAGAAGAAAGATCATGAGAGGCAAGTGTTTTGGGAGCAGCTGAATGAGTGTGTTAGCGGTTTTGATGCACGAGACCGGGTTATAGTGATGGGTGATTTGAATGCAAAGGTGAGTAATGTGGCAGTTGAGGGAATAATTGGTATGCATGGGGTGTTCAGTGTTGTAAATGGAAATGGTGAAGAGCTTGTAGATTTATGTGCTGAAAAAGGACTGATGATTGGGAATACCTGGTTTAAAAAGCGAGATATACATAAGTATACTTATGTAAGTAGGAGAGATGGCCAGAGAGCGTTATTGGATTACGTGTTAATTGACAGGCGTGCGAAAGAGAGACTTTTGGATGTTAATGTGCTGAGAGGTGCAACTGGAGGGATGTCTGATCATTATCTTGTGGAGGCTAAGGTGAAGATTAGTATGGGTTTTCAGAAAAGAGGAGTGAATGTTGGGGTGAAGAAGGTGGTGAGAGTGAGTGAGCTTGGGAAGGAGACCTGTGTGGGGAAGTACCAGGAGAGACTGTGTACAGAATGGAAAAAGGTGAGAACAATGGAAGTAAGGGGAGTGGGGGAGGAATGGGATGTATTTAGGGAATCGGTGATGGATTGCGCAAAAGATGCTTGTGGCATGAGAAGAGTGGGAGGTGGGCTGTTTAGAAAGGGTAGTGAGTGGTGGGATGAAGAAGTAAGAGTATTAGTGAAAGAGAAGAGAGAGGCATTTGGACGATTTGTGCAGGGAAAAAATGCAATTGAGTGGGAGAAGTATAAAAGAAAGAGACAGGAGGTCAAGAGAAAGGTGCAAGAGGTGAAAAAAAGGGCAAATGAGAGTTGGGGTGAGAGACTATCAGTAAATTTTAGGGAGAATAAAAAGATGTTCTGGAAGGAGGTAAATAGGGTGCGTAAGACAAGGGAGCAAATGGGAACTTCAGTGAAGGGCGTAAATGGGGAGGTGATAACAAGTAGCGGTGATGTGAGAAGGAGATGGAATGAGTATTTTGAAGGTTTGTTGAATGTGTCTGATGACAGAGTGGCAGATATAGGGTGTTTTGGTCGAGGTGGTGTGCAAAGTGAGAGGGTTAGGGAAAATGATTTGGTAAACAGAGAAGAGGTAGTAAAAGCTTTGCGGAAGATGAAAGCCGGCAAGGCAGCAGGTTTGGATGGTATTGCAGTGGAATTTATTAAAAAGGGGGGTGACTGTATTGTTGACTGGTTGGTAAGGTTATTTAATGTATGTATGACTCATGGTGAGGTGCCTGAGGATTGGCGGAATGCGTGCATAGTGCCATTGTACAAAGGCAAAGGGGATAAGAGTGAGTGCTCAAATTACAGAGGTATAAGTTTGTTGAGTATTCCTGGTAAATTATATGGGAGGGTATTGATTGAGAGGGTGAAGGCATGTACAGAGCATCAGATTGGGGAAGAGCAGTGCGGTTTCAGAAGTGGTAGAGGATGTGTGGATCAGGTGTTTGCTTTGAAGAATGTATGTGAGAAATACTTAGAAAAGCAAATGGATTTGTATGTAGCATTTATGGATCTGGAGAAGGCATATGATAGAGTTGATAGAGATGCTCTGTGGAAGGTATTAAGAATATATGGTGTGGGAGGCAAGTTGTTAGAAGCAGTGAAAAGTTTTTATCGAGGATGTAAGGCATGTGTACGTGTAGGAAGAGAGGAAAGTGATTGGTTCTCAGTGAATGTAGGTTTGCGGCAGGGGTGTGTGATGTCTCCATGGTTGTTTAATTTGTTTATGGATGGGGTTGTTAGGGAGGTAAATGCAAGAGTCCTGGAAAGAGGGGCAAGTATGAAGTCTGTTGGGGATGAGAGAGCTTGGGAAGTGAGTCAGTTGTTGTTCGCTGATGATACAGCGCTGGTGGCTGATTCATGTGAGAAACTGCAGAAGCTGGTGACTGAGTTTGGTAAAGTGTGTGGAAGAAGAAAGTTAAGAGTAAATGTGAATAAGAGCAAGGTTATTAGGTACAGTAGGGGTGAGGGTCAAGTCAATTGGGAGGTGAGTTTGAATGGAGAAAAACTGGAGGAAGTGAAGTGTTTTAGATATCTGGGAGTGGATCTGTCAGCGGATGGAACCATGGAAGCGGAAGTGGATCATAGGGTGGGGGAGGGGGCGAAAATTTTGGGAGCCTTGAAAAATGTGTGGAAGTCGAGAACATTATCTCGGAAAGCAAAAATGGGTATGTTTGAAGGAATAGTGGTTCCAACAATGTTGTATGGTTGCGAGGCGTGGGCTATGGATAGAGATGTGCGCAGGAGGATGGATGTGCTGGAAATGAGATGTTTGAGGACAATGTGTGGTGTGAGGTGGTTTGATCGAGTAAGTAACGTAAGGGTAAGAGAGATGTGTGGAAATAAAAAGAGCGTGGTTGAGAGAGCAGAAGAGGGTGTTTTGAAATGGTTTGGGCACATGGAGAGAATGAGTGAGGAAAGATTGACCAAGAGGATATATGTGTCGGAGGTGGAGGGAACGAGGAGAAGAGGGAGACCAAATTGGAGGTGGAAAGATGGAGTGAAAAAGATTTTGTGTGATCGGGGCCTGAACATGCAGGAGGGTGAAAGGAGGGCAAGGAATAGAGTGAATTGGAGCGATGTGGTATACAGGGGTTGACGTGCTGTCAGTGGATTGAATCAAGGCATGTGAAGCGTCTGGGGTAAACCATGGAAGGCTGTGTAGGTATGTATATTTGCGTGTGTGGACGTATGTACATGTGTATGGGGGGGGGGGGGGGTTGGGCCATTTCTTTCGTCTGTTTCCTTGCGCTACCTCGCAAACGCGGGAGACAGCGACAAAGTATGAAAAAAAAAAAAAAAAAAAAAAAAAAAAAAAAAAAAAATAATAATACTAATAATAATAATAATAATAACAATAATAATTATGATAATAATAATGATAATAATGATGATGATAATAATAGTAATAATAATGATGATATCATTAATGATGATAATAATGATAATAATAATGATGTTTCTTAAGCACATTTAAGGCCAGACCATCTGGGTTGGACCGCGGTTCTGTGTGGTCTGTATATCTGTGTAACTTTATGCAACTCTCTCTCTCTCTCTCTCTCTCTCTCTCTCTCTCTCTCTCTCTCTCTCTCTCTCTCTCTCTCTCTCTCTCTCTCTCTCTCTCTCTCTCTCTCTCTCTCTCTCTCTCTCTTCACACTTAGCAAAAGGTAAAGGAGATTAAAGTACCTGCAAAAAAATGCACGTCTGTTGGTGTATTTTGGGAAAAGCGATGTTTACTAAAAGAGAACTCATTCTAAGGTTGACATTTAAGAACATAAAAGGCTGATACACGTCTTGAAAGGTAGAGCAGATAATATCGCCACAGTCGGCGCTTTCCCAAAAACAAATGTAGGTAACCTCTCTCTAAGCAGCGCGTTAGGAATGAAGAAGAGACTATGACTTCTGTGCAGAGTTGCTAAGATTGGTTTTGCAGATCCATAGCTCAGCTTCATAGGAGATTAGAGATTGTACAATAAAGACTAAGTAAGCCTTAGCAATTAAGGCTCAAAACTAACATCTATACGAATCAAACAGCAACTTGCTTTCCATTTGCTGGGTAAAGATTATTGTTGAAGAATGTTTGTAGTCTAATAATCTAATTTAGCGAGTACAGTTTGCCTGACTACAGACTGTTTGTGAGAAATAGAGACGGGTGAGAAGGTGGAACTACTTTGTATGTTAGATGAAACGTAAACCCGGTTGAAAGAAAAACTACAACAGATACAACTATTGACCACATATCTGTTCATGTTGGCTCAGAATCAACAAACTTTAGGTAAATGTCGTATACAGACGCTAGAGTCAGCCAGCAAATGTAGTTATTGCCATGTACGAGAGTTTACAATGGGCAATAAAGGATAGAGACTCGATCATTTTGGGAGATTTTAAACCATGGAAAGTTGTGTGGGGCCTGGTTGTGGAAAGGGAGCTGTGGTTTCAGTGCATTATTACATGACAGCTAGAGACTGAGCGTGAACGAATGGGGCCTTTGTTGTCTTTTCCTAGCGCTACCTCGCACACATGAGGGGGAGGGTTTTGTTATTCCATGTGTGGCGGGGTAGCGATGGGAATTAATAAAGGCATACAGTATGAATTATGTACATGGGTATATATGTATATGTCTCTGTGGGTATATATATGTATACATTGAGATGTATAGGTATGTATATTTGTGGGTGTGGACGTGTATGTATATATATGTGTATGTGGGTGGGTTGGGCCATTCTTTCGTCTGTTTCCTTGCGCTACCTCGCTAACACGGGACACAGCGGCAAAGGAAAGAAATATATATATATATATATATATATATATATATATATATATATATATATATATGTATATATATATATATATATATATATATATATATATATATATATATATATATATATATATATATATATATATATATATATATATATATATATATATATATATAGATATATGAATACTTCCCACGCATTCCTCACGTGTCGTAAAAGGCGACTAAAAGGGACGGGAGCGGGGGGCGAGAAACCCTCCCCTCCTTGTATTTTAACTTTCTAAAAGGGGAAACAGAAGAAAGAGTCACGGGAGGAGTGATCATCCTCCTCGAAGGCTCAGCTTGGGGTGTCTAAATGTGTGTGGATGTAACCAAGATGAGAAAAAAGGAGAGATAGGTAGTATGTTTGAGGAAAGGAACCTGGATGTTTTGGCTCTGAGTGAAACGAAGCTCAAGGGTAAAGGGGAAGAGTGGTTTGGGAATGTCTTGGGAGTAAAGTCATAGGTTAGTGAGAGGACAAGAGCAAGGGAAGGAGTAGCACTACTCCTGAATCAGGAGTTGTGGGAGTATGTGATAGAGTTTAAGAAAGTAAATTTTAGATTGATATGGGTAAACCTGAAAGTTGATGGAGAGAGATGGATGATTATTGTTGCATATGCACCTGGGCATGAGAAGAAAGATCATGAGAGGCAAGTGTTTTGGGAGCAGCTAAATGAGTGTGTTAGTGGTTTTGATGCACAAGACCGGTTTATGGTGATGGGTGATTTGAATGCAAAGGTGAGTAATGTGGCAGTTGAGGGAATAATTGGTATACATGGAGTGTTCAGTGTTGTAAATGGAAATGGTGAAGAGCTTGTAGATTTATGTGCTGAAAAAGGACTGGTAATTGCGAATACCTGGTTTAAAAAGCGAGATATACATAAGTATACGTATGTAAGTAGGAGAGATGGCCAGAGAGCGTTATGGGATTACGTTTTAATTGATAGACCCACGAAAGAGAGAGTTTTGGATGTTAATGTGCTGAGAGGTGCAACTGGAGAGGTCTCTCATTATTATCTTGTGGAGGCGAAGGTGAAGGTTTGTGGGGGTTTTCAGAAAAAAAGAGAGAATGTTGGGGTGAAGAGAGTGGTGAGAGTAAGTGAGCTTGGGAAGGAGACTTGTGTGAGGATGTACCCGGAGAGACTGAGTGGAGAATGGAAAAAGGTGAGAACAAAGGAGGTAAGGGGAGTCGGGGAGGAATGGGATGTATTTAGGGAAGCAGTGATGGCTTGCGAAAAGATGCTTGTGGCATGAGAAGCGTGGGAGGTGGGTTGATTAGAAAAGTTAGTGAGTGGTGGGATGAAGAAGTAAGATTATTAGTGAAAGAGAAGAGAGAGGCATTTGGACGATTTTTGCAGGGAAAAAATGCAAATGAATGGGAGAGGTATAAAAGAAAGAGGCAGGAGGTCAAGAGAAAGGTGCAAGAGGTGAAAAAGAGGGCAAATGAGAGTTGGGGTAAGAGAGTATCATTAAATTTTAGGGAGAATAAAAAGATGTTTTGGAAGGAGGTAAATAAAGTGCGAAAGACAAGGGAGGAAATGGAAACTTCAGTGAAGGGGGCTAATGGGGAGTTGATAACAAGTAGTGGTGATGTGAGGAGGAGATGGAGTGAGTATTTTGAAGGTTTGTTGAATGTGTTTGATGATAGAGTGGCAGATATAGGGTGTTTTGGTCAAGGTGGTGTGCAAAGTGAGAGGGTTAGGGAAAATGATTTGGTAAATAGAGAAGAGGTAGTAAAAGCTTTACGGAAGATGAAAGCCGGTAAGGCAGCAGGATTGAATGGTATTGCAGTGGAATTTATTAAAAAAGGGGGTGACTGCATTGTTGACTGGTTGGTAAAGTTATGTCTCATTGTGAGGTGCCTGAGGATTGACGTAATGCTTGCATAGTGCCATTGTACAAAGGCAAAAGTCATAAGAGAGAGTGCTCAAATTACAGAGGTATACGTTTATTGAGTATTCCTGTGAAATTATATGGGAGGGTATTGATTGAGTGGGTGAAGGCATGTATAGAGCATCAGATTGGGGAAGAGCAGTGTGGTTTCAGAAGTGGTAGAGGATGTGTGGATCAGGTGTTTGCTTTGAAGAATGTATGTGAGAAATACTTAGAAAAGCAAATAGATTTGTATTTAGCATTTATGGATCTGGAGAAGGCATATAATAGAGTTGATAGAGATGCTCTGTGGAAGGTATTAAGAATATATTGTGTGTAAGGCAAGTTGTTAGAAGCAGTGAAAAGTTTTTATCGAGGATGTAAGGGATGTGTACGTTTTTTAAGAGAGGAAAGTGATTGGTTCTCAGTGAATGTAGGTTTGCGGTAGAGGTGTGTGATATCTCCATGGTCGTTTAATTTGTTTATGGATGGGGCTGTTAAGAAGGTGAATACAAGAGTTTTAGAAAGAGGGGCAAGTATGCAGTCTGTTGGGGATGAGAGAGCTTGGGAAGTGAGTCAGTTGTTGTTCGCAGATGATACAGCGCTGGTGGCTGATTCGTGTGAGAAATAGAAGCTGGTGACTAAGTTTGGTAAAGTTTTTGACAGAAAGCTGAGAGTAAATGTGAATAAGAGCAAGGTTATTAGGTACAGTAGGGTTGAGGACAAATCAGTTGGGAGGTAAGTTTGAATGGAGAAAACCTGGAGGAAGTGAATTGTTTTAGATATCTCGGAGTGGATTTGGCAGCGGATGGAACCAAGGAAATGGAAGTGAATCATAGGGTAGGGGAGGGAGCGAAAGTTCTAGGAGCGTTAAAGAATGTGTGTAAGTCGAGAACATTATCTTCGAAAGCAAAAATGTGTATGTTTGAAGGATTAGTGGTTCCGACTATATTATATTGTTGCAAGATGTGGGCTATGGATAGAGTTGTGTGGAGGAGGGTGGATATGCTGGAAATGAGATGTTTGAGGAAAATATGTGGTGTGAGATGGTTTGATCGAGTGAGTAATAATAGGGTAAGAGAGATATATAGTAATAAAAAGAGTGTGGTTGAGAGAGCAGAAGAGGGTGTTTTGAAATGGTTTGGTCATATGGCGAGAATGAGTGAAGAAAGATTGACCAAGATGATATACGTGTCAGAGGCGGAGGGAGCGAGAAGTGGGAGACCGAATTGGACGTGGAAAGATGGAGTGAAAAAGATTTTGAGTGATCAGGGACTGAACATGCAGGAGGGTGAAAGGCGGGCAAGGAATAGAGTGAATTGGATCGATGTGGTATACCGGGGTTGACGTGCTGTCAGTGGATTGAATCAGGGCATGTGAAGCGTCTGGGGTAAACCATGGAAAGCTGTGTGGGGCCTGGATGTGGAAAGGGAGCTGTGGTTTCGGGCATTATTGCATGACAGCTAGAGACAGTGTGAACGAATGAGGCCTTTGTTGTCTTTTCCTAGCGCTACTCCGCACACATGAGGGGGGAGGGGGATAGTATTCCATGCGAGGTGGCGATGGGAATGAATAAAGGCAGACAGTGTGAATTGTGTGCATGGGGGTATATGTATGTGTCTGTGTGTGTATATATATGTGTACATTGAGATGTATAGGTATGTATATTTGCGTGTGTGGACGTGTGTGTATATACATGTGTATGGGGGTGGGTTGGGCCAATTCTTTCGTCTGTTTCCTTGCGCTACCTCGCAAACGCGGGAGACAGCGACAAAGCAAAATAATAATAAATATATATATATATATATATATATATATATATATATATATATATATATATATATATATATATATATATATATATATATATATATATATATATATATATATATATATATATTTTTTTTTTTTTTTTTATTATACTTTGTCGCTGTCTCCCGCGTTTGCGAGGTAGCGCAAGGAAACAGACGAAAGAAATGGCCCAACCCCCCCCCCATACACATGTATATACATACGTCCACACACGCAAATATACATACCTACACAGCTTTCCATGGTTTACCCCAGACGCTTCACATGCCTTGATTCAATCTACTGACAGCACGTCAACCCCGGTATACCACATCGCTCCAATTCACTCTATTCCTTGCCCTCCTTTCACCCTCCTGCATGTTCAGGTCCCGATCACACAAAATCTTTTTCACTCCATCTTTCCACCTCCAATTTGGTCTCCCTCTTCTCCTTGTTCCCTCCACCTCCGACACATATATCCTCTTGGTCAATCTTTCCTCACTCATCCTCTCCATGTGCCCAAACCACTTCAAAACACCCTCTTCTGCTCTCTCAACCACGCACTTTTTATTTCCACACATCTCTCTTACCCTTACGTTACTCACTCGATCAAACCACCTCACACCACACATTGTCCTCAAACATCTCATTTCCAGCACATCCATCCTCCTGCGCACAACTCTATCCATAGCCCACGCCTCGCAACAGTACAACATTGTTGGAACCACTATTCCTTCAAACATACCCATTTTTGCTTTCCGAGATAATGTTCTCGACTTCCACACATTCTTCAAGGCTCCCAGAATTTTCGCCCCCTCCCCCACCCTATGATCCACTTCCGCTTCCATGGTTCCATCCGCTGCCAGATACACTCCCAGATATCTAAAACACTTCACTTCCTCCAGTTTTTCTCCATTCAAACTCACCTCCCAATTGACTTGACCCTCAACCCTACTGTACCTAATAACCTTGTTCTTATTCACATTTACTCTTAACTTTCTTCTTCCACACACTTTACCAAACTCAGTCACCAGCTTCTGCAGTTTCTCACATGAATCAGCCACCAGCGCTGTATCATCAGCGAACAACAACTGACTCACTTCCCAAGCTCTCTCATCCCCAACAGACTTCATACCTGCCCCTCTTTCCAAAACTCTTGCATTTACCTCCCTAACAACCCCATCCATAAACAAATTAAACAACCATGGAGACATCACACACCCCTGCCGCAAACCTACATTCACTGAGAACCAATCACTTTCCTCTCTTCCTACACGTACACATGCCTTACATCCTCGATAAAAACTTTTTACTGCTCCTAACAACTTTCCTCCCACACCATATATTCTTAATACCTTCCACAGAGCATCTCTATCAACTCTATCATATGCCTTCTCCAGATCCATGAATGCTACATACAAATCCATTTGCTTTTCTAAGTATTTCTCACATACATTCTTCAAAGCAAACACCTGATCCACACATCCTCTACCACTTCTGAAACCACACTGCTCTTCCCCAATCTCATGCTCTGTACATGCCTTCACCCTCTCAATCAATACCCTGCCATATAATTTACCAGGAATACTCAACAAACTTATACCTCTGTAATTTGAGCATTCACTCTTATCCCCTTTGCCTTTGTACAATGGCACTATGCACGCATTCCGCCAATCCTCAGGCACCTCACCATGAGTCATACATATATTAAATAACCTTACCAACCAGTCAACAATACAGTCACCCCCTTTTTTAATAAATTCCACTGCAATACCATCCAAACCTGCTGCCTTGCCGGCTTTCATCTTCCGCAAAGCTTTCACTACTTCTTCTCTGTTTACCAAATCATTTTCCCTAACCCTCTCACTTTGCACACCACCTCGACCAAAACACCCTATATCTGCCACTCTATCATCAAACACATTCAACAAACCTTCAAAATACTCACTCCATCTCCTTCTCACATCACCACTACTTGTTATCACCTCCCCATTTGCGCCCTTCACTGAAGTTCCCATTTGCTCCCTTGTCTTACGCACTTTATTTACCTCCTTCCAGAACATCTTTTTATTCTCCCTAAAATTTAATGATACTCTCTCACCCCAACTCTCATTTGCCCTTTTTTTCACCTCTTGCACCTTTCTCTTGACCTCCTGTCTCTTTCTTTTATACATCTCAGACTCAATTGCATTTTTTCCCTGCAAAAATCGTGCAAATGCCTCTCTCTTCTCTTTCACTAATAATCTCACTTCTTCATCCCACCACTCACTACCCTTTCTAATCAACCCACCTCCCACTCTTCTCATGCCACAAGCATCTTTTGCGCAATCCATCACTGATTCCCTAAATACATCCCATTCCTCCCCCACTCCCCTTACTTCCATTGTTCTCACCTTTTTCCATTCTGTACTCAGTCTCTCCTGGTACTTCCTCACACAGGTCTCCTTCCCAAGCTCACTTACTCTTACCACCCTCTTCACCCCAACATTCACTCTTCTGAAAGTTGATGGAGAGAGGTGGGTGATTATTGGTGCATATGCACCTGGGCATGAGAAGAAAGATCAAGAGAGGCAAGTGTTTTGGGAGCAGCTGAATGAGTGTGTTAGTGGTTTGGATGCACGAGACCGGGTTATAGTGATGGGTGATTTGAATGCAAAGGTGAGTAATGTGGCAGTTGAGGGAATAATTGGTATACATGGGGTGTTCAGTGTTGTAAATGGAAATGGTGAAGAGCTTGTAGATTTATGTGCTGAAAAAGGACTGATGATTGGGAATACCTGGTTTAAAAAGCGAGATATACATAAGTATACTTATGTAAGTAGGAGAGATGGCCAGAGAGCGTTATTGGATTACGTGTTAATTGACAGGCGTGCGAAAGAGAGACTTTTGGATGTTAATGTGCTGAGAGGTGCAACTGGAGGGATGTCTGATCATTATCTTGTGGAGGCTAAGGTGAAGATTTGTATGGGTTTTCAGAAAAGAAGAGAATATATACATATATATATATATATATATATATATATATATATATATATATATATATATATATATATATATATATATATATATATATATATATATATATATATATATATATGTCACCCCCTCTCTCCCTCCTCTTTCTGTGGATATATGAACGCAAGTAAGATAAAAGCTTCACAAATGAAGATACCTCAAGGAATCCTTCACGCTTTTAGACAAACAAAGAACGTAAGAGCGTCTGTTGAACCAGTTGTGATCAAGCATGGTAAAGTGGCTGATGCCGACAGCAACATGGCCTTCTCACTCAAAAATACCTTTCGCTTGTATACAGAATGGAAGAAGAATAATGCATACCTTTACCGTAAAATAATGTGTTGATGGAGGAAAACAAAAGTTACACATTCACAGTAATGAAGTGATAAGAACTTCAAACTTAACCCGAATAGACTGGCCCTGATAACCTAGCCTTGGCTAAGTATCGTCCTGGATATCAGACGACAACAAATGATGTTTCCCATAACCATATATTCAACAGACTACGAACGAAGTTTAATAGTTACCTAAAGATAGGAAATCGGTAAATGTCACCCATATGAATTATATGATAATGAATATGACTTGATTACTGCTTGATTGATTTCATGTCAGTTGTAGGTATTACAAAGAAGGATAATTAGACAAAATTGTAAAATGAAATAAGATAGAATTACACCAAACTGTAATATTACTAGAACTTGAAATGATATCTGCTTACCAGCATGACTTCCGCGACACAAATATCTCGTCTAACAATTATACAAGATTTTCTTCGATATTATACTTGATAACTAGGAGACGAAAGTACGCTCTGATGTAGAACACCTAGACTTTCAAAGAACATTCAAGAAAGTACCACACAGGAAATTGGATATGTAAATATAGATCGCATGGAATAGGAGACAAAGCCTCATGCACACCATGAAGCGTACACCTTGCTGGCAACGAGTGGTGTGCCACGCAGCCCAGACTCTGAAGTACCTACACTAAATATTCTGGCTTTTAAGGTGCTTCTTGCCCCTTGGAATACCCCTCCAGGCTCTCCATGCGCGTCACAGCGACTGTATCCCATGCACTCTCTCTCTCTCTCTCTCTCTCTCTCTCTCTCTCTCTCTCTCTCTCTCTCTCTCTCTCTCTCTCTCTCTCTCTCTCTCTCTCTCTCTCTCTCTCTCTCTCTCTCTCTCTCTCTCTCTCTCTCTCTCACATCACACCACCACCTTATCACAGTGACTGGCCCTTTACGGCCGCTACGCGCGTCCCAGTGACTGTTCCCAGAGACTGTCTATCCAAACCCTCCACACTCATCCCATGTATACCAGACTGCCCCTCCGGACCCTCCCCGCTCATCCCAGTGACCGTATCCCAGGGACTACCCCTCCAGGCCCATCCCAATCATCCCACTAACTGTATCCCAGGTACTGCCCCTCCAGGTCTTCCCCTCTCATCCTAGTGACTATATCCCAGGAACTGGTCCGCCAAGCCCACCCTGCTCATCCAGAAGACTGTGTTCAAGGGACTGCTTCCTCTCTCATTATGCCTCGCGCCGTTTCATCATACCACTTACCGTCTCATCATACCACCATCTGTCTCATCACGCCACCACTCCACACATCATACCACTATCGGTCACATCATGCCACTACTCGTCTTATCATACCATCATCTGTCATATCAAGCCACTATTCGTCTCATCACACTACTATCTGTAACATCACGCCACTTCTACTCTGTCGCATTGTGCCACGACTCGTCTATTCATACCACCATCTGTCGCATCACACCGCCACTCGTCTCATCAATCCACCATCTGTCACATCATGCCACCAATATCACCATCTGCTACATCATGCCACTATTCGTCACATTATACCATCATCTGTCACATCATGCCAACACTCGTCTCATCATACCACTATCTGTCACATCATGCCCCTACTCTTCTCATCGTTCCACAAGCTGTCACATAACGCCACCACTCCTTTCATCATACAACCATCTGTCACATCATACCACTACTCATCTTATCATACCACCATCTATTACATCATCCCACCTCTCGTCTCATCAAACCAGCACCTATGCCATCACGCCTACATTTGTCTCATCATACCGTTATCTGTCACATCATGCCACTACTTGTCTCATCATACCACCATGTCACATAACGTCACCACTCATTTCATCATACCACCATATGTCATATCAATCCCCTACTCGTCTCATCATGCCACCACCTGTCACATTACGCCTACACTCGTCTCATCAAATCACTATCTGTCACATCACTCCACCACTCGTCTCATTATACCATCATCTGTCATATCATGCCACTACTCGTGTCATCATACCACCACTTGACGCATCACGCCGTCACTCGTCTCATCATACCACCTTTCTGCCTAACCGTGCTACCACTCGTCTCATCATACCACCATCTGTCACATCATGCCACTACTCGTCTCATCATACCACCATCTGTCACATCACGCCACCATTCGTTTCATCATACCACTATCTGTCACATCACGCCACCACTCGTCCCATCATTCCACCATCAGTCACATCATACCACCAATCGTTTCATCATACCACCATGTGTCACATCACGCCACCACTCCTCTCATCATTCCACCATCCCTCACATCACGCCACCACTCGTCTCATCATACCACCACCTATCACATCACGCTACCACTCCTCTCATCATTCCACCATCTGTCACATCACGCCACCACTCATCTCATCGTACCACCATCAGTGACATCACGTCACCACTCCTTTCATCATACTAGCATATGTCACATCGTGCCACTACTCGTCTCATCATACCACCATCTGTTACATCAAGCCACTACTCCTCTCATCATGCCACCACCTGTGACATCCCGCCTACACTTATCTCATCACACCACTATCTCTCATATCAAGCCACCATTCGTCTCATCATTCGACCATCTGTCACATCACGCCACCACTCGTCTCATCATACCATCACCAGTCACATCACGCCACCACTGCTTTCATCATACTACCATATGTCACATCATGCCACGACTCGTCTCATAATACCACCATCTGTCTCATCACGCCACTAATCGTCTCATCATACCACTATCGGTCACAAACCGACAGCACTCCTCTCGTCATACCACCATCTGTCGCATTACATTACCCCTCGTCTCATTGTACCATCATCTGTCACATCACGCCACCACTCGTCTCATCATAAAACTATCTTTTATATTACGCCACCACTCCTCTCATCATTCCACCATCTGTCACATTATGCCACCATTCGTCTCATCATACCACCATCTATCACATCATGCCTCTACTCGTCTCATGATACCATCATCTGTCACATCACTCTACCACTCGTCTCATCATACCACCATCTGTGTCATCATGCCACTACTCGTCTCATCATACCACTATCGGTCACATCACGACAGCACTTCTCTCATCATACCACTATCTATCGCATTACACCACCATTCGTCTCATCATACCATCATCTGTCACATCACGCCACCACTCGTCTCATCTTACAACTATATGTCACATCACGCCACCATTCTTCTCATCATTCCACCATCTGTCACAGCATGTCTCTATTCATCTCATCATACCACCATCTGTCACATCATGACACTACTCGCTTCATAATGCCATCATCTGTCGCATCACTCTAACACTCGTCTCATCATTCCACTATATGTCACATCATACCACGACTCGTCTCATCATACCATAAACTGTCACATCACACCACTATTCGTCACATTACACCATCGTCTGTCACATCATGCCACCACTCTTCTCATCATACCACCATCTATCACATCATGCCACTAATCGGTCCATCACTCCACAAGCTGCCACATTACGCCACCACTCCTTTCATCATACCAGTATCTGTTTCATCATACCACTACTAATCTCATTATACCACCATCTGTCTCATAATACCACTACTCGTCTCATCATACCACTATCTGTCACATCATGTCTCAACTCATCTCATCATACCACCATCTGTCATATGAATCCACTACTTGTCTCATCATGCCACCACTTGTCACATCACTCCTACACTCCTCTCATCACACCAATATCTGTTACATCACGCCACAGCTCCCCTTATCATTCCACCATGTCACATCTTCCCACCACTCGTTTCATCATACCACCACCTGTCACATCAAGCCACAACTCCGCTCATCATTCCACCATCTGTCACGTTATACCACTACTCGTTTCACTGTACCATAGACTGTCATATCACGCTACTATTCGTCACATTATACCATCATCTGTCACATCATGCCACTATTCGTGTCATCATACCACCACCTGTCGCATCACGCCATCACTCATCTCATCACACCACCATCTGTCAAATCGTGCCATCACTTGTTTCATCATACCACCAAGTGTCACATCACGCCACCACTCCTCTCATCATTACACCATCTGTCACATCACGCCACCACTCGTCTTATTATAGCACCACCTGTTACATCACGCCACCACTCCTCTCATCATTCCAACATCTGTCACATCACGCCACCACTCGCCTCATCATACCACCACCTGTCACATCATGCCATTACTTGTCTCAGCATGCCACCACCTGTGACATCACGCCTACAATTGTCTCATCACACCACTATCTGTCACATCAAGTCACAACTCTTCTCATCATTCCACCATCAGTCACATCACGCCACCACTCGTCTCATCATACCACTATCAGTCAATCACGTCACCGCTCCTTTCATCATACTACCATATGTCACGTCATTCCACGACTTATCTCATCATACTACCATCTGTTTTATCATGCCACCATTCGTTTCATCATACCACTATCGGTCACATCACGAGAGCGCTCCTCTCATCATACTACCTTCTGTCGCATTACACCACCACTCGTCTCATCATACCATCATCTGTCGCATCACGCCACCACTCGTCTCATAATACAACTATCTGTCACATCACGCTACAATTCCTCTCATCATTCCACCATATGTTACATCATCCCACCACTCGTCTCATCATACCACCATCTGTCACATCATACCACTACTAGTCTCATCGTTCCTCAAGCTGTCACATAACTCCACCACTCCTTTCATCATACTACCATCTGCCACATCATACCACTACTCGTCTCATCATACCACCGTCTGTTATATCATGCTACCTCTCGTCTCATCATACCAGCACCTGTGCCATCGCGGCTACACTTATCTCATCTTACCGTCATCTCTCACATCATGCCACCACTCCTTTCATCATGCCACCATCTGTCACATCATACCATTACTCGTTTCATCACACTACTGTCTGTCATATCACGCCATATCTCGTCTCATCATATCGTCATCTGTCACATCATGCCACTACTTGTCTCATCATACCACCATCTGTCACATCACGTCAACTCATCTCATCATACCTCCATCTGTCATATCAATCCACTACTCGTCTCATCACACAACCACCTGTCCCATCACGCTCACGATCGTCTCATCACACCACAATCTCACACATCACTCCACCACTCGTCTCATCACACCATCATCTGTCACATCATGCCCCTACTCGTGTCATCATACCAAAACGTGTCGCATCACGCCATCACTCGTCTCATCGTACCACCATCTGTCAAATCCTGCCACCCCTCGTCTCATCATACAAACATCTGTCACACCATGCCACTACTCTTCTCATCATACCACCATCTGTCACATCACGCCACCATTCGTTTCATCATAACCGTATCTTTCGCATCACGCCACTACTCCTCCCATCATTCCACCATCTGTCATATCATGCCACCACTCCTTTCATCATACCACCATATGTCACATCATGTCACAATTCCTCTCATCATTCCACCATCTGTCTCATCACGCCACCACTCATCTCATCACACCACCACCTGTCACATCATGCCACCACTCTTCTCATCATTCTACCATCTGTCACATCACGCCACCACTCGTCACTTCATACCACCACCAGCCACATCACGCCACCACTCCTTTCATCATACAACCATATGTCACATCATGCCACTACTCGTCTCATCATACCACTATCTGTCACATTAAGCCACCACTCGTCTCACCATTCCACCATCTGTCATATCACGAGACCATTCCTTTCATCATACTACCATATATCATGTCATCCACGACTCATTTCATCATACCACCATATGTGTCATCATGCCACTACTCGTCTCATCATACCACTATCGGTCCCATCACGACAGCACTCCTCTCATCATGCCACCATCTGTCACATTACACCACCATTCGATTCATCATACCATCATCTGTCACTTCACGCCACCACTCGTCTCATCATACAACTATCTGTCACATCACGCCACCATTCCTCTCATCATTCCATCATCTGTCACATCATACCACTAATCGTTTCTTCCTACCATCATCTGTCAAATTATGCCACCACTAGTCTCATCATACCACAAGCAGTCACATCACGCCACTATTCGTCACATTATACCATCATCTGTCACATCATGCCACCTCTCGTCTCATCATACCACCATCTGTCACATCATGCCACTACTCGTCTCATGTTTCCAAAAGCTGCCACATCACGCCACCACTCCTTTCATCATACTACCATCTGTTACATTATGCCACTACTCGTCTCATCACGCCACTATCTGTCATATCACGCAATCACTCGTCTCATTAAACCGTCATCTGTCACATCATGCCACTACTTGTCTCATCATACCACCATTTGTCACATCACGTTACCACTCATCATACCACCATCTGTCATATCAATTCACTACTTGTCTCATCATACCACTACATGTCATATCAATCCAACATTCGTCTCATCATACTACTTTCTGTCGCATTACAACACCATTCGTCTCATTATATCATCATCTGTCACATCATGCCACGACTCATGTCGTCATACCACCACCTGTCGCATCACACCATCACTCGTCTCATCATACCACCATCTGTCAAATCGTGCCACCACTGGTCTCATCACACCACCATCTGTCACATCACGCAACCATTCGTTTCATCATCCCACTATTTCTCACATCACCCCACCACTCTTCCCATCATTACACCATCTGTCACATATAGTCACCTCTCAATTCATCATACTACCAAGTGTCACATCACGCCACCACTCCTCTCATCATCCCACCATTTGTCACATCACGCCAAAACACGTCTAATCATACTACCACCTGTCACATCACGCCACAACTACTCTCATCATTCCACCATCTGTCAGATCACGCCACCACTTGTCTCATCATACTACCATTAGTCACACTACGCCACACCTCCTTTTATAATACTACCATACGTCACATCTTGCCACTACTCGTCTCATTATACCACCATCTGTTGTATCATGTCACTACTCGTCTCATCATGCCACCACCTGTGACATCATGCCTACACTTGTCTCATCACACCCTATTTGTCAAATCAAGTCACCACTCGTCTCATCATTCCGCCATCTGTCACATCACGCCACCACTCGCCTCATCATACCACCACCTGTCACATCATACCACTACTTGTCTCAGCATGCCACCACCTGTGACATCACGCCTACAATTGTCTCATCACACCACTATCTGTCACATCAAGTCACAACTCTTCTCCTCATTCCACCATCAGTCACATCACGCCACCACTCGTCTCATTATACCACTATCAGTAACATCACGTCACCGCTCCTTTCATCATACTACAGTATGTCACGTCATTCCACGACTTGTCTCATCATACCACCATTTGTTTCATCATGCCACCATTCGTCTCATCATACCACTATCGGTCACATCAAGAGAGCGCTCCTCTCATCATACTACCTTCTGTCGCATTACACCACCACTCGTCTCATCATACCATCATCTGTCACATCGCGCCACCACTCGTCTCATAATACAACTATCTGTCACATCACGCTACAATTCCTCTCATCATTCCACCATATGTTACATCATACCACCACTCGTCTCATCATACCACCATCTCTCACATCATGCCACTACTAGTTTCATCGTTCCTCAAGCTGTCACATAACTCCACCACTCCTTCCATCATACTACCATCTATCACATCATACCACTACTCGTCTCATCATACCACAATCTGTTATATCATAATATCTCTCGTCTCATCATACCAGCACCTGTGCCATTGCGGCTACACTTATCTCATCTTACCGTCATCTCTCACATCATGCCACCACTCCTTTCATCATGCCACCATCTGTCACATCATACCATTACTCGTTTCATCACACTACTGTCTGTCATATCACGCCATATCTAGTCGCATCATATTGTCATCTGTCACATCATGCCACTACTTGTCTCATCATACCACCATCTGTCATATCACGTCACAACTCATCTCATCATACCTCCATCTGTCATATCAATCCACTACTCGTTTCATCATACAACCACCTCTCCCATCACGCCCACGCTCATCTCATCACACCACAATCTCACACATCACTCCACCACTCGTCTCATCACACCATCATCTGTCACATCATGCCCCTACTCGTGTCATCATACCAAAACGTGTCGCATCACGCCATCACTCGTCTCATCGTACCACCATCTGTCAAATCCTGCCACCCCTCGTCTCATCATACAACCATCTGTCACACCATGCCACTACTCTTCTCATCATACCACCATCTGTCACATCACGCCACCATTCGTTTCATCATACCAGTATCTTTCGCATCACGCCATTACTCCTCCCATCATTCCACCATCTGTCATATCATGCCACCACTCCTTTCATCATACCACCATATGTCAACTCACGCCACCATTCCTCTCATCATTCCACCATCTGTCTCATCACGCCACCACTCATCTCATCACAACACCACCTGTCACATCATGCCACCACTCTTCTCATCTTCCTACCATCTGTCAAATCACGCCACCACTCGTCACTTCATGCCACCACCAGCCACATCACGCCACCACTCCTTTCATCATACAACCATATGTCACATCATGCCACTACTCGTCTAATCATACCACTATCTGTTACATTAAGCCACCACTCGTCTCACCATTCCATCATCTGTCATATCACGAGACCATTCCTTTCATCATACTACCATATATCATGTCATCCACGACTCATCTCATCATATCACCATATGTGTCATCATGTCACTACTCGTCTCATCGTACCACTATCGGTCCCATCACGACAGCACTCCTCTCATCATGCCACCATCTGTCGCATTACACCACCATTCGATTCATCATACCATCATCTGTCACTTCACGCCACCACCCGTCTCATCATACAACTATCTGTCACATCACGCCACCATTCCTCTCATCATTCCATCATCTGTCACATCATACCACTAATCGTTTCTTCCTACCATCATCTGTCAAATCATGCCACCACTCGTCTCATCATACCAAAAGCAGTCACATCACGCCACTATTCGTCACATTATGCCATCATCTGTCGCATCATGCCACCTCTCGTCTCATCATACCACCATCTGTCACATCATGCCACTACTCGTCTCATGTTTCCAAAAGCTGCCACATCACGCCACCACTCCTTTCATCATACTACCATCTGTCACATTATGCCACTACTCGTCTCATCACGCCACTATCTGTCATATCACGCCATCACTCGCCTCATTAAATCGTCATCTGCCACATCATGCCACTACTTGTTTCATCATACCACCATTTGTCACATCACGTTACCACTCATCATATCACCATCTGTCATATCAATCCACTACTTGTCTCATCATACCACTACATGTCATATCAAGCCAACATTCGTCTCATTATACTACCTTCTGTCGCATTACAACACCATTCGTCTCATTATATCATCATCTGTCACATCATGCCACTACTCATGTCATCATACCACCACCTGTCGCATCACACGATCACTCGTCTCATCATACCACCATCTGTCAAATCGTACCACCACTGGTCTCATCATACCACCATCTGTCACATCACGCCATCAATCGTTTCATCATCCCACTATTTCTCACATCACGCCACCACTCGTCCCATCATTACACCATTTGTCACATACAGGCACCTCTCGATTCATCATACTACCAAGTGTCACATCACGCCACCGCTTCTCTCATCATTCCACCATTTGTCACATCACGCCAAAACACGTCTAATCATACTACCACCTGTCACATCACGCCACAACTCCTCTCATCATTACACCATCTGTCACATATAGTCACCTCTCGCTTCATCATACTACCACCTGTCACATCACGCCACAACTCCTCTCATCATTCCACCATCTGTCAGATCACGCCACCACTTGTCTCATCATACCACCATTAGTCACACTACGCCACATCTCCTTTTATCATACTACCATGTGTCACATCTTGCCACTACTCGTCTCATTATACCACTATCTGTTACATCATGTCACTACTCGTCTCATCATGCCACCACCTGTGACATCATGCCTACACTTGTCTCATCACACCGCTATCTGTCAAATCAAGTCACTACTCGTCTCATCATTCCGCCATCTGTCGCATCACGCCACCACTCGTCTCATCATACCACCATCAGTCAGATCACGCCGCCACTCCTTTCATCATACTCACATATGTCACGTCATGCCACGACTCGTACCATCATACCACTGTCGGTCACATCACGACAGCACTCCTCTCATCAGGCCACCATCTGTCGCATTACACCACCAATCGTCTTATCATACCATCATCTGTCATATCACGCCACCACTCGTCTTATCATACATCTATCTGTCACATCACACCACCATTCCTCTCATCATTCTACCATCTGTCACATCATGACACCACTCGTCTCATCATATCACCATCTGCCACATCATGCCACTACTCGTCTAATCGCTCCACAAGCTGTCACATAACGCCACCACTACTTTTATCATAATACCATCTGTCATATAATACCACTACTCGTCTCATCATACCACCATCAGTCACATCATGCCACCTCTCATCATTCCAGCACCTCTGCCATCACTCCTACACTTGTCTCATCATACTGTCATCAGTCACATCATGCCACCACTTCCTTCATCATACCACCATTTGTCACATCATACCATACTTGTCTAATCATACCACTATGTGTCACATCACGCCATCAATCGTCTCATGATAACACTATCTGTCACATCACACCAACATTTCTCTCATCATTCCACCATCTGTCATCACGCCACCACTCGGTTCATCATACCACAGTCTGTCACATCATGCCATTACTCGTCTCATCATACCATCATCTGTCACATCACTCTACCACTCGTCTCATCCTTAGACCATCTGTCACATTATGCCACTACTCGCCTCATCATACCACAAGCTGTCACATCACGCCACTATTCGTCACATAATACCTTCATCTGTCACATCATGCCACCATTAGTCTCATCATACCACCATCTGTCACATCGTGCCACTGCTCGTCTCTTCGTTCCATAAGCTGCTATATCACAGCACCACTCCTTTCATCATACCAATATCTGTCTCATCATACCAATACTCGTCTCATCATACCACCATCTGTTACATCATGCCACCTCTCGCCTCATCATAAGAGCACCAGTGACGTCACGCCTTCACTTGTCTCATCAAACTGTCATCTGTCACATCATGCCTCCACTCCTTTCATCATGCCACCATCTGTCACGTCATACCACTACTCGTCTCATCAAACCACTAAATATCACATTACGCCATCAATCATCTCAACATAACGGCATCAGTCACATCATGCCACTACTTGTCACATCATACCACCATGTGTCACACCACGTCACAACTCGTCTCATCATACCACCATCTGTCGTATGAATCCACTACGCGTCTCATCATCCCACCACTTGTCACATCACGCCTAAACTCGTCTCATCACACCACTATCTATCACATAACGCCACCACTCGTCTCATCAAACCATCATTTGTCACATCATGCCACTACTCGTTTCATCATACCGCCACCTTTCGCATTACGCCATCACTCGTCTCATCATACCACCATCTGTCAAATCGTACCACCACTTGTCTCATCATACCACCATCTTTCACATCATGCCACTACTCGTCTCATCATACCGCCATCTGTCACACCACGCCACTATTAGTTTCATCATGCCACTATCTGTTACATCACTACACCACTCCTCCCATCATTCCACCATCTGTCACATTACACCACTATTCGTTTCATCATATCACCATGTATCACATCATGCCACCACTTGTTTCATTATACCACTATCTGTCACATCACGCCACCACTCCTCTTATCATACCACCAACTGTCACATCATGCCACCACTCCTTTCATCATACTGCCGTATGTCACATCATGAAAATTCTTGTCTCATCATACGACCACCTGTTACATCATTCCACTGCACGTTTCATCATGCCACCAACTGTGCCATCACGCCTACACTTGTCTCATCACATCACTATCTGTCACATCATGCCACCACTCGTCTCATCATACCACTACTTGACACATCACGCCACCACTCGTCTCATCATGCCACTACCTGTCTCATCACGCCACCTCTCGTGTCATCATACCACCACCTGTCACATCACGCCACCACTCGTGTCATCATATCACCATTTGATACATCACCCCACCACTTTTCTCATCATACCACTACATGTTACTTCAAGCCACCTCTCGTGTCAACATACCATCACCTATTGCATCACACCGCCACTCGTCTCATCATACCATCATCTGTCATATCATTCCACTACTCGTCTCATCATGCCACCACTTTTCACATCACCCCAACACTCGTCACATCACAAGACTATGGCTCACATCACGCCACCACTCATCTCATCATTCCATCATCTGTCACATCATACTACCACTCGTCTCATCATGCCACCATCTGTCACATCACGCAACTACTCGTGTCATCACATCACCATTTGTCGTATCACGTTAACACTTGTCTCACCATACCACCATCCGTCATATCATACCACCACTCGTCGCATCATACCACCATCTGTCACACCATGGCACCACTCGTCTCGTCATACCACCACTTGTCGTATCACGCACCATTCCTCTCATCATACCACTAACCCACATCACACCACCACTCTTCTCATCATTGCACCATCCGTCACATCACGCCAACACTCGTCTCATCATATCACCACCAGTCACATCACACAACCACTCCTTTCATCATACTACCATATGTCACATCATGCCACTATTCATTTCATCACAACACTATCTCTCACATCACGCTATCGCTCGTCTCATCATACCATCATCTGTCACATCATGCCACTAGTCCTCTCATTGCCACCATCTGTCATATCACTCCACTACTCATGTCATACCACCATCTGTCACATCACGTCACCTGTTGTCTCGTCATACCACCATCTCTCTCATCATACCTCAACTCGTCTCTTCATACCACCATCTGTCACATCGTGCCACCACTAGTCTCATCGTACCACAATCTGTCACATCATACCACTACTCGTCTCATCATACCACTGTCTGTCACACCATGCCACCATTCGGTTTATCATACCACTATCTGTCACATCACTCCACCACTCCTCCCATCATTGCACCATCTTCCACATCACACCACCATGTGTCACATCATACCTACACTTGCCTCATCATACCACTATCTGTCACATCATGCCACCAATATTCTCGTCATTCCACCATCTGTCACATCACGCCACCACTCCTCTCATCATACCACCAATAGTCACATGACACCACCACGCCTTTCATCATACTACCATATGTCACATCATGCCGCTACAAGTTTCATCATACCACCATCTGTTACATCATGCTACTACTCGTCTCATCATGCCACAACCTGTGACATTACGCCTACACTTGTCTTATCACACCACTATCTGTCACATCACCCCTCCACTCGTCTCATCATACCACCATCTGTCACATTACGCCATCAATCGTCTCATCATACCACTACCTTGTCACATCAAGCCACCTCTTGTGTCATCATGCTACCGCTTGTCCTATCACGCCACCACTCGTCTCATCATACCAACATCTGTCATATCATGCCAATACTTGTCACATCATGCCACCACCTGTCACATCACGTCTACACTTGTCTCATCACACCATGATTTGTCACATCAAGTCACCACTCGTCTCATCATTCCATCATCTGTCACATCACGACACCGCTCGGTTCATCATACCACCATAAGTCACATCACGCCACCACTCCTTTCATCATACTACCATATGCCAGGTCATGCCACGACTCGTCTCATCATACCATCATCCGTCTCATCATGCCAGTACTTGTCTCATCATACCATTGTCGGTCACATCACGACAGCACTCCTTTCATCATGCTACCATCTGTCATATTACACCACCACTCGTCAGATAATACAATCATCTGTCACATCACGCCACCACTCATCTCATCATACAACTATCTGTCACATCACGCCACCATTCCTCCCATCATTCCATGATCTGTCACATCATGACACCACTCGTCTCACCATACCACCATTTGTCACATCATGCCACTACTCGTCTCATCGTTCCACAAGCTGTCACCACTCCTTTCATCATCCTACCATCTGTTACATCATACCAATACTCCTCTCATCATACCACCATCTGCCACATCATGCCACCTCGTCTCATCATATCAGCACCTGTGCCATCACGCCTACACTTATCTCACCATACCGTTATCTGTCATGTCATTCCACCACTCCTTTCATCATACCATCACTGTCATATCATACCACTACTCGTTTCATCACACCACTATCTGTCACATCACGCCATCAATCGTCTCATCATACAACTATCTCTCACATCACGCCACAATTCCTCTCATCCTTCCACAATCTGTCACAACATGCCACCACTCGTCTCATCATACCACCATCTGTCACATCATGACACTACTCGTCTCAACAAACCCTCATCTGTCACATCGCTCTACCACTCGTCTCATCATTAAACCATTTGCCACATGATGCCACTACTCGTCTCACCATACTAGGAGCTGTCACATCACGCCACTATTCGTCACATTATGCCTTCATCTGTCACATCATGACATCACTCGTGTCATTATCCACCATCTATAACATCATGCCACTACTCGTCTCATCGTTCCATAAGCTGCCACTTCACGCCACAACTCCATTCATCATACCACCATCTGTCTCATCATACCACCATCTGTTACATCATGCCATCTCTCGTCTCATCATAACAGCACCTGTGACATCACGCCTACACTTTTCTCATCATACCGTCATCTGTCACATTATGCCACGACTACTTTCATCATACCACCATCTGTCACATCATACCATTACTTGTCTCATCAAACTCTATCTGTCACATCGCGCTATCAATCGTCTCAACATATCGTCATCTGTCACATCATGTCACTACTTGTCTCATCATACCACCATCTGTCATATCACGTCACAACTCGTCTCATCATACCACCATCTGTCATATCAATCCACTTTTCGTCTCATCATGCCACCACTTGTCACATCACGCCTACACTCGTCTCATCACACCACTATCTTTCACATCACGCCACCACTCGTCTCATCATACCATCATCTGTTACATCATGTCACCTGTCGCATAACGCCATCAGTCGTCAAATCCTGCCACCACTCATATCATACCACCATCTGTCATATCACGCCACTCTTCATCTCATCATACCACTACCTGTCACATCAAGCCACCTCTCGTGTCATCACACCACCACCTGTCACATCACACCACCATTCATCTCATCATATCACCATCTGTCATATCATGCCACTTCTCGTCTCATCATACCACTACCTGTCACATCAAGCCACCTCTCGTGTCATCATACCACCACCTACCACATCACACCACCATTCGTCTCATCACACCACCATCTGTCACATCATGCCACTACTCGTCTCATCATGCCACAAATTTTCGCATCATTCCAACACTCGTCTCATCACAACACTATCTCTCACATCACGCCACCCCTCGTCCCATCATACCATCATCTGTCACATCATGCTACCACTCATCTCATCATGCCACCATCTGTCACGTCACGGCACTACTTGTGTTATCATATCACCGCCTGTCGTATCACACCAACACTTGTCTCATCATACCACCATCTGTCACATCATGCCACCACTCGTCGCATCATACCACCATATGTTACATCATGACTCCACTTGTCTCATCATACCACCACCTGTCGCATCATGCCACCACTCATTCCATCATACCATTAACTCTCACATCACGCCACCACTCCTCTCATCATTCCAGCATCTGCCACATCACGCCACCACTCGTCTCATCATACCACCGCCAGTCACATCACGCCACCACTCCTTTCATCATACTACCATATGTCACATCATCTCATCACAACACTATCACTCACATCACGCCACCACGCGTCTCATCATATTATCATCTGTCACACCATGCCACTAGTCTCGTCATGCCACCATCTGTCACATCATGCCACTACTCGTGTCATCATATCACCATCTGTCGTATCACGTCAACACTTGTCTCGTCATACCACCATCTGTCACATCATACCGCCACTCGTCTCTTCATACCACCATCTTTCACATGACGCCACAACTAATTTCATCATACCACCATCTGTCTCATCATACCTCTACTCGTCTTATCGTACCTCCATCTGTTACATCATGCCACCTCTCGTCTCATCATAACAGCACCTGTGACATTACGCCTACACTTGTGTCATCATACCGTCATCTGTCACATCATGCCACCACTCCATTCATCATACCACCATCTGTCACATCATACCACTACTCGTCTCATCACATCACTATCTGTCACATCTTGCCACCAATCGTCTCAACATACCACCATCTGTCACATCACGTCACCACTCGTCTCATCATACCACCATCTGTCATAACAATCCATTACTCGTCTCATCATGCTACCTTCTGTCACATCACGAATGCACTCGTCTCATCACACCACCATCTGCCACATCACGCCACCACTCGTCTCATCATACCATCATCTGTCACATCATGCCACTACTCCTGTCTTCATACCTCCACCTGTCGAATCACGCCATCACTCGTATCATCTTACCACCATGTGTCACATTGTGCCACCGCTCGTTTCATCATACCACCATCTGTCACATCATGCCACCACTCGTCTCATCATACCACCATTTGCCACATCTCGCCACTGTCACATCGTGCCACCGCTCGGCTCATCATACCACCATCTGTCACATCATGCCACTGCTCGTCTCATCATACCACCATCGGTCATATCACGCCACCAATCATTTCATCATACTAATGTCTGTCACATCACTCCACCAATCTTCCCATCATTCATCCATTTGTCAAATCACACCACCACTCTTTTCATCATACCACCATGAGTCACATCATGCCACCACTTGTCTCATCATACCACTATCTTTAAAATCACGCTACCAATCCTGTCATCATTCCACCATCTGTCACATCACGTCACCATTCTTATCATTCCACCATCTGTCACATCACGCCACCACTCGTCTCATCATACCACCATCAATCACATCAAGCCATCACTCCTTTCACCATACTAGCTTATGTCACATTATGCCATTACTCATCTCATCATACGACCATCTGTTACATCATTCCACTACTCGTCTCATCATGCCACCAACTGTGATATCACGCCTACAGCTGTCTCATGACACCGCTGTCCGTCAAATCACGCCACCACTAGTCTCATCATACCACCATGTGTCACATCACGCCACCACTCGTCTCATAATACCACTACCTGTCACATTACGCCACCTCTTGTGTCATCAAACCACCACCTGTCAAATCACACCACCACTTGTCTCATCATACAACCATTTGACACATCAGGCCACCACTGGTCTCATCACACCTCTACCTGTCATATCACGCCACCTCTTGTGTCATCATACCACCACCTGTCACATCACGCTACCTCTCGTCTCATCATACCACCATCTGTCATATCAGGCCACTACTTGTCTAATCATGCCTCCACTTTTCACATTGCTCCAACACTCGTGTCATCACAGCACTATCTGTCACATCACGCCTCCACTCGTCTCATACCATCATCTGTCACACCGTGCCACCACTCGTCTCTTCATACCACCATCTGTCACATCACGCCACTACTCGTGTCATCACACCACCATCCGTCTCATCACGTCAACACTTGTCTCATCAGACAACCATCTGTCACATCATGACACCAATCGTCTCATCATACCACCACCTGTTGAATCACGCCACCACTCGTGTCATCATACCGCTCTCTGTCACATCACGCCATTACTCCTCTCATCATTCCACCATCTGTCACATCACGCTACCACTCCTTTCATCATACTACCATATGTCACATCCTGCCACTACTCACCTCATCACAACACCATCTCTCACATCACGCCACCACGTGTCTCATCATACCATCATCTATCACATCATGTCAACACTTGTCTCATCATACTACCATCTGTCACATCATGCAACCCATCGTCTCTTCATACCAACATCTGTCACATCAAGCAACCACTCCTTTCATCATACCACTATCTGTCTCATCAAACCAGTACTCGTCTCATCATACCACCATCTGTTATATCATGCCACCTCTCGTCTCATCATAACAGCACCTGTGACATCACGCCTACACTTGTCTCATAATGCCGTCATCTGTCACATCATGCAACATTCCCTTTCATCATACCACCATCTCTCACATCATACAACTACTCGTCTATCACGCCACTATATGTCACATCACGTCACCTCTCGTCTCATCATTCCACCATCTGTCATATCAATCCACTACTCGTCTCATCATGCCACCACCTCTCACATCACGCCGACACTCGTTTCATCACACCACAATCTGCCACATCACCCCACCACTCGTCTCATCATACCATCATCTGTCACATCATGCCACTACTCGTGTCATCATACCACCACCTGTACATCATGCCGCTGCTCGTCTCATCATACCATCATTTGTCACATCATTCCACCACTCGTCTCATGATTCTACCATCTGTCACATCATACCACTACTCGTTTCATCATACCACAAGCTGTCGTATCACGCCACCATTCGTCACATTATACCATACATCATACGCATCACATCAGCCACCACCTCTTTCATCATATCACCATCTGTCGTATCACATCAACACTTGTCTCATCATACCGCCATCTTTCACATCGTGCCATTACTCGTCGCATCATACCACCACCTGTCACATCATGCCACCACTCGTCTCGTCATACCACCATCTGTCACATTATGCCGCTGCTCGTCTCATCATGCCATCATCTGTCACATCACTCCACCACTCATCTCATGATTCTACCATCTGTCACATCATGCCACTGTTCGTCTAATCATACCATCATCTGTCACATCACTCCACCACTCGTCTCATGATTCTACCATCTGTCACATCATGCCACTACTCGTCTCATCATACCACAAGCTGTCATATCACGCCACTATTCGTCATATTATGCCATCATCTATCACATCATGCCACCACTCGTCACATCATGCCACCATCTGTCGCATCACGCCACTACTTGTGTCATCATATCACCATCTTTCGAATCATGTCAACACTTGTCTCATCATACCACCATCTCTCACATCATGCCACCACTTGTCGCATCATACCACCAACTGTCACATCATGCCACCACTCATCTCATCATACCACCATCTGTCACATCATACCACTGCTCGTCTCATCATAACATCATATGTCACATCATTCCACCACTCGTCTCATGATTCTACCATCTGTCACATCATGCCAATACTCGTCTCAACACACCACGAGCTGTCATATCACGCCTCTATTCGTCAAATTATACCATCATCTATCACATCATGCCGAACAATCATCTCATGCCACCATCTGCCGCATCACTCCACTAATTGTGTCATCATATCACCATTTGTCGTATCACGTCAACGCTTGTCTCATCATACCACCATCTGTCACATCATGCAACCATTCGTCACATCATACCACCATTTGTCACATCACACCACCACTACTTTCATCATACAAACATGTGTCACATCATACCTACCACTTGTCACATTATACCACAATCTGTCAGATCACTACACCACTCTTCTCATAAATCACCCACCTGTCACATTACGCTACCACTTGTCTCACCATATCACCATTTGTCACACCACCGCTCATATCATCATACCACTATCTGTCACATCACACCACCAGTCCTCTCATCATTCCACCATCTGTCACATCACGTCACCACTCGTCTCATCATACCACCATGTCACATCATGCCACTGCTCGTCTCATCATACCATCATCT
The DNA here is from genome assembly GCF_036320965.1 of Panulirus ornatus. Classification (NCBI taxonomy): domain Eukaryota; kingdom Metazoa; phylum Arthropoda; class Malacostraca; order Decapoda; family Palinuridae; genus Panulirus; species Panulirus ornatus. The sequence continues at coordinate 28,223,703 of NC_092227.1, forward strand.
GTCACATCACTAAACCACTTGTCGCATGATTTTACCATCTGTCACATCATACCACTACTCGTCGCATCATGCCACAAGTGTCATAGCACGCCACTATTCTTCACATTATACCATCATCTATCACATCATGCCACCACTCGTCTTATCATGCCACCATGTGTCGCATCACGCTACTACTTGTATCATCATATCACCATCTGCCGTATCACGTGAACACTTGTCGCATCATACCACCATCTGTCACATCATGCCACCACTCGTCGCATCATACCACCATCTGTCGCATCATACCACCATCTGTCACATCATGCCACTGCTCGTCTCATCATAACATCATCTGTCACATCATTCCACCTCATGATTCTACCATCTGTCACATCATGCCACTACTCGTCTCATCATACCACAAGCTGTCATATCACGCTACTATTCGTCACATTATACCATCATCTAACACATCATGCCACCACTCGTCTCATCATGCCACCATCTGTCGCATCACGCCACTACTTGTGTTCTCAAATCACCATCTGTCGTATGTCACATCATGCCACCATTCGTTGTATCATGCCACCATCTCTCACATCATACCACCATTCGTCTCATCATACCACCATCTGTCACATCATGCCACTGCTCGTCTCATCATACCACCATCCGTCACATCATGACACCACTCGTCTCATCATACCACCATCTGTCACATAATGCCACTACTCGTCTCATCGTTCGACAAGCTGGTCTCATCACGCAACCACTCCTTTCATCATATACCATCTGGTACATCATACCTCTACTGGTCTCATCATAGCACCATCTGTTACATCATACCATCTCTCGTGTCATCAAAACAGCACCTGTGACATCACGCCTGCACTTGTCTCATCATACAGTCATCTGTCACATCATGCCACCACTCTTTTCATCATACCACCATCTTTCACATCATACTACTACTCGTCTCACCACACCACTATCTGTCACATAACACCACCACTTGTCTCATCACATCCTCATCTGTCACATCATGCCACTACATGTCTCATCATACTACCATCTATCACATCATGTCACCACTCGTCTCATCATATCACCATCTGTCATATCAATCCACTACTCGTCTCATCATGCCACCACCTGTCACATCACGCCTACACTCGTCTCATCACACCATTATCTGCCACATCACGCCAAAATTTGTCTCATCATACCATCATCTGTCACATCATGCCACTGCTCGTGTCATCATACCACCACCAGTCGCATCACGCCATCACTCGTTTCATCATACCACCATCTGTCACATCGTGCCACCACTCGTCTCATCATACTACTATCTGTCACATCATTCCACTACTCGTCTCATCATACCATCATATGCCACATCACGCCACCATTCGTTTCATCGTATCACTATCTGTCACATCTCTCCCCCACTCCTCCCATCATTCCACCATCTGTCACATCACGCCACCACTTGTTTCATCATACCACCATGTGTTACATCATGCCACCAATCCTCTCATCATTCCACCATCCGTCACATCACGCCACCACTCCTCGCATCATTCCACCATTGGTCACATCACGCCACCACTCTTCTCATCATACCACCACCTGTCTAATCACGCCATCCCTCCTTTCGTCATACTACCATGTGTCACATTATGCCACTTCTCGTCTCATCATACTACCATCTGTTACATCATGCCACTACTCGTCTCATCATGCAACCACCTGTGACATTACGCCTAACTTGTGTCATCACACCACTATCTGTCACATCACGCCACCACTCGTCTCATCATACCACCACCTGTCACATCATGTCACTACTTGTCTCATCATACCACTACCTGTCACATCACGCCACCTCTCGTGTCATCATACTACCAAGTCACATCACGCCACCACTCGTCTCATCATATCACCTCTGTCTTATCATTGCACTGCTCGTCTCATCATGCCACCACCTGTTACATTAAGCCTGCACTCGTCTCATCACAACACTATCTCGCATTTCTCGACACCACTCGTCACATCATACCATAATTTGCCACATCATGCCACCACTCTTTTCATCATACCATCTTGTATCACATCACGCCACTACTCGTGTCATCATACCACCATTTGTCACATCACGCCACCACTTGTCTCATCATACCACCATCTGTCACATTATGACACCATTTGTCTCATCATGCCACCACCTGTCGTATCACGCCACCACTCGTCTCATCATACCACTATCTGTCATATCACGCCATCACTCGTCTCATTATACCACCACCTGTCACATCACGCCACCACTCCTTTCATCGTACTACCATATGTCACATTATGCCACTTCTCGTCTTATCATACCACCATCTGTTACATCATGCCACTACTCGTCTCATCATGCCACCACTTGTGACATCACACCTACACTTTTCTTATCACACTACTATGTCACATCACGCCATCATTCGTCTCATCATACCACCATCTGTCACATCATAATACTTCTCGTCTCACCATACCACCACCTGTCGCATAACGCCACCACTTGGCTCATCATACCACCACCTGTCACATCACGCCACCTTTCGTCTCATCATACGCCATATGTCACCTCATGCCACCACTCGTCTCATTATACCATCTTGTGTCACATCATGCCACCACTCGTGTCATCATACCATCATAGTCACATCATGCCACCACTCATCTTATCATACCATCATCTGTCGCATCATGCGACCACTGGTCTCATCACTGCTATCGTCATATCATGCCACCACTCGTCTCATCACACATAACGTTACATCATGCCGCCACTCGCCTCGTCAATCCTAACGTTACATCGTGCCACCACTCGTTTCATCACTCCTAACGTCATACCATGCCACCTCTCGTCTTATCACCCCTAATGTCATATCATGCCAACACTCATTTCATCATTTCTAACGTCATATCATGCCACCACTCGTCTTATCACTCCTACCGTCATATCATGCCACCACTCGTATCACTCCTGACGTCATATTACGCCACCACTCGTCTTATCACTCCAAACGTCATATCATGCCACCACTCGTCTTATCACTCCTGACGTCATATCATGCCACCACTCGTCTCATCACTCCTAACGTTTCATCATGCCGCCACTCGCCTCGTCACGCCTAACATTACATCATGCCACCTCCTGTCACATCACGCCTACACTCGCCTCATCACAACACTGTCATATCACGCCACCACTCATTTCATCATACCATCATCTGTCACATCATGCCACCACTTGTCTTATCACTCCTAACGTCATATCATGCCACCGCTCGTCTCATCACTCCTAACGTTACATCATGCCGCCACTCGCCTCGTCACTCCTAACGTCATATCATGCCACTTGTCTCTTGATACCACCTTCCGTCTCTTTATGTCACCTAACGTTGTATACCGACCGTCACATTATACAGCCTACCGGTAGTACATCATACCAACTACGGTCTCATCATGCAACCTCCCGTCACATCCCGTCACATCCTGTCCCACTATTCCAGCAGCCTTGTCATCATACCACCTACTGTCTCGTTATATCACCTACTGTCTCACCATTTTGTCCATCACTTCGTTATACTACCGACCACAGTCGAACTCATCACACCACTTAACGATCTACCGTCTCATCACGCCTCCCTACCGTCTCATCGTGCTACCTATCGTCTCACTATACCACATACCGTCACATTATGTAACTAACAAAAGAACATGCCACTTACTGCCTTGTCATACTACCTACATTCTTTTCATGCCACTTCCCGTTTCATCATACTGTCACATCATGCTACATCCTATCTCATCATGCCGCTTACCTTGTCATCATGCTACCTACCTTGTCATCATGCCACCTTCCGTCTTATCATGTCTACATACTTTTTATGCCACCTACCGCCTCGTTATGCCACCTACCGTCTCATCATACTGCTTATCGTTTTCGTAGGCCCCCTTTTCCCAACCTACGACCAATCTTCTCATCATACCGTCTTCCATCTAATCATACCAACTACCGCCTCATGACGACTCATACTCTCTCATCCTGCTACTTCCCATCTCATTATGTTATCTATTATCACATCATGCTAGACCAGTCTAATCAAACCTCTTAACATCATATCATGGAACTTCTAGTTTCGTCATTCCACTTACCGCCTCTTCATTGCACCTACCATTTCATTAAACCACATACCATCACATCATACAGCCTACCGTTACATAATGCCAACTTTAGTCTCATCATGCCATCTGCTGTCACATCATGCCACATCCTGCCTCTTCACGACAATTGCCTTCTAATCGTACCACACCACCTACCGTCTCATTACGCCACCTGCAGCCTCGTCATGCCACCAAACCTCTCATATCAACTACCGTTTTGTCATCTAACTACCTACTCATCATACCAACTAACGCCTCATCGTACTACACACCATTTCATCTGCCGCATAGCGTCTCATCATGTTACCTACCATCTCATCATGTCACATACTGCCCCATCATGTCACATAACGTTTCATCATGTTAGCTACCATCTCATCATGTCACATACTGCCCCATCATGTCACATAACGTTTCATCATGTTACCTATCATCTCATCATGTCACATACTGCCCCATCATGTCACATAACGTTTCATCATGTTACCTACCATCTCATCATGTCACATACTGCCCCATCATGTCACATAACGTTTCATCATGTTACCTACCATCTCATCATGTCACATACTGCCCCATCATGTCACAGAACGTTTCATCATGTTACCTACCGTCTCATCGTGTCATATATTGCTCCATCATGTCACATAACGTTTCATCATGTTAGCTACCATCTCATCATGTCACATACTGCCTCATTATGTCACATAACGTTTCAGCATGTTAGCTACCATCTCATCATGTCACATACTGCCCCATCATGTCACACAACGTTTCATCATGTTACCTACCATCTCATCATGTCACATATTGCCCCATCATGTCACACAAAGTCTCATCATGCTACCTACCGTCTCATCGTGACATATATTGCTCCATCATGTCACATAACGTTTCATCATGTTACCTACCATCTCATCATGTCACATACTACCCCATCATGTCACATAACGTTTCATCATGTTATCTACCGTCTCATCGTATCATATATTGTCCCATCATGTCACATGACGTTTCATCATGTTAGCTACCATCTCATCATGTCACATACTGCCCCATCATATCACATAACGTTTCATCATGTTACCTACCATCTCATCATGTCACATAACGTTTCATCATGTTACCTACCGTCTTCTCGTGTCATATATTGTCCAATCATGTCACATAACGTTTCATCATGTTAGCTACCATCTCATCATGTCACATACTGCCCCATCATGTCACATAACGTTTCATCATGTTAGCTACCATCTCATCATGTCACATACTGCCCTATCATGTCACATAACGTTTCATCATGTTAGCTACCATCTCATCATGTCACATACTGCCCCATCATGTCACATAACGTTTCATCATGTTACCTACCGTCTCATCGTGTCATATATTGCTCCATCATGTCACATAACGTTTCATCATGTTAGCTACCATCTCATCATGTCACATACTGCCTCATTATGTCACATAACGTTTCAGCATATTAGCTACCATCTCATCATGTCACATACTGCCCCATCATGTCACACAACGTTTCATCATGTTACCTACCATCTCATCATGTCACATATTGCCCCATCATGTCACACAAAGTCTCATCATGTTACCTTCCGTTTCATCGTGACATGTATTGCCCCATCATGTCACATAACGTTTCATCATGTTACTTACCATCTAATCATGTCACATACTACCTCATCATGTCGCACAACGTTTCATCGTGTTACCTGCCATCTCATGTCACATACCGTCTCATCATATTACCTACCATTTCATCATGTCACATATTGCCCCATCATGTCACACTACGTTTCATCGTATTACCTACCGTCTCAATGTGTCACATATTGCCCCATCATGTCACATAACATTTTCATCATGTTACCTACCGTCTCATCTTGTCACATATTGCACCATCATGTTACATAACGTTTCATCATGTTACCTATAATCTCATCCTACCATCTGCCGTCTCACATTACCACGTACCGTCTCAACATACCACCTACCGTCTCATCATATTACCTGCCGTTTCATCATGCAACGTACCTTCTCATTAAACCACCTGCTATCTCACCTTATCAACTCCCCTCTCAACATACCACCTACCGTCTCATGTCTCATCCTACCACCTACCGTCTCAACATACCACCTACCGTCTCATCATACCACCTACCGTCTCATCATGCCACCTACCGTCTCATCATACTACTGATCGAACATCCTCATAGTTTTTGGCGTTAGTCTTCATCTTTCATGACACATTTTTTTTCAGAAAACTTTTCCTTCGTTTGATCTCATATACGCTTTTATATATGTCCCTATTGCACTCTCTCTCTCTCTCTCTCTCTCTCTCTCTCTGACTTCTTGTCGCCCTTCTTGTTCGGGAATTCACATTTTCTAGATATCTAGACATTTTCCACTAGAGACTCCTATACCTACACCAAGTCAATCTCCTTTTCGAAATTGTTTCACATCTGAATTTTTTTTCAGAGAAAGCTTTACTCTCCTTCAGTTAAGCTTCCCCCAGGTGTGTGTGGTCAGTTTTGTTCGAATAATTCCACTGTCAAATGATGTTTTCAATCTGATACTTTATCTAGCACAACTTTCTTTTATAATGATTTGTCATCGCTATATCGCATCAATATCCTAGTCGCTAGTGGAATAAACCTTTTAGGACTCACAACTGGATGTAAAATGTTCCTCTTTAAAAGTTAAGTAGACCATGAGAAGAAAGATATAGTTATGCATATTGTCATTACTGGACCAGTATATTCTTGGTAGAAAGAGTCGCTTTCATCTGAGGTTTTTATTCTGACGTTTACGTCTCCCTCCATCTTTCCACTGAACAAAAGAAGCTTCCTCCTTCGTCCTCCTGGTAATTCCTTCGCCCTGATTCTTTTCTTGTCCTTTGTAGGATCTGTGTACTTGACGCATTACCTTCTTCTTCTCTGGCAGGTCCACACAACGAAAATTACTCACCCCGTAAAGGAAAAATATGAATCTTTCATTCTTAGAAAAGATATCACTGAAATGATAGATCTTGTCCCTCTGAATCGGTAAAGATTCCGCTTACGCTCGTGCAATAATAGTATGTGAGAAATACTTAGAAAAGCAAATGGATTTCTTTGTAGCATTTATGGATCTGAAAAAAGCGCATGATAGAGTTGATAGAGATGCCCCGATTTTGTGTGATCGGGGCCTGAACATGCAGGAGGGTGAAAGGAAGGCAAGGAATAGAGTGAATTGGAGGGATGTGGTATACCGGGGTTGACGTGCTGTCAGTGGATTGAATCAAGGCATGTGAAGCGTCTGGGGTAAACCATGGAAAGCTGTGTAGGTATGTATATTTGCGTGTGTGGACGTATGTATATACATGTGTATGGGGGGGGGTTGGGCCATTTCTTTCGTCTGTTTCCTTGCGCTACCTCATAAACGCGGGAGACATCGGCAAAAAAAAAAAAAAAAGAAATATATATATATATATATATATGTATATATATATATATATATATATATATATATATATATATATATATATATATATATATATATATATATATATATATATATATATATATATATATATATATATATATATGGGTGTCTAAATGTGTGTGGATGTAACCAAGACGAGAAAAAAGAAGAGATAGGTAGTATTTTTGAGGAAAGGAACCTGGATGTTTTGGCTCTGAGAGAAACGAAGCTCGATGGCAAAGGGGAAGAGTGGTTTCAGAGTGTTTTAGGAGTTGGTGAGAGGACAAGAGGAAGGAAAGGATTAGCACTACTACTGAAAAAGGAGTGGTGGGAGAATGTGATAGAGTGTAAGAAAGTAAACTCTAGATTCATATGGGTAAAACTGAAAGTGGATGGAGAGAGATGGGTGATTATTTTTGCATGTGCACCTTGGCGTGAGATGAAATATCATGAGAGGCAAGTGTTTTTGGAGCAGCTGAGTGAGTGTATTAGTAGATTTAATGCACGAAACCGGGTTATAGTGATGGGTGATTTGAATGAAAAGGTGAGTAATGTGGCAGTTGAGGGAATGAATGGTGTACATCGGCTGTGTTCTAATAAAGAGTGTGATTAGGAATACCTGGTTTAAACAGAGAGATATACATAAGTATACGTATGTAAGTAAGAGAGATGACTAGATAGCGTTATTGGATTACGTGTTAATTGATAGGCGCGTGAAAGAGAGACTTTTGGATATTACTGTGCTGAGAGGAGCAACTCGAGGGATATCTTACCATTATCTTGTCTTGGCGAAGGTGAAGATTTGTAGAAGTTTTCAGAAAAGAAGAGAAAATTTTCGGATGAAGAGAGTGGTGAGAGTAAGTGAGCTTGGGAAAGAGACTTGTGAGAGGAAGTGCGCAAAGGAAAAAAGTGAGAGCAAAGGACGTAAGGGGAGTGGGGGGGAAATGAGATGTATTTAAGGAAGCAGTGATAGCTTTCGCAGAAGATGCTTGTGCCATGAGAAGTGTTGGAGGTGGGCAGATTAGAAAGCGTAGTGAGTGGTGGGATGAAGAAGTAAGACTATTAGTGAAAGAGAAGAGAGAGGCTTTTGGACGAGTTTTGCAGGGAAATAGTGCAAATGACTGGGAGATGTATAAATGAAAGAGGCAAGAGGTCAAGAGAAAGGTGCAAGAGGTGAAAAGGAGGGCAAATGAGAGTTGGGGTGAGAGCGTATCATTAAATTCTAGGGAGAATAAAAAGGATGTTTTTGGCGGAGGTAAATAAAGTGCGTAAGTCAAGAGAACAAATGGGAACGTCGGTGAAAGGAGCTAATGGGAAGGTGATAAAGAGTAGTACTGATGTGCAAAGGAGATTGAGTGAGTATTTTGAAGGTTTGTTGAATGTGTCAGATGATAGAGTGGCAGATATAGGGTGTTTTGGACGAGGTGGTGTGCGAAGTGAAAGGGTTAGGGAGAATTATTTGGTAAACTGACGAGAGTCAGTAAAAGTTTTGCTGAAGATGAAAGCCGGCAAGGGAGCGGGTTAGGATGGTACTGCAGTGGATTTTTTTTGAAAAAGGGGATGACTGTGTTGATGACTGGTTGGAATGGATATCTAATGTTTGTATGACTCATGGTGAAATGGCTGAGGATTGGCGGAATGTGTGCATAGTGCCATTGTGCAAAGGCAAAGGGGACAAAGGTGAGTGCTCAAATTACAGAGGTACAAGTTTGCTGAGTACTTCTGGGAAATTATATGGGAGGGTATTGATTGAGAGGGTGAAGGCATGTACAGAGCATCAGGTTGGGGAAGTGCAGTATGGTTTCAGAAGTGATAGAAGATGTGTGGATTAGGTGTTTGCTTTGAAGAATGTATGTGAGAAATACTTAGAAAAGAAAATGGATTTGTATGTAGCATTTATGGATCTGGAGAAGGCATAAGACAGAGTTGATAGAGATTCTCTGTGGAAGGAATTAAGAATATATTGTGTGGGAGGCAAGTTAGAATCAATGAAAAGTTTTTATCAAGGATGTAAGGTATGTGTGCGAGTGGGAGCAGAAGAAAGTGATTGGTTTTCAGTGAATGTCGGTTTCCGGCACGGGTGCGTGATGTATCCGTGGTTGTTTAATATGTTTATGGACGGGGTTGTTAGGGAGGTGAATGCAAGAGTTTTGCAGAGAGGGGCAAGTATGCATTCTGTTGTGGATGAGAGAGCTTTGGAAGTGAGTCAGTTATTATTCACTGATGATACAGCGCTGGTGGCTGATTTGGGTGAGAAACTGCAGAAAATGGTGACTGAGTTTGGTAAAGCTTGTGATTGAAGAAAGCTGAGAGTAAATGTGAATAAGAGCAAGGTTATTAGGTACATTAGTGTTGAGGGACAAGTATACTGGTAGGTAAGTTTGAATGGAGAAAAACTGGAGGAAGTGAAGTGTTTTAGTTATCTGGGCGTGGGTATTGCAGCGGATGGAACGATGGAAGCGGAAGTGAATCATAGGGTGGGGAAAGGGGCTAAAATTCTGGGAGCCTTGAAGAATGTGTGGAGGTCGAAAACATTATCTCGGAAAGCAAAAATGGGTATGTTTGAAAGAATAGTTGTTCCAACAATGTCATATGGTTGCGAGGCGTTAGCTATAGATAGAATTGTGCGGAGGGTGGATGTGCTGGAAATGAGATGCTAGAGGACAATATGTGGTGTGAGGTGGTTTGATCGAGTAAGTAATAATAGGGTAAGAGAGATGTGTGGTAATAAAAAGCGTGTGATTAAGAGAGCAGATGAGGGTTTTTTGAATGGGTTTGGTCACATGGAGAGAATGAGTGAGTAAAGATTGACCAAGAGGATATATGTGTCAGAGGTGGAGGGAACGAGGAGAAGTGGGAGACCAACTTGGAGGTGGAAAGATGGAGTGAAAAAGATTTTGAGTGATCGGGGCCTGAACATACAGGAGGATGAAAGGCGTGCAAGGAATAGAGTGAATTGGAACAATGTTGTATACCGAGGTCGAAGTGCTGTCAATGGATTGAACCAGGGCATGTGAAGCGTCTGGGGTAAACCATGGAAAGTCCTGTGTGGCCTGGATGTGGAAAGGGACCTGTGGTTTCGGTGCATTATTACATGACATCTAGAGACTGAGTGTGAACGAATGTGGCCTTTATTGTCATTTCCTAGCGCTGCCTCGCACACATGAGGGGAGAGGGGGTTGCTATTTCATGTGTGGCAGGGTGGCGATGGGAATCAATAATGGCAGATAGTATGAATTATGTGCATGTGTATATATGTATATGTCTCTCTGTGTATATATATGTATACGTTGAGATGTATAGGTATGTATATTTGTGTGTGGACGCGTATGTATATAGATGTGTATCGGGTGGGTAGGGCCATTCTTTCGTCTGTTTCCTTGCGCGATCTCGCTAACGCGGGAGACAGCGAAAGGCAAAATGAATAAATAGATAAAGAAAATATGTATATATTTATATATACATATATATATATATATATATATGTATATATATATATATATATATATATATATATATATATATATATATATATATATATATATATATATATATATTATTTATTTCTATTTTGCTTTGTCGCTGGCTCCCGCGTTTGCGAGGTAGCGCAAGGAAACAGACAAAAGAAATGGCCCAACCCACCCCCATACACATGTATATACATACACGTCCACACACGCAAATATACATACCCATACATCTCAATGTAAACATATATGTACACACACAGACACATACATATATGCACATGCACACAATTCACACTGTCTGCCTTTATTCATGTGTATGTATATATATATATATATATATATATATATATATATATATATATATATATATATATATATATATATATATATATATATATATATATATATATATATATATATATATATATATATATATATATATATATATATTTACCAGGAATACTCAACAAACTTATACCTCTGTAATTTGAGCACTCACTCTTATCCCCTTTTCCTTTGTACAATGGCACTATGCACGCATTCCGCCAATCCTCAGGCAACTCACCATGAGTCATACACACATTGGATAACCTTACCAACAGGTCAACAATACAGTCACCCCCTTTTTTAATAAATTCCACTGCAATACCATCCAAACCTGCTGCCTTGCCGGCTTTCATCTTCCGCAAAGCTTTTACTACCTCTTCTCTGTTTACCAAATCATTTTCCCTAACCCTCTCACTTTGCATACCACCTCGACCAAGACACCCTATATCTGCCACTCTATCATCAAACACATTCAACAAACCTTCAAAATACTCACTCCATCTCCTCACATCACCAATACTTGTTATCACCTCCCCATTAGCGCCCTTCACTGAAGTTCCCATTTGCTCCCTTGTCTTACGCACTTTATTTACCTCCTTCCAGAACATCTTTTTATTCTCCCTAAAATCTAATGATATTCTCTCACCCCAACTCTCATTTGCCCTCTTGTTTCCTCTTGCACCTTTCTCTTGACCTCCTGTCTCTTTCTTTTATACATCTCCCACTTAATTGCATTTTTTCCCTGCAAAAATCGTCCAAATGCCTCTCTCTTCTCTTTCACTAATAATCTTACTTCTTCATCTCACCACTCACTACCCTTTCTAATCAACCCACCTCCAACGCTTCTCATGCCACAAGCATCTTTTGTGCATTCCATGACTGATTCCCTAAATACATCCCATTCCTCCCCCACTCCCCTTACTTCCATTGTTCTCACCTTTTTCCATTCTGTACTCAGTCCCTCCTGGTACTTCCTCACACAAGTTTCCTTCCCAAGCTCACTTACTCTCACCACCCTCTTCACCCCAACATTCACTCTTCTTTTCTGAAAACCCAGCGACAAAGCAAAATAAAATATAAATAAATAAATAAATAAATATATATATATATATATATATATATATATATATATATATATATATATATATATATATATATATATATATATATATATATATATATATATATATATATATATATATATATTTATAAATATATATATATATATATATATATTTATATATATATATATATATATATATATATATATATATATATATATATATATATATATATATATATATATATATATATATATATATATATATATATATATATATATATACATATATATATATATATATACATATATATATATATATATATATATATATATATATATATATATATATATATATATATATATATATATTTATCATTATTTTTTTTTTTAATTATACTTTGTCGCTGTCTCCCGCGTTTGCGAAGTAGCGCAAGGAAACAGACGAAAGAAATGGCCCAACCCCCCCCCATACACATGTATATACATACGTCCACACACGCAAATATACATACCAACACAGCTTTCCATGGTTTACCCCAGACGCTTCACATGCCTTGCTTCAATCCACTGACAGCACGTCAACCCCGGTATACCACATCGCTCCAATTCACTCTATTCCTTGCCCTCCTTTCACCCTCCTGCATGTTCAGGCCCCGATCACACAAAATCTTTTTCACTCCATCTTTCCACCTCCAATTTGGTCTCCCTCTTCTCCTTGTTCCCTCCACCTCCGACACATATATCCTCTTGGTCAATCTTTCCTCACTCATCCTCTCCATGTGCCCAAACCACTTCAAAACACCCTCTTCTGCTCTCTCAACCACGCTCTTTTTATTTCCACACATCTCTCTTACCCTTACGTTACTCACTCGATCAAACCACCTCACACCACACATTGTCCTCAAACATCTCATTTCTAGCACATCCATCCTCCTGCGCACAACTCTATCCATAGCCCACGCCTCGCAACCATACAACATTGTTGGAACCACTATTCCTTCAAACACACCCATTTTTGCTTTCCGAGATAATGTTCTCGACTTCCACACATTCTTCAAGGCCCCCAGGATTTTCTCCCCCTCCCCCACTCTATGATCCACTTCCGCTTCCATGGTTCCATCCTCTGCCAGATCCACTCCCAGATATCTAAAACACTTCACTTCCTCCAGTTTTTCTCCATTCAAACACACCTTCCAATTGACTTGACCCTCAACCCTACTGTACCTAATAACCTTGCTCTTATTCACATTTACTCTTAACTTTCTTCTTCCACACACTTTTCCAAACTCAGTCACCAGCTTCTGCAGTTTCTCACATGAATCAGCCACCAGCGCTGTATCATCAGCGAACAACAACTGACTCACTTCCCAATCTCTCTCATCCCCAACAGACTTCATACTTGCCCCTCTTTCCAAAACTCTTGCATTTACCTCCCTAACAACCCCATCCATAAACAAATTAAACAACCATGGAGACATCACACACCCCTGCCGCAAACCTACATTCACTGAGAACCAATCACTTTCCTCTCTTCCTACACGCACACATGCCTTACATCCTCGATAAAAACTTTTCACTGCTTCTAACAACTTTCCTCCCACACCATATATTCTTAATACCTTCCACAGAGCATCTCTATCAACTCTATCATATGCCTTCTCCAGATCCATAAATGCTACATACAAATCCATTTGCCTTTCTAAGTATTTCTCACATACATTCTTCAAAGCAAACACCTGATCCACACATCCTCTACCACTTCTGAAAACACACTGCTCTTCCCCAATCTGATGCTCTGTATATATATATGTATATATATTTTTTTTGTGCTTTGTCGCTGTCTCCCGCGTTTGCGAGGTAGCGCAAGGAAAACAGACGAATGAAATGGCCCAACCCACCCCCATACACATGTATATACATATACGTCCACACACGCAAATATACATACCTACACAGCTTTCCATGGTTTACCCCAGACGCTTCACATGCCCTGATTCATTCCACTGACAGCACGTCAACCACGGTATTCCACATCAATCCAATTCACTCTATTCCTTGCCATCCTTTCACCCTACTGCATGTTCAGGCCCCGATCACACAAAATCTTTTTCACTCCATCTTTCCACCTCCAATTTGGTCTCCCACTTCTCCTCGTTCCCTCCACCTCCTACACATATATCCTCTTGGTCAATCTTTCCTCACTCATTCTCTCCATGTGCCCAAACCATTTCAAAACACCCTCTTCTGCTCTCTCAACCACGCTCTTTTTATTTCCACACATGTCTCTTACCCTTACGTTACTTACTCGATCAAACCACCTCACACCACACATTGTCCTCAAACATATCATTTCCAGCACATCCACCCTCCTGCGCACAACTCTATCCATAGCCCACGCCTCGCAGCCATACAACATTGTTGGAACCACTATTCCTTCAAACATACCCATTTTTGCTTTCCGAGATAATGTTCTCGAGTTCCACACATTCTTCAAGGCTCCCAGGATTTTCACCCCCTCCCCCACCCTATGATCCACTTCCGCTTCCATGGTTCCATCCGCTGCCAGATCCACTCCCAGATACCTAAAACACTTTACTTTCTCCAATTTTTCTCCATTCAAACTTACCTCCCAATTGACTTGACCCTCAACCTTACTGTCCCTAATAACCTTGCTCTTATTCACATTTACTCTGAACCAGCTTCTGCAGTTCCTCATATGAATCAGCCACCAGCGCTGTATCATCAGCGAACATCAACTGACTCACTTCCCAAGCTCTCTCATCCACAACAGACTTCATACTTGCCCCTCTTTCCAAAACTCTTGCATTCACCTCCCTAACAACCCCATCCATAAACAAATTAAACAACCATGGAGACATCGCACACCCCTGCCGCAAACCTGCATTCACTGAGAACCAATCACTTTCCTCTCTTCCTACACGTATACATGCCTTACATCCTCGATAAAAACTTTTCACTGCTTCTAACAACTGGCCTCCCACACCATATATTCCTAATACCTTCCACAGAGCATCTCTATCAACTCTATCATATGCCTTCTCCAGATCCATAAATGGTACATACAAATCCATTTGCTTTTCTAAGTATTTCTCACATACATTCTTCAAAGCAAACACCTGATCCACACATCCTCTACCACTTATGAAACCACACTGCTCTTCCCCAGTCTGATGCTCTGTACATGCCTTCACCCTCTCAATCAATACCCTCCCATATAATTTGCCAGGAACACTCAACAAACTTATATATCTGAAATTTGAGCACTCACTCTTATCCCCTTTGCCTTTGTACAATGGCACTATGCACGCATTCCGTCAATCTTCAGGCACCTCACCATGAGTCATACATACACTAAATAACCTTACCAATCAGTCAATAAAACAGTCACCCCCTTTTTTAATGAATTCCACTGCAATACCATCCAAACCTGCTGCCTTGCCGGCTTTCATCTTCCGTAAAGCTTTTACTACCTCTTCTCTGTTTACCAAATCATTTTCCCTAACCCTCTCACTTTGCACACCACCTCGACCAAAACACCCTACATCTGCCACTCTATCATCAAACACATTCAACAAACCTTCAAAATACTCACTCCATCTCCTTCTCACATCACCACTACTTATCACCTCCTCATATATATATATATATATATATATATATATATATATATATATATATATATATATATATATATATATATATATATATATATATTTATATATATATATGAATAAATTGTATATGAACGCGCACCTTCATAGAACATACAAAGCTCCATCAGCCAGGATCGAACCTAAGACCCCTTGTGCAAGAGGCAGGCATGCTAACCGCTAGGCTAAGGGACTGTATAATAGGAAACAACTATTCGAAATACTAAGTACTCGAATACCCTTCGTCTCACTATGGTGAGCAACGGGGTCTATCGGTTGTTTCCGAATAGAACACATAGCCAGCTGATAACGTTTTACCGAACCTGACTGTACAACGCGGAGTTATATGAATACGAATAAAGTGTTATAGCGGTTAGCATGCCTGCCTCTTGCACAAGGGGTCTCAGGTTCGATCCTGGCTGATGGAGGTTTGTATGTTCTATGAAGGTGAGCGTTCATATACACTTTATTCGTATTCATATAGCTCCGCGTTGTACAGTCAGGTTCGGTAAAACGCTATCACTGGCTATGTGTTCTGTTCGGAAACAACCGATAGACCCCGTTGCTCACCATAGTGAGACGAAGGGTATTCGAGTACTTAGTATTTCGAATAGTTGTTTCCTATTATACAGTCCCTTAGCCTAGCGGTTAGCATGCCTGCCTCTTGCACAAGGGGTCTCAGGTTCGATCCTGGCTGATGGAGCTTTGTATGTTCTATGAAGGTGCGCGTTCATATACACTTTATTCGTATTCATATAACCCCGCGTTGTACAGTCAGGTTCGGTAAAACGCTATCAGCTGGCTATGTGTTCTGTTCGGAAACAACCGAGAGACCCCGTTGCTCACCATAGTGAGACGAATGGTATTCGAGTACTTAGTATTTCGAATAGTTGTTTCCTATTATACAGTCCCTTAGCCTAGCGGTTAGCATGCCTGCCTCTAGCACAAGGGGTCTCAGGTTCGATCCTGGCTGATGGAGGTTTGTATTTTCTCTGAAGGTGCGCGTTCATATACACTTTATTCGTATTCATATAACTCCGCGTTGTACAGTTATGTTCGGTAAAACGCTATCAGCTAGCTATGTGTTTTGTTCGGAAACAACCGATAGACCCCGTTGCTCACCATAGTGAGACGAAGGGTATTCGAGTACTTAGTATTTCGAATAGTTGTTTCCTATTATACAGTCCCTTAGGCTAGCGGTTAGCATGCCTGCCTCTTGCACAAGGGGTCTCAGGTTCGATCCTGGCTGATGGAGCTTTGTATGTTATATATATATGTATATATATATATATATATATATATATATATATATATATATATATATATATATATATATATATTTATACAAATGTACATACTTGCTTGCTTTCATCCATTTTTAGCGCTAATCCGCCCCATAGTAAATAGCATCGCTATCCCCTGCTTGAACGAGATAGCGCCAGGAAAACAGACAGAAAAAAAAGGCCATATTCGATCACCCTCAGTCTCTAGCGGTTATGTGTAATGCACCGAAACCACAGCCTTCTATCTACATCCAGACCCCACAGACATTTCTATGGTTTACCCCAGACGTTTCTCATGCCCTGGTTCAGTCCATTGACTGCATGTCGACCCCATTACACAACATCTTTCTAATTTACGCTACTCCTTGTACGTCTCTAACCTTTTTTGCATGTTCAGGCCCTGATCGCTTAAGATCTATTTCACTCCGTCCTTCCGCCTCCAATTTGTTCTCCTGGTTGTCCATGTTCCCTCTACCTTTCACATAAGTATCGTCTTTGTCAATCTTTCCTCACTCATTTCCTCCATATGTCCAGACCATTTCAAAAAACCTTCTGCTCTCTCAGCCACATTCTTTTTATTTCTATAATCTCTTAATCAGTTACTCGATCAAACCACCTTACACCACATATTGTCCTCATACATTTTATTTCCAACATATCCACCCTCCTCCGTACAACCCTATCTATTGGCAATGCCTCATAACAATATTACATTGTTGGGACTAATGTTCCTTCAAACAACCCAATTTTGCTCTCCGAGATAACGTTTTCTCCTACACACTATTCATCGCTTCCAGAACCTTCGCCCCCTCACCCACTCTGTGACTCACTTCCGATTCCAAAGTACACTCCCAGATATCTAAAACACTTCATTTCCTCCAATTTTTCTCCATTCAAACATACATCCTAACTTACCTGTCCCTCAACCTTACTGAACCTAATAGAATTGCTCTTATTCACATTTAGTCTCAACTTTCTCATTTCACACACTTTTACAAACTCATTCACCAGTTTCTGATGTTTCTCACTCAAATCAGCCACTAGAACTGTATCATCGGCGAATAACAACTGATTCTTTTCCCAGGCCCTCTCATCCGACAACAAATTGCATACTCGCCCCTCTCTCCAAGACTCTTGCATTTGTCTCCCTAACCACCCCATCCTTAAACAAATCAAACTAATATGGGGACGACACTCACCTATGCCGCAAACCGACATTCACTGGGAACCAATCACTCTTCGCGCTTCCTATTCGTACACGTCTTACAATCTTAGCATAAGCTTCGCACTGCTTCTACCAAATTACCTCCCACACCATATACTCTTAAGGCCTTCCACAAAGTATATAGCTTCTCCAGATCCATAATTACTACATACAAATCAATCTGCTTTTCTAAGTATTTCTCACATACATCCTTCAAAGCAAACACCTGATCCACACATCCTCTTCCACTTCTGAAACCACACTGCTCTTCCCAATCTGATGTTCTGTACATGCTTTCACCCTCTCAATCAATACCCTCTCATATATTTTCCCAGGAATACTCAACAGACTTATACCTCTGTAGTTTGAACATTCACCTTTATCCCTTTTGCCTTTGTACAATGGCACTTTGCAAGCATTTCACCAGTCCTCAGGCACGTCACCATGATCAATACACACAATGAATATCCTCACGAAACAATCAACAACACAGTCACCCCTATTCTTTATAACTTTTACTGCAATACCATCCAAACCCTCTGCCTTGCCAGATTTCATCTTCAGCAAAGCTTTCACTACCTCTTCTCTCTTAACCAAACCATTCTTCCTAATCCTCTGACTTCGCACACCACCCCGACCAAAACACCCTATATCTACCACACCATCATCAAACACATTCAACAAACCTTCAAAATCCTCACTCCAGCTCCACCACTACTGTTATTACTTCACCACTTGCCCCCTTCACCGATGTTCCCATTTGTTCTCTTGTCTTACGCACGTTATTTACTTCCTTCCGAAACATCTCTTTATTCTCTCTAAAGTTTAATGACACTCTCTCACCCCAACTCTTTTTTTTTTTTTTTTTTTTTTTTATACTTTGTCGCTGTCTCCCGCGTTTGCGAGGTAGCGCAAGGAAACAGACGAAAGAAATGGCCCAACCCCCCCCCCCCCCATACACATGTACATACACACGTCCACACACGCAAATACACATACCTACACAGCTTTCCATGGTTTACCCCAGACGCTTCACATGCCTTGCTTCAATCCACTGACAGCACGTCAACCCCTGTATACCACATGACTCCAATTCACTCTATTTCTTGCCCTCCTTTCACCCTCCTGCATGTTCAGGCCCCGATCACACAAAATCTTTTTCACTCCATCTTTCCACCTCCAATTTGGTCTCCCTCTTCTCCTCGTTCCCTCCACCTCCGACACATATATCCTCTTGGTCAATCTCTCCTCACTCATTCTCTCCATGTGCCCAAACCATTTCAAAACACCCTCTTCTGCTCTCTCAACCACGCTCTTTTTATTTCCACACATCTCTCTTACCCTTACGTTACTTACTCGATCAAACCACCTCACACCACACATTGTCCTCAAACATCTCATTTCCAGCACATCCATCCTCCTGCGCACATCTCTATCCACAGCCCACGCCTCGCAACCATACAACATTGTTGGAACCACTATTCCCTCAAACATACCCATTTTTGCTTTCCGAGATAGTGTTCTCGACTTCCACACATTTTTCAAGGCTCCCAAAATTTTCGCCCCCTCCCCCACCCTATGATCCACTTCCGCTTCCATGGTTCCATCCGCTGACAGATCCACTCCCAGATATCTAAAACACTTCACTTCCTCCAGTTTTTCTCCATTCAAACTCACCTCCCAATTGACTTGACCCTCACCCCTACTGTACCTAATAACCTTGCTCTTATTCACATTTACTCTTAACTTTCTTCTTCCACACACTTTACCAAACTCAGTCACCAGCTTCTGCAGTTTCTCACATGAATCAGCCACCAGCGCTGTATCATCAGCGAACAACAACTGACTCACTTCCCAAGCTCTCTCATCCCCAACAGACTTCATACTTGCCCCTCTTTCCAGGACTCTTGCATTTACCTCCCTTACAACCCCATCCATAAACAAATTAAACAACCATGGAGACATCACACACCCCTGCCGCAAACCTACATTCACTGAGAACCAATCACTTTCCTCTCTTCCTACACGTACACATGCCTTACATCCTCGATAAAAACTTTTCACTGCTTCTAACAACTTGCCTCCCACACCATATATTCTTAATACCTTCCACAGAGCATCTCTATCAACTCTATCATATGCCTTCTCCAGATCCATAAATGCTACATACAAATCCATTTGCATTTCTAAGTATTTCTCACATACATTCTTCAAAGCAAACACCTGATCCACACATCCTCTACCACTTCTGAAACCACACTGCTCTTCCCCAATCTGATGCTCTGTACATGCCTTCACCCTCTCAATCAATACCCTCCCATATAATTTACCAGGAATACTCAACAAACTTATACCTCTGTAATTTGAGCACTCACTCTTATCCCCTTTGCCTTTGTACAATGGCACTATGCACGCATTCCGCCAATCCTCAGGCACCTCACCATGAGTCATACATACATTAAATAACCTTACCAACCAGTCAACAATACAGTCACCCCCTTTCTTAATAAATTCCACTGCAATACCATCCAAACCTGCTGCCTTGCCGGCTTTCATCTTCCGCAAAGCTTTTACTACCTCTTCTCTGTTTACCAAATCATTTTCCCTAACCCTCTCACTTTGCACACCACCTCGACCAAAACACCCTATATCTGCCACTCTGTCATCAGACACATTCAACAAACCTTCAAAATACTCATTCCATCTCCTTCTCACATCACCGCTACTTGTTATCACCTCCCCATTTACGCCCTTCACTGAAGTTCCCATTTGCTCCCTTGTCTTACGCACCCTATTTACCTCCTTCCAGAACATCTTTTTATTTTCCCTAAAATTTACTGATAGTCTCTCACCCCAACTCTCATTTGCCCTTTTTTTCACCTCTTGCACCTTTCTCTTGACCTCCTGTCTCTTTCTTTTATACTTCTCCCACTCAATTGCATTTTTTCCCTGCAAAAATCGTCCAAATGCCTCTCTCTTCTCTTTCACTAATACTCTTACTTCTTCATCCCACCACTCACTACCCTTTCTAAACAGCCCACCTCCCACTCTTCTCATGCCACAAGCATCTTTTGCGCAATCCATCACTGATTCCCTAAATACATCCCATTCCTCCCCCACTCCCCTTACTTCCATTGTTCTCACCTTTTTCCATTCTGTACATAGTCTCTCCTGGTACTTCCCCACACAGGTCTCCTTCCCAAGCTCACTTACTCTCACCACCTTCTTCACCCCAACATTCACTCCTCTTTTCTGAAAACCCATACTAATCTTCACCTTAGCCTCCACAAGATAATGATCAGACATCCCTCCAGTTGCACCTCTCAGCACATTAACATCCAAAAGTCTCTCTTTCGCACGCCTGTCAATTAACACGTAATCCAATAACGCTCTCTGGCCATCTCTCCTACTTACATAAGTATACTTATGTATATCTCGCTTTTTAAACTAGGTATTCCCAATCATCAGTCCTTTTTCAGCACATAAATCTACAAGCTCTTCACCATTTCCATTTACAACACTGAACACCCCATGCATACCAATTATTCCCTCAACTGCCACATTACTCACCTTTGCATTCAAATCACCCATCACTATAACCCGGTCTCGTGCATCAAAACCGCTAACACACTCATTTAGCTGCTCCCAAAACACTTGCCTCTCATGATCTTTCTTCTCATGCCCAGGTGCATATGCACCAATAATCACCCACCTCTCTCCATCAACTTTCAATTTTACCCATATTAATCGAGAATTTACTTTCTTACATTCTATCACATACTCCCACAACTCCTGTTTCAGGAGTATTGCTACTCCTTCCCTTGCTCTTGTCCTCTCACTAACCCCTGACTTCACTCCCCAGACATTTCCAAACCACTCTTCCCCTTTACCCTTGAGCTTCGTTTCACTCAGAGCCAAAACATCCAGGTTCCTTTCCTCAAACATACTACCTATCTCTCCTTTTTTCACATCTTGGTTACATCCACACACATTTAGGCACCCCACTCTGAGCCTTCGAGGAGGATGATCACTCCCCGCGTGACTCCTTCTTCTGTTTCCCATTTTAGAAAGTTAATACAAGGAGGGGAGGATTTCCGGCCCCCCGCTCCCGTCCCCTCTAGTCGCTTTCTACGACACGCGAGGAATACGTGGGAAGTATTCTTTCACCCCTATCCCCAGGGATAATATACATATATATATACATATACACACACACACACACACACACACACATATGCACATACACACACACACACACACATACATATATATACATATGAAAAATGTAAGAAACAATTTAGAAAACAAACTTTTAGCTTGAAATGAATGAAAAAAAATGAATGTCACATAATGGTTCAACCTCTGGCTATGGAAAGGAAATGTACAATTTATTCACACAAACGTCAATAGCAGTTCTCATCAATTTCACCACTGTGTCAATAAGCTTCAATGTCTAAGCTACATTTTTCTCCAACTTCACTATTTTCTTGTCAAAAACACCATGCATGAAAACTATCACTCCATTAACACAACTATAAACATTTACTTCCCCTTTAAAAGTTCTGGGGAAGTCTGTCTCGATACACTGCGGCGAGGCGACGCGACGCTGACACAATCACTGACACAATATCACTTCTGCCTCCTCAAGTCAAGTCCCCAACTCTTATTTGCCCTTTTTTTCAAACCTTGCACCTTTCTCTTGACCTCCTGCCACTTTCTTTTATACATCTCCCTATCATTTGCACTCCTTCCTTGCAAGTATCGTCCAAACACCTATCTTTTCTCTTTCACTAACAACTTTACTTCTTCATCCCACCACTCACTACCCTTTCTAACCTGTCCACCTCCCACCTTTCTCATGCCACATGCGTCTTTTGCGCAAGCCATCACTGCTTCTCTAAATTCATCCCGTTCGTCACCCACTCTCCTCACGTCATTTGCTCTCACCTTTTGCCATTCTGAACTCAATCTCTCCTGGTATCATATCACACAAATCTCCTTTCCGAGCTTACTCACTGTCACCACTCTCTTCTCCCCAACATTCTCTCTTCTTATTTGAAAACCTCTACACATCTTTGCCTCCACACGATAGAGATCAGTCATCCCTCCAGCTGCACCTCTCAGAAGATTAACATCCAAAAGTGTCTCTTTTACACGCCTATCAATGAACGTTTAACTCAGTATTGTCCTTTGACCATCTCTCCTACTCACATACGTATACTTTTGTATGTCTCTCTTTCTAAACCAGGCATTTCCAGTAACCGGTCATTTCTCGGCTTACAAATCCACACGGTCTTCGCTATTTCCATTTACAACACTGAACACCCCATGTACACCAATTGTACCCTCAACTGCTACATTACTCACCTTCACATTTATATCACACATAACTAAAACCTGGTGTCGGGCATCAAAGCTGCTGACTCTATTGCTCGGCTGCTCCCAAAACACTTGCCTCTCATGATCATTTTTCTCACGACCAGGTGCTAAAACATCGATAATCGTCCATCTTTCTCCATCCACTTTTAGTTATACTCACAACAATCTAGAATTTACTTTCTAACAATGGATCACATACTCCCACAACTGCTTCAGGGGTTGTGCTACTCCTTCCTCAGCTCTTGTCCTCTCACCAACCCCTGACTTTACTCCCAAGACTTTCCAAAACCACACTTCCCCCTTTACCCTTGAGCTTCGTTTCACTCAGAGCCAAAACATCTAGGTTCCTTTCCTCAAACATATTACCTATCTCTCCTTTCTTCTCATCTTGGTTACGTCTATACACCCACACCCCAGTCTGAGCCTTCGAGGAGGAGAAGCACTCCCCGCTTGATTCTTTCTTCTGTTTCCCGTTCTAGAAATTGAAATACAAGGAGAGGAGGGTTTTCAGCTCCCCGCTCCTCTCCCCGTTTTGTCGCCTTCTACGACTCGCGGGGAATACGTGTGTGTGTGTGTGTGTGTGTGTGTGTGTGTGTGAATATGTGTGTGAGTGTGACTGTGTGTGATGTAATCTTTAAGGGTGTGCGATATGAATAAGTAGCGTGTGAATACGAACAAATATATCAAACGGTTCTTTAAGTAAGGAGGTAACATTTTATCTTTTCTTCATCCTGTAATCTACATCCGTGTTCGCTCAACCAGCAACATCCTAATTGATTTCACTGACGAATTATTCAAGTTGTAATTTGAGGCTGGACTTTTTCCCTCTTTCTTTCAAACTCCCGAGACTACCAGGTATGAAGTTATAGAGAAGTTTAGCAAACTTTTCTCTAATGAACTCTGATATAAAGGCAGACATTCTCTTGCTTCACGGAACACCCGGACTCGTGCCCCTTTGAGTGTTCTTATAGTTCTTATTCAAGTTCTTAACATAAGAAGCAGTAATATGCCTAATGGAGATAGGTGATATATATATATATATATATATATATATATATATATATATATATATATATATATATATATATATATATATATATATATATATATATATATATATATATATATATATACATATATATATATATATATATATATATATATATATATATATATATTTTGGAAAGAGGTGCAAGTATGAAGTCTGTTGGGGATGAGAGAGCTTCGGAAGTGAGTCAGTTGTTGTTCGCTGATGATACAGCGCTGGTGGCTGATTCATGTGAGAAACT
>NC_092227.1:28249168-28389771 GCF_036320965.1 Panulirus ornatus
CAATTTTACTGGGAAAATGTACCTATACAACCTCCACCCCACACATATCATGATCATTGTTATTCACGCCAAGCAAAGGTATGTATACCAACGTGAAATAAACAGGAACTTCTCTGGCTTATGGAAACTTACACTACAGGCTTTTTCTTTCTCATTAATAATTTACAGTTAAGTCAAGTCAAACTAGTGTAATCCAAATACAATAAAGTGTTGCGGTGTAGGGCAGCAGGCTGGTGTTGAACAAGGCGAGGCTTGTTTGGCTCGAAAACTGAAAAATGATATCTTTTTTTTTCCTTTCCTGAGAATGCGTCCTTTGTTTTAGAACAATGATTTAGATTTCTGCTGAGAGTAAGCAACTACGACATGCAAGTGAGAGAGAGAGAGAAATATATGACTCTAAGAGTTCGATCACTGTTTCTCTAAGTTAAATGGAGCTTATGACTATCTCCGTCAACATGTTATCTTGTCTTAGATGCTCTTTTATAGAAGCTGTGTGAGATTCTAAAATTCAGAGAAGCTTCATGGTAATACAGCCAGTGTTAGAAAAGTTATAATTAACGCGAGGAAATGAACCTCTCCTCCCCACCGCCGTCAACCAAGAGTATTCAAATTGATAATTATAAGCAAGAGGAAAAATTAGTTACTGCGGTATTCTGGGTAATTATGAAATACTATTTCCATCACTTCTGAGGTCAAGATTTCGGACGAAGATAAAATCAGGTACAATACATTCTGGTATGTCAACTTTAATACTGAATAATTTTCCTTAAATAACAAGTTGGTTAAATAATTTGTTTTTCAAACTAGATATAACCAGGCGATATAGAGCACACACACACACTAGGATAGGAGAGACTAATTGCTGAATCTTATCTTTACAATCCTAGCACGGACATTGAGAATATCATATACTATACATCAACTGGAAATAATTATGTAATGCCCAAATTTAATTTAGTGGTAAATGAGGATGTTAAAGGAGCAGAGTTGAGACAACACCTAAAAAGGAGATAAAATCGTAGAAACTAGACAAACCTCAACAATTTCTTTGGCAACATGAACTAAGAAAGGAAGTTCAGCATCAAGAAACAAGGCCACTGTGGAAGAAGGTTGTGTGAAATTACAGTGAAGTAGTAGGGGCATGGGTACTGAGGTAATGGAAAGAATGGGAAAATAATTGTGTAGAAAGCAATGGCAAAAAGCAAAGGAGCTTTCAGATGTGCAGTAGCGAAAATATGTATGGCGCTCCAGCCAGCCAGTACTTGCAAGGTGTGAGAGCGCGAGGAAAAAGAACTCAAGGATCAGAAAGGAGGAACATAGAAACTATAGAAAGAATATTGTAGACAAGGCAGGGGAAAATCCGAAACTTTTCCATAGCTTCATCAGGAGTCAGTTGTCAGCTAAAGAGCGCTTGATTAAGCTGAGGGATTCAGAGGGAAGAATTGCTGAAGACGACGAAAGGCTTTTTGAGGACCTGAATAACAGTTTCGAAGGTTTTTTCACTGTGAAAGACACTATAGCCTCAACCCCATTGAGATGGAATGGGGAGGAGGTTTTAGAGAACACTAAGATGTTAAGAAAAGACCCATGCAAATTTTACCGTATGTGCTGAAAAATGTGCAGACGCTGGATAATCCTCTTGACTTACCGTTCAAAATGTCGCTGGAAAGAGGCAAAGTGCCAAGGGAATGAGAAAAGGCAAACGTTATGTCTCTTTATAAGAAAGGATACGGGAAGAGCCACTAAACTAAAGACCAGTCTCACTGACGAGTGAGGTCTGTGTGGTTCTAGAAAACATAATCCGAACACAAATGAATGATTTTCTAAATATGAAAATATATACAAGTGAGAAACAACATGGTTGCAGACAAAAGAGGTCATGTGTGACAAACCGTGTGGCAAGAATGAACTCTGTCTTAGAGAAAAGGGAAAGCTGCGTGCATTGTTCGCATCTGGATTGCCAGACTGTACTCAACCCTTCTCCGCTCAGGAGGCTCTTTAAGATTCCGGATCACTAGGCAGGGATAAGGGGAAAACTCCTTCAAAGGATAGAAGATTATCTCTAGAGATAAGCGAGGAATTGAATATCAAGTTTAAAAGTCTTTTCATAACGGAAGACACTGTGGTCCAATCACCAGTGAAAAGTAATGGGGAGGAAAATGTAGAAAGGTCTGAGTTACTGACATATCTGGAATAGACATTAACAGAATGCTAAAAGGACTTGACGTATACAAGGGTCTTGATACTAACGATATTTGACCATATTTACTGAGAATGTGTGCAGATACGCGGGATAAACCTCTTGAAATACTGTTCAAGATGTTGTTGGAAAGAAGGAGAATGCTAAAGGAAGGAAAAGGGCAGAAGTTATTACTACCAATGAGAAAAGAGACCAGAAAGAAAACTGCAGACCTCTCATACTGATGACTGTGGTCTGCAAGGTTCTAGGAATTATAACTGGAAAGCAAATATGTGATTTTCTACAAAAGAAAAATTACTTGAATGAAAAATGTCATGATGTGCGGGAAAGGACGTCGTGTTAAAGATATCTCTTGGATTTCTTTGAGAGAGTGAACTCGGACAAAGGGAAAGGCTGGGGGGAATGTTTTCATCTCGACTGCCAGAGAGCATTTGGTGCCATATCAAATGGGAAGCTGATCAAGAAATTGGAACACTAGGCGGGAATGTGGGGAGAAAAGGAGGATTCCTACAATGGAAGAGAACAAAGAATGCATATCAGAGGAGCCTTCTCTAAATGGATCAAGGTGACCAGCAGAGTACCACAGAGTTCTGTTCTAGGATTATTAGTTTCCTTGCGATATGTAAATGACTGAAAGAATGGACCTCTGCCTGAATATGTTTGCAGATGATGCAAAGATTGAGTGAAGTGAAAACGAGGAAGAACAGTTCTCAAGTATATGTGTAACGAAATATCAGGCAAACTGTTCCCACCCTACATAAGGCCAAAATTAAGACCGCACATAAAAGATGTACAAAGAACTAATAGAGAAGTCCAGAGAAGGGCAAGAACATGGTACTAGAAATATATAAACTAAGTTCAAGGCAGTAATTTTTGACACATTGGAAGAGAGAAAAGTGAGGGGTGACCTAATCACAATTTGTAAGTCTTTAAAACAGGTCGATAACGTGGACAGTTGAACAGTTCTTCGAGGGCTGTAGGGACAGAGCAACCAGAAGGCATAACATGATATTGAGGAAAAAAATAAAAAGTAATGTGAGAAAACACAGTTATAGAATGACAGTTGTGGATGAATGAAACAGAATGACTGAGAACATGGTTGACGCAGACATACATTAATTCAGGAAGTTGTATGATACTATGGAATATTTAGGAGATGGGACTCCACAAATATAAACTCCCCTCTCGTACAGTACAAATTGTTGATCGGAAATCGGCACACGCACACACACACACACACACACACACACACACACACACACAGACACACAGACACACAGACACACAGACACACACAGACAGACAGACAGACAGACAGACAGACAGACAGACAGACACACACACACACACACACACAAGGATTACCAAAATGCTAAACGATCTTTACCCTATATGCAAAAGAACTGTGCATGTGCGCCAGTCAAACCTCTTGAACTTCTGTTCACGAAGGTGTTGGAGAAAGGCATAGCAAAGAAGTGTTAATGGGCAAAGTGTTAATGTGTATAAGTCAGGAGACCGTGAGGAGGACTGGACTGTAGAATAATCTCTCTGAGGAGTGTGGTCTGTAAGATAAGGTTCTGGGAAACATGATCAGAAACAAATATATTACTTTCTGTTGAGAAAAAAAGTGATCTAAAGCACGGTTTTAGATATATTGGGTTGTGTAAAGAACTTCTCAGATATCTGTGAGAGTGTGAGCTACGTCTTAGACAAAAGGAAAGACTGGAAGGATTGTTTGTATCTGGAGTGCAGGAAAGCATGATATTCTACCGCATGGGATATGTTTCCCTGGTCTTACATCTTCTCTCTCTATACAGAATCTTTGATCATAATTTGCTTATCAAGTTGTGAGATAACCAACATATCACTAAAAGTATCACATTCCTTCTGTAGAAATATCACACACCTTCAATAAAAACATCCCATGACTTTAAAACTTATGTCGCTTGGATTTCTTTTAATCAAGGTCATCAGCTTATCATTATATGGCAGAGTCTGTCCAGCTCATGGTTGATGCTGATTAAGGAGAGCCACTCTAGCGATCTCGATCCATTGATGATCTCAAGTATTTTATGATGAACTTCAGTTTTGAGCGACAGCGATCCTAAGTGATACCGGAAAGTTTCGGTATAGTTCCTGAAGCCGTTTCTCTTGAAAGAAAGTACGTCCAATGCGGTCGTGTTATTTGATGGCATATTACGCTAGTTGCTTTTCATAAAGTTTTCTCAGTATTTTTCCAATGACTTATCAGACATTTTCCATATTTTGTTGAAGTTCATCATCATTTTCGGCATCTCTCGTCTGATCCAACTTTGTGAACCTGTCTTCTAGAGACGCAACGGCAGATTCTACGACAACATTAAAAAGTCGCGTGTGTACTAAGCCTCTTAAGTGCATCACCAATTTTTTCAACAGGGTCTCTGTAGGCATTCTGGCTCTTGATTTTTCTGAATGTTTTCTCTCTTAGAAAAATCTCTCGATTCATTTCTTCACAGATCTCATTTTTGTAGATTTTAGTGCTGTTATGAAACCATTTTCCAGTAGCTCCTCAAGGACATATTCGGGTGTGTTATTAGGTGAACTGCCACAGCTAGCTGCACAGAGGAAGATCATAGATGTTGGTCGGGATATCATGCTAAGCCACTGGGTGTATAAGGTAGTGGTAGGATACAACCCCTTCTGCCAAAGCTTGAGGTTCTACTTAACAACAGCACCATTGGATTTCTGGCTGACCTCCAGTATTGCCTCTCTTATTTTAACAGCCTGAAATCTGACAACCTCTATGCTTTGCTTTCATATTTCGCTCCAGGGTTTCAGAGTGACATTAAGCATGTTCAAAGTGCACCATCACTGTCTTTTTGCGGAATGAATAAGTAAATAACCAATTACCCATTGGCGTCAGCTGCGGAGTTTGTTGTGTGAGCTATTACCGACATGGTGAGTGTGCCACATGTCAGACACACAGCTCGAGGAGTTTTCTACAGTAGTCTTTCTTATATGCTTTGAGGTTTACCATTTATGTTTGAACCATTATAGTGGGCGTGTCCTTTGCAGCCATAAATATGACGTTTAATAGATTAAGATCAGCCCTTTCCTTTTTTCGATACTTGAACGCTGTTTCCGGCGTTTGCGAGGTAGCACCAGAAATTGACGAAGAAAGGTCGCATCTGATTACATCCATTCTTTAACTGTCAGGTGCAATGCACTGAAGTCACAGCTATCTGTCCATGACCAGTTGTTTCTTGCACTGTCAAAAATCCCAAGAAATGCTTTTAAACTTTTGTCATCTTTTCTATTGACATTTTTTTTTATTATCACTGACATTTGCTCCTGTTGGCCAACATACTGGGTGTATTCCAACATAATGGGGTTTTCAGATTCCTTTATCTATGTCACGAACGTGCTACAGACTGAGTCACTCATCTCTTGTTACATGTCTATCCTTAAGTATGAGCGTGAGATGCCTTCTTTTACACATACAATATAATGTTCCATTACTATGTTAAACTTAGTAATTGTCTGAGCAGCTCCAAAGGGCAAGGTTCCTTACAGCAAGTGAATGTCTTCAAGCAACCAGCGTTATAAGAGCATCCCCTCAGTGCTTTCTCTCAGCTTCACGTATAACCATCACTTTGCGATCTTTTTTTTATTATCATTCTGGAGCATTTTAAGCGTTTTCCATAAAATCATGTTCTCTGTGTGGCCGTGAATATTTTCCTGGTTTTTGAGAAGTGCACTTATATTCAGCCATTCAGAGACTTCGCTACTCATTAGTATATACTGTTGTGTGGAAAACAATCTGCAACAGAAGCAAGATGTAGAGTTGTTTCGTAGTGAGTACATCAATCTGCTCCTCCCTGGCTGTGGCAAGCGGACGTGTTTCTCCTGAGCTCCCAGTTCATCTTAGTGCTACAGAGAAAGGCGTCTGCCCTTTTCCCTTGGTGTATGGAGTTCACGCGGGACTTTTTCATTAAGGAAGATGTTAAGAGGCCCTCTTGTTTGCTCTGCAATTTTTTCAAAAAACTGATTACAGAAATTAGGAATAATATTGAGGAATTAGCATTGTTACTTCAGAAGAAGCTGATGTACAGCAGAAAGAGCTACTCATGACAACTAAGACAGAATACCTAGAAATTAGAATGATGACAGTGGATACAAAATTAGAAGATAACTTGAACTTTCAGCATGCTAGGAAAACATCTGGTCTACTAGAAGTTCAGGAAAGGAAGGTTGCGGCTCAAAATAAGTTTATTGGAGGATGACGTATAGGATCATCATAGTATCATTCTGATTGAGGACTCCTCAATTAGGGACGAGCACCAGGGGTTCTGTGTTAAGGGGATGAGAGGAACCCTTTTACTTGCATGGCGCAAAACTTCACTTCGCAGGTTGCGTTGGGAGATGAACCAGTGTGGATATAGGGCGGGAAGAGTCAGCTAGAGCTGTATGGGAAGGAGACACGTAGGGGAGAAGGCAGAGTAAGGCAGCTGATGTCACTTTCCAGGAAATGAAGGTGAAATGAAAGGTAGAGGCAGGTAACAAGGCAGTGAGAGACCATGGCAGGATAGATCAGTCAACGCAGGTTAGGAATGAGGCAGGTAGGAGGAAAAGCAGACTAGGGCAGCTTGAGAGTCAATACCCAGGTAGAAGCAGGAAAGAATGTAGGTAGCGAACAGGGGACAAAAAGAGGTTAGGAACCAAGTGCAGGTAGACGTGATGCCCACTGCCACTACACACACACACACATATCAGTGATAATGTCTCAGTCATATATCAGAATATTTCATGTTGATACACGGAGTTTAACCAACAAAAATCAGTTAGAGACAAAAGTATTGGAAAATGATTATGATATAACTGATCTCTTGGAATCTTTATTAAATCAGAAAAGATTCCTTAACGATTGTGTAATCTTTTGGTATACTCTATTAAACAGTTATATGAGAAATATAGCAGGCTGTTGTTTCTTGCTCTTTGTCAAAGGTCATCTTAATTCTGTGCTGAAAAATATTGTAGGTATTGATAAGACTAACTCTGTTTTTGTAAAAATCAAAGGTTAGTTTCGTGAAAAAATAACAGAAAGATTAGTTTATGGGCCCCCGGCACATATAGCGAATATCTTTAGTGAACAACATTGTATCATGCTGGAAGATTTGAATGTAGCATCATCAAATACGCATGATCACTTTCCAGTAGTTGCGAACGTAGGCTCTCCCTAGATGAGTTCGATAGTGCCCTTATATAATTAGTTGAGAAACCTGCTCGGAACGAGAATATAGATTTCTTTCTAACTGCAAACAAGGAACACGTTACTAATACTGAGGTTAGAGAAAGTTTGGCACAAGTTATTATCGGCAAATGACTTTTAAGTAAGCTTTCAACAATGAATGTAGTGCCGGTCAACATGAGAATCACCAAAATAGTATCTGATTATGGACTTAAAAATTCTACTGATCTTCCCTTTCCTGTTGACAGGCAAATCTGCGATAATATCGTTAATGAAAACGATAATGGTATAGTATAGAAAAGCTTAAGTAAAACTTTCAAAGTAGTGGAGGGAACACATGTGCCAGTGGGCTGTAAACAGTACCTTTCCAAAACGAATTCGAAATCTTAGAACGGTTGCATAAAGAAATGTCTGCTGTCTAAATAAAGCTGCACAGAAAAAGCTCAAAGAGAAATGGCCGGCAAGATAAAACAAATTTTGTAAATTTGAATATGGAAACCAAGAGAAAAATGTATCAAAGGAAACGTTTGTATGTTGCTGAGAATAGCAAAAGGAACCCTAGGGAATTTTATGGTTATGTTTGAAACAAATGAGTCATTACCCAGTGAACTGGTCCGTTAATTACGGAAAATGCTACTTAGTTCAAGAATACAGAACCATTGCAAACATTCTTTTTTTTTTTGCATATCTATACACAAAGACACAACTCATGCCCAAAATGCAGTTGTAGTGCTGAGAGAGGGAAAGTTTTTGCAACATATTGACAGAGAAGTTGAAAATATACAATCAACTTTATATTTCCTAATGTAACGACGATATACAAGAAAAGTAATAAATCGCTTTCCGGTTATCATCGTCCAATGACTTTAACGTCTGCAGTCGAAAATATATGAAACAATTGTTCTGGATATGAGTGTAAGCCATCTAGTGGACCAGCGCTTAATAAATGATTATAAGCATAGTTTATGACGAAATCGCTCGTCTGATAAATCTTGATTTCTAGTGTAATAATTTCAAAATCTATGAGGAAAGTAGAGGAATTAGCATGTTTACATGAGAAAGACAGAGAACAAGAGGCCTGATTGGCTCACATTTTTTTTTTTAACTTGACAAGAAAATGTAAGTCCGCTCAGCAGTTTTCTACGCTATCACCGATTCCCTGCCGCTGCACAGTAGCCTTCGACAGTCGCCTTTACTGCTGTCGTTTTGCAGTTTGTTTCAGGCGTTCTTATCAAAGTACACCTGAATTTATGGAATATTTGTCTAAACGATTTTTAAAGGTATTTATAGTCTTAGCATTCACAACGTATGACGATAAGTTATTCCAGTGTTCAATATACCTATAGGAAAAGAAGCTTTATCACACGGCCGTACTATATCTTTTAGGTTTGAGTTTTAATCCATTTGTCCTGATAACAGTGTTTTCTTGTATTTCGAAAAGATGTTCGTGATTTACTTTATCGAACTTGTTTAGAATTTTGAACACTTGGATAAACTCCCCGCGAAGTCTATGCTTTCTAAGGGAGATGAGATCCAATCGTTTTAGTCTCTCTCCGTATGCCAGATTTCTAAGGGATGGAGTCAGTTTGTCGCGCGTCTTTGTACTTGCTTTATTTCTTTTGTCGTCTTTTTTATAGTTTGGGGACCAAACCTGGACTGCATATTCAAGGTGTGGTCTTACTAGAGAATTATAAATGTGAGAATTGTTTCTGGTGTTTTATAATCTATGTTCCTGGCTATGAAACCTAACATTTGGTTGCCTTTTTTACTTGTTGCTTGACGCTGTTTAGTGTACTTCAGATTGTTGTTAATGACAACTCCAAGATCCTTTTCTTCATTTACTTTAGTTAGAGATTTTCCAATTAGCTCGTATTCGTAACGTATATCTTGTCTCCAAAGTACATTACTTTACACTTGTCTACATGAACTTCCTTTGCCATCTGTCTGACCACTCTGCTGGTAAATTAAGATCTCTTTGAATCATTTCGTAGTCCCACCTGTTTACAGCTCTACTCCCTAGTTTAGTATCACTAGCAAACTTGGAGATTTTAGATATGAGACCGAGTTCTGGGTCATTAATGTATATTATGAAAAGAATTGGGCCTAAGACCGACGCCGTTCAATCCTACACGTTGCATCCTTCCGGTAAGACAGTCTCTGATCCATGGACAGAGATGTTCACCGACTCCGTGTCCTCTGAGCTTATTTAAAAATCTCTTGTGAGGTAATCTATCGAATGCCTTTCGGAAATCTGAATACACTACATCTGACGGTAACTTTTCAACTCAATTCTGGTAAATAACATTGAGAAATTCCAGCAAATTCGTCAGGCAGGATCTTCTATAGCGGAAACCGTGTTAGTTGTCCGATGTAACTTTGTGTTCATCTAGAAACGTGTCAATTTCATCGCCTATTATATTTCCCATCGTTTTACCTAACACTGACGTAAGGCTATTTGATTGGATGGTAGTACAAGGCACACTTTTTGTCCCCCTTTTTATATATATGAGCAACATTTGGTAGTTTCCAGTTAGTTGGCACCTGACCAGATAAAAATTTGTTGAATATTTTTGTTATGGAGTTTATCAGCTGTCTTTTAAGAATCTTGGAACTAAGTTATCTGGGCCGTTCGATTTGTTAGGATTTAATTGGTCCAGGTATTCAAGTAACTCAGAGCTCTTTATGTCTCTAATATTCAACTCTTCTTCAACAGATCCTTGAAACATATTTTTTTTGATTGCTGTATTCGAGATGTTTCTACAATTGTGAATACGGAGTTAAAAGAATAATCTAGTTTGGTAGCCATTTCCTTGTCCTCAGTAGTTAGTTTGTCATGTTTGTTTGGCAATGGTCCAATGTTTTCTGTTCATGTTTTCCTTTGTCTTGTATATTTGAAGAATTCTTTAGAATTATTTTTAACTTTCAAGGAAATTCTTTTTCTTCCTTACGTTTACTATGTCTTATGACCTTCTAACACTCTCTTTGTATTTTGATTAAGTCCTGGTGATCTTTATCTGTTCCCATTGATCTGAATTTGTTATATGTTTTCTTCTTTTGGCGAATTAGACCTTCTGTTCTCCTATTCATCCATGGTGGTTTTCAAATATTGCAAGTTCTCTCCGTAATTCGTGGAATTTGTTTTCAATCTCGGGTAGTGTACTTTTAGAATTATTCCACATTTCCTCTACTGTCTATACGTCAAAAGGTTTTGTCCATTTGGTACTGGGAATCTTGTGTCCAATGTTTTCAAAATTTGAACGCCTTTAATCTGTGATCATGAGTTTGTTATCATTTATTTCATAATCAAAATCTATATCTAATCTAATCAAACAGTGATCGCTGTTTGACAAACTCTCGCCTACTTCGCAAAAGTTGATTGAATTTGTGTCACTGGTGAGGACAAGACCAAAAATGTTTTCAAAATTGTTGGCTTATAAATCAACTTTTCTGGGACCGTCTCCTCAATCAGTTCCGTTAATCTTGTTCCCTCTCACTCACCTGTTAACGGTGTTCCAGTTTATCCTTGGACCGTTCAAGTCTCCTACTATTAAAGACTTTACTGTTTAATGTAGTTTCGATTTCATCGTATTACATTGATCGTCTTCTTTTTCCGTAGGAGGTCTGTAAATAATGACGAGACATAGTTTACTTTTAAACTTGTCGGTAATGTCAATATAAAGAGAGTCGTAGGTGTGTGTGTCTACTCTGGAAATCTCAATAGCACGTAGATTGTTAACAACATAGATCAAAATTCCACCCCCTACCCTGTATAAGCGATCTTACGTAAATAGTTTATATCCGGGTATTGCTAATTCGGTGATTAAGTGATTATTCTCAGAGTTTACACGCGTTTATGAGATTGCAATAATGTTCGGTTTTTCACTAACTGCATGTGATATAAGTTCATCGCATTTCGTAATGATGCACCTGGCATTTGTGTATATCAAAATTGTTTTCTTTGGAGTTGATTTCTGGACTGAATTTGCCTTTTTTACCGTCGGTATGTGTGTTTGTATTATCACTGTTAATGTGTGCGTGTGCAGCAGCGGGAGAGAGACGGTTCTCCATCTGTTTTGGGTGCTCCGCCTTACTCTGACCCTCTCCGTACTGGACCCTACCGGCCTTGTTGTTAAAAAAGTTAAGAGTTACCTGAGAGTTGCCCTGAAGCTCTGCTAACCCTGAGTAGTCCCCAAATGACCCTACTTGATCTATCTTTACTAAATCCTCTGCCTATGACGTTACCGCTACTCACCAAGGATCCCTAACGCTAAGGTCCCATCCATCCTCTACCGCTACCTTTAAACTGGTCAAACTGGACACCTTGTTCCTCAGATCTCATTCACACTCAGATTCCGCCTGCACCGGCCCACCTCCCGCAGATACTCCCTCCCCCTCCCCCGCTCTCCTGGTTTCTTAATTAGCATGAAGACACGATGTGTTTGGGTGGGAAGACGGTGGTGCAAGTGAGTATGCTTGTGTGAGGAGATACCAGAAGAAAATGGGTAAAGAATGGCAAAATGTCAAAGAAACTTTGGAATTAGGTAGGAATTAAGGGTACTTATGGAGGCGGTGCTGACGTGCGGCATGCGGAAGGGAGATTTTAGTTGTGTAATATATTGAGTGATGGGACGAGTAAGTGAAATTGCTGGTGAAAAAGAAATGGAGGTATGTGGACGTTACCTGCTGGGAAGGAGTGTGAGTGATTGGTATAGAGGAAGGTGCAGTTGCTGAAAAAGAGGAGAGAAGTGGTGAGAGAGTATCAACAAATTTCAGGGAATAAAAGAATAATTCTGAAAGGGTAAAGAGTAAGGAGAATAGAACAGACGGTAGTAATAGTAAGGGGAAATGACGAGGAAGTCGCAACAGGTAAACAAGATGTGAGGAGGAGACGAAGTGAGTATTTTCAAGGACTGTTGAAAGTGCTAAAGGATAGAATAAAAGATAAGCGGGTCTTTGGGATGCGGAGGCACATGGAGCGAGAGAGACATGGCAAATGGTTTGGTGAAAAGAGAAGAGGTGGTGGAAGCTTTGCGTTAGACGAAGTGTGGCAAAGCGACTGAAGCAGATGTGATTGAAGTTGAGTTTCTCAAGAAAGAGGTGATATCTTTAAGTTCAGCGTATGTGCAGTTCAAGGTGTGGTGCTTAAGCACTGGCGGAACACCTTTATGGTGTTTCAAAACTGAAGGGAAACAAAATTGAACGTTCGAATTACAGAATTATAAGTTTGTTGAATGTACCTGGTAATTTGTTTGAGAGAGTGATGTTTGATAGGGCAGTGGTATGTACAGAGCATCAACTGTGGAAGAACGATATGGCTTATGAAGTGGAAGAGATTGTGTGGAATATGTATTTGTTTTCAGGAATTTGTGTGAGAAATATCTAGAGACGGAGGAAGATTTTTATGTCGCATTTAAGGTTGTAAAGACAACGTACGTTAAGTTTGATATAGTTAAATATATGTTTTCATAGAACATTTGATAAAGAACTTCTTTGTAATTACATCTATCTCTGATATCCACTTGATGTTAATATACCTATCTTATGTCTGTTTGTATTACATATTCAGAGGAAAAAGCATACCCATTACATATGCTGCAACTTCGCCAGATAACACAAAATACCCCATTTCTCTGCATCAACCCGCAAGAAATTCTCGATCCTTTATCATGGCTTGCGTTTCAAGATCCAATAGAGGAATCTTATCGTCAAATACGACAGACAGTAAGACATTTTTCTCCCGAGAGGCAGCGTTGCCCGGGCCGCTGTGGAATGTGGAATATTTACGTTCTCAGTGAGGGATCACATTTCAGCTCAGATGACGTGAGCAACACGAAATGCCTTGGCTTCCTATGGTCATGTCACAGATAGCCAGCTATCGACCACATGTCAGATAAAATGTGTTATGAATCCGCTGCATAAAGTTTTCAGTTTATACACTTGTCAACTGGATCATTCCAAATTTGGACGGAAGTATTCCAGGATATGAATGCTGTTTCTGCAATGCATATGGAGACTGGAGAATAGATGACACATTAAATATCTGGACTTACACGGGAACTGAAGAAAGAAGTTTTGACTAAAAGTGGATATTGCGGTTTAAGTATTTTCATAACTAAAATTAAAATGTAGAATAAGCTACTTTTTCCTGGGACATACATAAGAAAGTCAGCACGTTGAACCTCCAGTAGTAATGTTTGCTTCGATTCATGCCTGCCGGGCACACAACCTATAATCAGCTAGGTCTTGTCCACCAAGATTCTCTCTCCCCTACTCATCTGAGCAACCTAGGGCAGCATGTATGAATATGTACATATGTATATACGTATATATCTGTGTATGTATAAGTATATATACGTTGAAATATATAGGTACGTATATGTGCGTGGTAGGCGTTTATGTATATAAATTTGTATGTGGGTGGGTTGGGCCACTCTAGCGTTGGTTTCCTTGCGCTACCTCGCCAACGCGGGAGACAACGACAAAGTATAACATATAAATGAATAAGATATATACATACACACACACACACACACACACACACACACACACACACACATATATATATATATATATATATATATATATATATATATATATATATATATATATATATACATATATACATATACATATATACATATATATGTTAATGTGCTGAGAGGTGCAACTGGAGGGATGTCTGATCATTATCTTGTGGAGGCTAAGGTGAAGATTTGTATGGGTTTTCAGAAAAGAAGAGTGAATGTTGGGGTGAAGAGGGTGGTGAGAGTAAGTGAGCTTGGGAAGGAGACTTGTGTGAGGAAGTACCAGGAGAGACTGAGTACAGAATGGAAAAAGGTGAGAACAATGGAAGTAAGGGGAGAGGGGGAGGAATGGGATGTATTTAGGGAATCAGTGATGGATTGCGCAAAAGATGCTTGTGGCATGAGAAGAGTGGGAGGTGGGTTGATTAGAAAGGGTAGTGAGTGGTGGGATGAAGAAGTAAGATTATTAGTGAAAGAGAAGAGAGAGGCATTTGGACGATTTTTGCAGGGAAAAAATGCAATTGAGTGGGAGATGTATAAAAGAAAGAGACAGGAGGTCAAGAGAAAGGTGCAAGAGGTGAAAAAGAGGGCAAATGAGAGTTGGGGTGAGAGTATCATTAAATTTTAGGGAGAATAAAAAGATGTTCTGGAAGGAGGTAAATAAAGTGCGTAAGACAAGGGAGCAAATGGGAACTTCAGTGAAGGGCGCAAATGGGGAGGTGATAACAAGTAGTGGTGATGTGAGAAGGAGATGGAGTGAGTATTTTGAAGGTATGTTGAATGTGTTTGATGATAGAGTGGCAGATATAGGGTGTTTTGGTCGAGGTGGTGTGCAAAGTGAGAGGGTTAGGGAAAATGATTTGGTAAACAGAGAAGAGGTAGTAAAAGCTTTGCGGAAGATGAAAGCCGGCAAGGCAGCATGTTTGGATGGTATTGCAGTGGAATTTATTAAAAAAGGGGGTGACTGTATTATTGACTGGTTGGTAAGGATATTTAATGTATGTATGACTCATGGTGAGGTGCCTGAGGATTGGTCGGAATGCGTGCATAGTGCCATTGTACAAAGGCAAAGGGGATAAGAGTGAGTGCTCAAATTACAGAGGTATAAGTTTGTTGAGTATTCCTGGTAAATCATATGGGAGGGTATTGATTGAGAGGGTGAAGGCATGTACAGAGCATCAGATTGGGGAAGAGCAGTGTCGTTTCAGAAGTGGTAGAGGATGTGTGGATCAGGAGTTTGCTTTGAAGAATGTATGTGAGAAACACTTAGAAAAGCAAATGGATTTGTGTGTAGCATTTATGGATCTGGAGAAGGCATATGATAGAGTTGATAGAGATGCTCTGTGGAAGGTATTAAGAATATATGGTGTGGGAGGCAAGTTGTTAGAAGCAGTGAAAAGTTTTTATCGAGGATGTAAGGCATGTGTACGTGTAGGAAGAGAGGAAAGTGATTGGTTCTCAGTGAATGTAGGTTTGCGGCAGGGGTGTGTGATGTCTCCATGGTTGTTTGATTTGTTTATGGATGGGGTTGTTAGGGAGGTGAATGCAAGAGTTTTGGAAAGAGGGGCAAGTATAAAGTCTGTTGGGGATGAGAGAGCTTGGGAAGTGAGTCAGTTGTTGTTCGCTGATGATACAGCGCTGGTGGCTGATTCATATGAGAAACTGCAGAAGCTGGTGACTGAGTTTGGTAAAGTGTGTGAAAGAAGAAAGTTAAGAGTAAATGTGAATAAGAGCAAGGTTATTAGGTACAGTAGGGTTGAGGGTCAAGTCAATTGGGAGGTAAGTTTGAATAGAGAAAAACTGGAGGAAGTATAGTGTTTTAGATATCTGGGAGTTGATCTGGCAGCAAATGGAACCATGGAAGCGGAAGTGGATCATAGGGTGGGGGAGGGGGCGAAAATTCTGGTAGCCTTGAAGAATGTGTGGAAGGCGAGAGCATTATCTCGGAAAGCAAAAATGGGTATGTTTGAAGGAATAGTGGTTCCAACAATGTTGTATGGTTGCGAGGCGTGGGCTATGGATAGAGTTGTGCGCAGGAGGATGGATGTGCTGGAAATGAGATGTTTGAGGACAATGTGTGGTGTGAGGTGGTTTGATCGAGTAAGTAACGAAAGGGTAAGAGAGATGTGTGGAAATAAAAAGAGCGTGGTTGTGAGAGCAGAAGAGAGTGTTTTGAAATGGTTTGGGCACATGGAGAGAATGAGTGAGGAAAGATTGACCAAGAGGATATATGTGTCGGAGGTGGAGGGAACGAGGAGAAGTGGGAGACCAAATTGGAAGTGGAAAGATGGAGTGAAAAAGATTTTGTGTGATCGGGGCCTGAACATGCAGGAGGGTGAAAGGAGGGCAAGGAATAGAGTGAATTGGAGCGATGTGGTATACCGGGGTTGACGTGCTGTCAGTGGGTTGAATCAGGGCATGTGAAACGTCTGGGGTAAACCATGGAAAGCTGTGTAGGTATGTATATTTGCGTGTGTGGACGTATGTATATACATGTGTATGGGGGTGGGTTGGGCCATTTCTTTCGTCTGTTTCCTTGCGCTACCTCGCAAACGCGGGAGACAGCGACAAAGCAAAAAAAGGAAAAAAAAAAAAAAATATATATATATATATATATATATATATATATATATATATATATATATATATATATATATATATATATATATACATATATATATGTATATATATATATATATATATATATATATATATATATATATATATATATATATATATATATATATATATATATGTATGTATATATATATATATATATATATATATATATATATATATATATATATATATATGTATATATATATATTTTTTTTTTTTTTATTTTTTTTTTATTTTTTATTTTACTTTGTCGCTGTCTCCCGCATTTCCGAGGTAGCGCAAGGAAACAGACGAAAGAAATGGCCCAACCCCCCCCCCATACACATGTATATACATACGTCCACACACGCAAATATACATACCTACACAGCTTTCTATGGTTTACCCCAGACGCTTCACATGCCCTGATTAAATCCACTGACAGCACGTCAACCCCGGTATACCACATCGCTCCAATTCACTCTATTCCTTGCCCTCCTTTCACCCTCCTGCATGTTCAGGCCCCGATCACACAAAATCTTTTTTACTCCATCTTTCCACCTCCAATTTGGTCTCCCTCTTCTCCTCGTTCCCTCCACCTCCGACACATATATCCTCTTGGTCAATCTTTCCTCACTCATTCTCTCCATGTGCCAAAACCACTTCAAATCACCCTCTTCTGCTCTCTTAACCACGCTCTTTTTATTTCCACACATCTCTCTTACCCTTACGTTACTCACTCGATCAAACCACCTCACACCACACATTGTCCTCAAACATCTCATTTCCAGCACATCCATCCTCCTGCGCACAACTCTATCCATAGCCCACGCCTCGCAACCATACAACATTGTTGGAACCACTATTCCTTCAAACATACCCATTTTTGCTTTCCGAGATAATGTTCTCGACTTCCACACATTCTTCAAGGCCCCCAGAATTTTCGCCCCCTCCCCCACCCTATGATCCACTTCCGCTTCCATGGTTCCATCCGCTGCCAGATCCACTCCCAGATATCTAAAACACTTCACTTCCTCCAGTTTTTCTCCATTCAAACTCACCTCCCAATTGACTTGACCCTCAACCCTACTGTACCTAATAACCTTGCTCTTATTCACATTTACTCTTAACTTTCTTCTTCCACACACTTTACCAAACTCAGTCACCAGCTTCTGCAGTTTCTCACATGAATCAGCCACCAGCGCTGTATCATCAGCGAACAACAACTGACTCACTTCCCAAGCTCTCTCATCCCCAACAGACTTCATACTTGCCCCTCTTTCCAAAACTCTTGCATTTACCTCCCTAACAACCCCATCCATAAACAAATTAAACAACCATGGAGACATCACACACCCCTGCCGCAAACCTACATTCACTGAGAACCAATCACTTTCCTCTCTTCCTACACGTACACATGCCTTACATCCTCGATAAAAACTTTTCACTGCTTCTAACAACTTTCCTCCCACACCATATATTCTTAATACCTTCCACAGAGCATCTCTATCAACTCTATCATATGCCTTCTCCAGATCCATAAATGCTACATACAAATCCATTTGCTTTTCTAAGTATTTCTCACATACATTCTTCAAAGCAAACACCTGATCCACACATCCTCTACCACTTCTGAAACCACACTGCTCTTCCCCAATCTGATGCTCTGTACATGCCTTCACCCTCTCAATCAATACCCTCCCATATAATTTACCAGGAATACTCAACAAACTTATACCTCTGTAATTTGAGCACTCACTCTTATCCCCTTTGCCTTTGTACAATGGCACTATGCACGCATTCCGCCAATCCTCAGGCACCTCACCATGAGTCATACATACATTAAATAACCTTACCAACCAGTCAACAATACAGTCACCCCCTTTTTTAATAAATTCCACTGCAATACCATCCAAACCTGCTGCCTTCCGGCTTTCATCTTCCGCAAAGCTTTCGCTACCTCTTCTCTCTTTACCAAATCATTTTCCCTAACCCTCTCACTTTGCACACCACCTCGATCAAAACACCCTATATCTGCCACTCTATCATCAAACACATTCAACAAACCTTCAAAATACTCACTCCATCTCCTTCTCACATCACCTCTACTTGTTATCACCTCCCCATTTGCGCCCTTCAC
This sequence comes from Panulirus ornatus, assembly GCF_036320965.1. NCBI lineage: Eukaryota > Metazoa > Arthropoda > Malacostraca > Decapoda > Palinuridae > Panulirus > Panulirus ornatus. Next base: position 28,267,858 of record NC_092227.1, read on the forward strand.
TGAAGTTCCCATTTGCTCCCTTGTCTTACGCACTTTATTACCTCCTTCCAGAACATCTTTTTATTCTCCCTAAAATTTAATGATACTCTCTCACCCCAACTCTCATTTGCCCTCTTTTTCACCTCTTGCACCTTTCTCTTGACCTCCTGTCTCTTTCTTTTATACATATCCCACTCAATTGCATTTTTTCCCTTCAAAAATCGTCCAAATGCCTCTCTCTTCTCTTTCACTAATACTCTTACTTCTTCATCCCACCACTCACTACCCTTCTAATCAACCCACCTCCCACTCTTCTCATGCCACAAGCATCTTTTGCGCAATCCATCACTGATTCCCTAAATACATCCCATTCCTCCCCCACTCCCCTTACTTCCATTGTTCTCACCTTTTTCCATTCTGTACTCAGTCTCTCCTGGTACTTCCTCACACAGGTCTCCTTCCCAAGCTCACTTACTCTCACCACCCTCTTCACCCCAACATTCAATCTTCTTTTCTGAAAACCCATACTAATCTTCACCTTAGCCTCCACAAGATAATGATCAGACATCCCTCCAGTTGCACCTCTCAGCACATTAACATCCAAAAGTCTCTCTTTCGCACGCCTGTCAATTAACACGTAATCCAATAACGCTCTCTGGCCATCTCTCCTACTTACATAGGTATACTTATGTATATCTCGCTTTTTAAACCAGGTATTCCCAATCATCAGTCCTTTTTCAGCACATAAATCTACAAGCTCTTCACCATTTCCATTTACAACACTGAACACCCCATGTATACCAATTATTCCCTCAACTGCCACATTACTCACCTTTGCATTCAAATCACCCATCACTATAACCCGGTCTCGTGCATCAAAACCACTAACACACTCATTCAGCTGCTCCCAAAACACTTGCCTCTCATGATCTTTCTTCTCATGCCCGGGTGCATATGCACCAATAATCACCCACCTCTCTCCATCAACTTTCAGTTTTACCCATATTAATCGAGAATTTACTTTCTTACATTCTATCACATACTCCCACAACTCCTGTTTCAGGAGTATTGCTACTCCTTCTCATGCTCTTGTCCTCTCACTAACCCCTGACTTTACTCCCCATACATTCCCAAACCACTCCTCCTCTTTACCCTTATATATATATATATATATATATATATATATATATATATATATATATATATATATATATATATATATATATATATATATATATATATATATATATATATATATATATATATATATATATATATATATATATATATATATATATATATATATATATATATACAATGGCACTATGCACGCATTCCGCCAATCCTGAGGCACCTCACCATGAGTCATACATACATTAAATAACCTTACCAACCAGTCAACAATACAGTCACCCCCCTTTTTTGATAAATTCCACTGCAATACCATCCAAACCTGCAAGGTGTGCAAAGTGTGAGGGTTAGGGAAAATGATTTGGTAAACAGAGAAGAGGTAGTGAAAGCTTTGCGGAAGATGAAAGCCGGCAAGGCAGCAGGTTTGGATGGTATAGCAGTGGAATTTATTAATATATATATATATATATATATATATATATATATATATATATATATATATATATATATATATATATATATATATATATATATATATGTATATATATATATATATATATATATATATATATATATATATATATATATAAAATATATATATATATATATATATATATATATATATATATATATATATATATATATATATATATAATATATATATATATATATATATATATATATATATATATATATATATATATATATATATATATATATATATATATATATATATTTTATATATATATATATATATATATATATATATATATATATTCTATATATATATATATATATATATATATATATATATATATATATATATATATATATTTTATATATATATATATATATATATATATATATATATATATATATATATATATATATATATATATATATATACATATATATATATATATATATATATATATATATATATATATATATATATATATATATATATATATATATATATATATATATATATATATATATATATATATATATATATTAATAAATTCCACTGCTATACCATCCAAACCTGCTGCCTTGCCGGCTTTCATCTTCCGCAAAGCTTTCACTACCTCTTCTCTGTTTACCAAATCATTTTCCCTAACCCTCACACTTTGCACACCTTGCAGGTTTGGATGGTATTGCAGTGGAATTTATCAAAAAAGGGGGTGACTGTATTGTTGACTGGTTGGTAAGGTTATTTAATGTATGTATGACTCATGGTGAGGTGCCTCAGGATTGGCGGAATGCGTGCATAGTGCCATTGTACAAAGGCAAAGGGGATAAGAGTGAGTGGTCAAATTACAGAGGTATAAGTTTGTTGAGTATTCCTGGTAAATTATATGGGAGGGTATTGATTGAGAGGGTGAAGGCATGTACAGAGCATCAGATTGGGGAAGAGCAGTGTGGTTTCAGAAGTGGTAGAGGATGTGTGGATCAGGTGTTTGCTTTGAAGAATGTATGTGAGAAATACTTAGAAAAGCAAATGGATTTGTATGTAGCATTTATGGATCTGGTGAAGGCATATGATAGAGTTGATAGAGATGCTCTGTGGAAGGTATTAAGAATATATAGTGTGGGAGGAAAGTTGTTAGAAGCAGTGAAAAGTTTTCATCGAGGATGTAAGGCATGTGTACGTGTAGGAAGAGAGGAAAGTGATTGGTTCTCAGTGAATGTAGGTTTGCGGCAGGGGTGTGTGATGTCTCCATGGTTGTTTAATTTGTTTATGGATGGGGTTGTTAGGTAGGTAAATGCAAGAGTTTTGGAAAGAGGGGCAAGTATGAAGTCTGTTGTGGATGAGAGAGCTTGGGAAGTGAGTCAGTTGTTGTTCGCTGATGATACAGCGCTGGTGGCTGATTCATGTGAGAAACTGCAGAAGCTGGTGACTGAGTTTGGAAAAGTGTGTGGAAGAAGAAAGTTAAGAGTAAATGTGAATAAGAGCAAGGTTATTAGGTACAGTAGGGTTGAGGGTCAAGTCAATTGGGAGGTGAGTTTGAATGGAGAAAAACTGGAGGAAGTGAAGTGTTTTAGATATCTGGGAGTGGATCTGGCAGCGGATGGAACCATGGAAGCGAAAATATTGGGGGCCTTGAAGAATGTGTGGAAGTCGAGAACATTATCTCGGAAAGCAAAAATGGGTATGTTTGAAGGAATAGTGGTTCCAACAATGTTGTATGGTTGCGAGGCGTGGGCTATGGATAGAGTTGTGCGCAGGAGGATGGATGTGCTGGAAATGAGATGTTTGAGGACAATGTGTGGTGTGAGGTGGTTTGATCGAGTGAGTAACGTAAGGGTAAGAGAGATGTGTGGAAATAAAAAGAGCGTGGTTGAGAGAGCAGAAGAGGGTGTTTTGAAATGGTTTGGGCACATGGAGAGAATGAGTGAGGAAAGATTGACCAAGAGGATATATGTGTCGGAGGTGGAGGGAACGAGGAGAAGAGGGAGACCAAATTGGAGGTGGAAAGATGGAGTGAAAAAGATTTTGTGTGATCGGGGCCTGAACATGCAGGAGGGTGAAAGGAGGGCAAGAAATAGAGTGAATTGGAGTCGATGTGGTATACAGGGGTTGACGTGCTGTCAGTGGATTGAAGCAAGGCATGTGAAGCGTCTGGGGTAAACCATGGAAAGCTGTGTAGGTATGTATATTTGCGTGTGTGGACGTGTGTATGTACATGTGTATGGGGGGGGGGGGGGGGGTTGGGCCATTTCTTTCGTCTGTTTCCTTGCGCTACCTCGCAAACGCGGGAGACAGCGACAAAGTATAAAAAAAAAAAAAAAATATATATATATATATATATATATATATATATATATATATATATATATATATATATATATATATATATATATATATATATATATAAATATATATATATATATATATATATATATATATATATATATATATATATATATATATATATATATATATATATATATATATATATATATATATATATATATATATATATATATATATATATATATATATATATATATATATATATATTTATCCTTGGGGATAGTGGAGAAAGAATACTTCCCACGTATTCCCTGCGTGTCGTAGAAGGCGACTAAAACGGAGGGGAGCGGGGGGCTGGAAATCCTCTCCTCTCATTATTTTTTTTTTTTTCTCAATTTTCCAAAAGAAGGAACAGAGAAGGGGTCAGGTGAGGATATTACCTCAAAGGTCCAGTTCTCTGTTCTTAACGCTACCTCGCTAACGCGGGAAATGGCGAATAGCTTGAAAGAAAGAAAAATATATATATATATATATATATATATATATATATATATATATATATATATATATATATATATATATATATATATATATATATATATATATATATATATATATATATATATATATATATAAATATATATATATACAGAATGGAAAAAGGTGAGAACAATGGAAGTAAGGGGAGTGGGGGAGGAATGGGATGTATTTAGGGAATCAGTGATGGATTGCGCAAAAGATGCTTGTGGCATGAGAAGAGTGGGAGGTGGGCTGTTTAGAAAGGGTAGTGAGTGGTGGGATGAAGAAGTAAGAGTATTAGTGAAAGAGAAGAGAGAGGCATTTGGACGATTTTTGCAGGGAAAAAATGCAATTGAGTGGGAGAAGTATAAAAGAAAGAGACAGGAGGTCAAGAGAAAGGTGCAAGAGGTGAAAAAAAGGGCAAATGAGAGATGGGGTGAGAGGCTATCATTAAATTTTAGGGAGAATAAAAAGATGTTCTGGAAGGAGGTAAATAGGGTGCGTAAGACAAGGGAGCAAATGGGAACTTCAGTGAAGGGCGTAAATGGGGAGGTGATAACAAGTAGTGGTGATGTGAGAAGGAGATGGAATGAGTATTTTGAAGGTTTGTTGAATGTGTCTGATGACAGAGTGGCAGATATAGGGTGTTTTGGTCGAGGTGGTGTGCAAAGTGAGAGGGTTAGGGAAAATGATTTGGTAAACAGAGAAGAGGTAGTAAAAGCTTTGCGGAAGATGAAAGCCGGCAAGGCAGCAGGTTTGGATGGTATTGCAGTGGAATTTATTAAAAAAGGGGGTGACTGTATTGTTGACTGGTTGGTAAGGTTATTTAATCTATGTATGACTCATGGTGAGGTGCCTGAGGATTGGCGGAATGCGTGCATAGTGCCATTGTACAAAGGCAAAGGGGATAAGAGTGAGTGCTCAAATTACAGAGGTATAAGTTTGTTGAGTATTCCTGGTAAATTATATGGGAGGGTATTGATTGAGAGGGTGAAGGCATGTACAGAGCATCAGATTGGGGAAGAGCAGTGTGGTTTCAGAAGTGGTAGAGGATGTGTGGATCAGGTGTTTGCTTTGAAGAATGTATGTGAGAAATACTTAGAAAAGCAAATGGATTTGTATGTAGCATTTATGGATCTGGAGAAGGCATATGATAGAGTTGATAGAGATGCTCTGTGGAAGGTATTAAGAATATATGGTGTGGGAGGCAAGTTGTTAGAAGCAGTGAAAAGTTTTTATCGAGGATGTAAGGCATGTGTACGTTTAGGAAGAGAGGAAAGTGATTGGTTCTCAGTGAATGTAGGTTTGCGGCAGGGGTGTGTGATGTCTCCATGGTTGTTTAATTTGTTTATGGATGGGGTTGTTAGGGAGGTAAATGCAAGAGTTTTGGAAAGAGGGGCAAGTATGAAGTCTGTTGGGGATAAGAGAGCTTGGGAAGTGAGTCAGTTGTTGTTCGCTGATGATACAGCGCTGGTGGCGGATTCATGTGAGAAACTGCAGAAGCTGGTGACGGAGTTTGGTAAAGTGTGTGGAAGAAGAAAGTTAAGAGTAAATGTGAATAAGAGCAAGGTTATTAGGTACAGTAGGGTTGAGGGTCAAGTCAATTGGGAGGTGAGTTTGAATGGTGAAAAACTGGAGGAAGTGAAGTGTTTTAGATATCTGGGAGTGGATCTGTCAGCGGATGGAACCATGGAAGCGGAAGTGGATCATAGGGTGGGGGAGGGGGCGAAAATTTTGGGAGCCTTGGAAAATGTGTGGAAGTCGAGAACATTATCCCGGAAAGCAAAAATGGGTATGTTTGAAGGAATAGTAGTTCCAACAATGTTGTATGGTTGCGAGGCGTGGGCTATGGATAGAGTTGTTCGTAGGAGGATGGATGTGCTGGAAATGAGATGTTTGAGGACAATGTGTGGTGTGAGGTGGTTTGATCGAGTAAGTAACGTAAGGGTAAGAGAGATGTGTGGAAATAAAAAGAGCGTGGTTGAGAGAGCAGAAGAGGGTGTTTTGAAATGGTTTGGGCACATGGAGAGAATGAGTGAGGAAAGATTGACCAAGAGGATATATGTGTCGGAGGTGGAGGGAACGAGGAGAAGAGGGAGACCAAATTGGAGGTGGAAAGATGGAGTGAAAAGGATTTTGTGTGATCGGGGCCTGAACATGCAGGAGGGTGAAAGGAGGGCAAGGAATAGAGTGAATTGGAGCGATGTGGTATACAGGGGTTGACGTGCTGTCAGTGGATTGAATCAAGGCATGTGAAGCGTCCGGGGTAAACCATGGAAAGCTGTGTAGGTATGTATATTTGCGTGTGTGGACGTGTGTATGTACATGTGTATGGGGGGGGTTGGGCCATTTCTTTCGTCTGTTTCCTTGCGCTACCTCGCAAACGCGGGAGACAGCGACAAAGTATAAAAAAAAAAAAAAAAAAAAAAATATATATATATATATATATATATATATATATATATATATATATATATATATATATATATATATATATATATATATATATATATATATATATATATATATATATATTTATATATATATATATATATATATATATATATATATATATATATATATATATATATATATATATATATATATATATATATATATATATATATATATATATATATATATATATATATATATATATATATATATATATATATATATATCCATACACATGCATATACATATATACACATGTACATAACCATACTTGCTGCATTTATTCATTCACGTCTCCAACGCGCTACATGTGAAATAGCATCAGCATCCCCCCTCTCCACGCGAGGCAGCGCTTGGAGAGGACGAAAGGCCAATTTCGTTCACACTTAGTCTCTGGCTGTCATGTGTAATGTACCGAAACCACAGCTCCCTTTCTACATCCAGGCCCCACCAAAATTTTCATTGTTTACCCAGACGCTTCACATGCCCTGTTTTAATCCACTGACAGCACGTCGACTCCGGTATACCACATCGTTCCAATTCACTCTATTCCTTGCACTCCTTTCACCCTCCTGCATGTTCAGGCTCCGATCGCTCAGAATATTTTTCACTCCATTCTTCCACCTACAATTTGGTCTCCCACTTCTCGTTCCCTCCACCACTGACACATATATCTTCTTTGTCAGTCTTTCCTCACTCATTCTCTCCATGTGACCTAACCATTTCAATACACCCTCTTCTGCTCTCTGAAGCACACTCTTTTTATTACCACACATCTCTCTAACCCTTTCATTACTTACTCGATCAAATCACCTCACACCACATATTGTCCTCAAACATCTCATTTTCAACACATTCACCCTCCTCCGCATAACCCAATCTATAGCCCATGCCTCGCAACCATATAACATTGTTGAAACCACTATTCTTTCATACATACCCATTTTTGCTTTCCGTGATAACATTCTCACCTTCTACACATTCTTGAACGCTCCCCGAACCTTCGCTCCCTCCCCCACCTTATGACTCACTTCCACTTCCATGATTCCACCCGCTGCCAAATCCACTCCCAGATACCTAAAACACTTCACTTTCTCCAGTTCTTCCGAAATAAAACTCACCTTTCAATATAATTGTCCCTCAACCCTACTGAACCTAATAACCTTGCACTTATTCACATTTACTCTCACCTCTCTTCTTTCACACACTTTGCCAAACTCAGTCACCAGCCTCTGCAGTTTCTCACCCGAATCAGCCACCAGCGTTGTATCATCAACGAACAAAAACTAATTCACTCCCCAAGCCCTCTCATCAACAACTGACTGCATACTTGCCAATCTCTCCATAACTCTTGCATTCACCTCCCTAACAACCCCATCCATTAAACAACCATGGAAACATCACGCATCCTTGCCGCAAACCGACATTCACTGGAAACAAATCACATTCCTCTGTTAATACTCGTACACATGCATCACATTCTCGATAAAAACTTTTCACTGCTTCTAGCAACTTACCCCCACACAATATACTCTTAATACCTTCCACAGAGCATCTCTATCATCACTATCATATGCCTTCTCCAGATCCATAAATGCTACAAACAAATCCATCTATTTTTCTAAGTATTTCTCACATACATTCTTCGAAGCAAACACCTGATCCACACATCCTCTACCACTCCTTAAACGACACTGCTCCTCCCCAGTCTGATGCTCTGTATATGCCTTCACCCTCTCAATCAATACCCTCCAATATAGTTTCCCAGGAATACTCAACAAACCTATATCTCCGTAATTTGAATATTCCCCTTTATCCCCCTTGCCTTTGTACAATGACAATATGCAAGCATTCCGCCAATCCTCAGGCACTTCACCATGAACCATACATACATTGAATATCCTAACCAACTAGGCAACAACACAACCACCCTTTTTTTGATAAATTCAACAACAATACCATAAACCCACCGCCTTGCTGGCTTTCATCTTCCGAAAAGCTTTCACTGCCTCCTTTTACTTTACCAAATCATTCTTCCAGACCCTCTCACTTCGTACACCACCTCGACATAAAACACCCTATGTATGCCACTCGATCATTAAACACATTCAAAAAACTTTCAAAATACTCAATCCATCACCCTCTCACTTCACTACTACTTTTCATTACCTCCTCATTTGACCCCTTCACCGATGTCTTACACACTTTGTTTTTTCTTCTTTTTTTTTTTCCAAAAGAAGAAACAGAGGGGGCCAGGTGAGGATATTCCAAAAAAGGCCCAGGCCTCTGTTCTTAACGCAACCTCGCTAACGCGGGAAATAGCGAATAGTTTAAAAGAAAGAAAGAAAATATATATATATATATATATATATATATATATATATATATATATATATATATATATATATATTATATTTTTTATTATTATATTTTGCTTTGTCGCTGTCTCCCGCTTTTGCGAGGTAGCGCAAGGAAACAGGCGAAAGAAATGGCCCAACCCACCCCCATACACAATGTACACACACACACACGCCCACACACGCAAATATACATACCTATACATCTCAATGTACACATATATATACACACACAGACACATACATATATACCCATGCACACAATTCATACTGTCTGCCCCTATTCATTCCCATCGCCACCTCGCCACCCATGGAATACCATCCCCCTCCCCCCTTATGTGTGCGAGGTAGAGCTAGGAAAAGACAACAAGGGCCCCATTCGTTCACACTCAGTCTCCAGCTGTCACGCAACAATGCCCGAAACCACAGCTCCCTTTCCACATCCAGGCCCACACAACTTTCCATGGTTTACCCCAGACTTCACATGCCCTGATTCAATCCACTGACAGCACGTCAACCCCGGTATACCACATCGATCCAATTCACTCTATTCCTTGCACGCCTTTCACCCTCCTGCATGTTCAGGCCCCGATCACACAAAATCTTTTTCACTCCATCTTTCCACCTCCAATTTGGTCTCCCACTTCTCCTCGTTCCCTCCACCTCCGACACATATATCATCTTGGTCAATCTTTCCTCACTCATTCTCTCCATGTGCCCAAACCATTTCAAAACACCCTCTTCTGCTCTCTCAACCACGCTCTTTTTATTTCCACTCATCTCTCTAACCCTTACATTACTTACTCGATCAAACCACCTCACACCACACATTGTCCTCAAACACCTCATTTCCAGCACATCCACCCTCCTGCGCACAACTCGATCCATAGTCCACGCCTCGTAACCATACAACATTGTTGGAACCACTATTCCTTCAAACATACCCATTTTTGCTTTCCGAGATAATGTTCTCGACTTCCACACATTCTTCAAAGCTCCCAGGATTTTCGCCCCCTCCCCAACCCTATGATCCACTTCCGCTTCCATGGTTCCATCCGCTGCCAGATACACTCCCAGATATCTAAAACACTTTACTTCCTCCAGTTTTTCTCCATTCAAACTTACCTCCCAATTGACTTGACCCTCAACCCTACTGTACCTAATAACTTTGGTCTTATTCACATTTACTCTTAACTTTCTTCTTTCACACACTTAACCAAACTCAGTCACCAGCTTCTGCAGTTTCTCACATGAATCAGCCACCAGCGCTGTATCATCAGCGAACAACAACTGACTCACTTCCCAAGCTCTCTCATCCACAACAGACTTCATACTTGCCCCTCTTTCCAAAACTCTTGCATTCACCTCCCTAACAACCCCATCCATAAACAAATCAAACAACCATGGAGACATCACACACCCCTGCCGCAAACCTACATTCACTGAGAACCAATCACTTTCATCTCTTCCTACACGTACACATGCCTTACATCCTCGATAAAAAAAATTCACTGCTTCTAACAACTTGCCTCTCACACCATATATTCTTAATACCTTCCACAGAGCATCTCTATCAACTCTATCATATGCCTTCTCCAGATCCATAAATGCTACATACATATCCATTTGCTTTTCTAAGTATTTCTCACATACATTCTTCAAAGCACACACCTGATCCACACATCCTCTACCACATCTGAAACCACACTGCTCTTCCCCAATCTGATGCTCTGTACATGCCTTCACCCTCTCAATCAATACCCTCCCATATAATTTACTAGGAATACTCAACAAACTTATACCTCTGTAATTTGAGCACTAACACTTATCCCATTTGCCTTTGTACAATGGCACTATGCACGCATTCCGCCAATCCTCAGGCACCTCACCATGAGTCATACATACATTGAATAACCTTACCAAGCAGTGTCAACAATACAGTCACCCCCTTTTTTAATAAATTCCACTGCAATACCATCCAAACCTTCTGCCTTGCCGGCTTTCATCTTCCGCAAAGCTTTTACTACCTCTTCTCTGTTCACCAAATCATTTTCCCAAACCCTCTCACTTTGCACACCACCTCGACCAAAACACCCTATATCTGCCACTCTATCATCAAACACATTCAACAAACCTTCAAAATACTCACTCCATCTCCTTCTCACATCACCACTACTTGTTATCACCTCCCCATTTGCGCCCTTCACTGAAGTTCCAATTTGCTCCCTTGTCTTACGCACTTTATTTACCTCCTTCCAGAACATCTTTTTATTCTCCCTAAAATTTAATGATTCTCTCTCACCCCAACTCTCATTTGCCCTCTTTTTCACCTCTTGCACCTTTCACTTGACTTCCTGTCTCTTTCTTTTATACATCTCCCACTCAGTTGCATTTTTTCCCTTGCAAAAATCGTCCAAATGCCTCTCTCTTCTCTTTCACTAATAATCTTACTTCTTCATCCCACTACTTACTACCCTATATATATATATATATATATATATATATATATATATATATATATATATATATATATATATATATATATATATATATATATATATATATATATATATATAATTAGAACTGATTTCTGAAAAGGGTCCTCGTGTTACTCTGAGACCCATACATATATGTATTTGGGTTCATAGGTTTATGGAGGTGTTAGCAGACTCCACCTGCATGTCGTAATACCATGAGCCAGAAGTTACCTTCAATGAGCCCATCAAACACTGCTCCAACATAAAGTGCAATCCTAAATCTGCAGGAGTCCCATAAAAAATGGTTGTGAAGTTGTATAATGATATTATACTAAAGATAATCTTTTCTCATAATATGAGGCTCAACTTTTGTGTAAGTGCTTAAATACAATATATAATCTTTAGCATATCTATTAAGATTAAAGTATATTCAAATGGTAATAAGAAAAAAACTTTAAAGGAAAAAAATGGATAATGGTTTTTATTTTTTGGAAAACTTTTTCTGAACCTAGAAACAAAGTTCTGAATAAATGACATATATATATATATATATATATATATATATATATATATATATATATATATATATATATATATATATATATATATATATATATATATATATATATATATATATATATATATATATTTATATATATATATATATATATATATATATATATATATATATATATATATATATATATATATATATATATATATATATATATATATATATATATATATATATATATATATATATATATATATGATAGAGTTGATAGAGAAGCTCTGTGGAAGGTATTAAGAATATATGGTGTGGGAGGCAAGTTGTTAGAAGCAGTGAAAAGTTTTTATCGAGGATGTAAGGCATGTGTACGTGTAGGAAGAGAGGAGAGTGATTGGTTCTCGGTGAATGTAGGTTTGCGGCAGGGGTGTGTGATGTCTCCATGGTTGTTTAATTTGTTTATGGATGGGTTTGTTAGGGATGTGATTGCAAGAGTTTTGGAAAGAGGGGCAAGTATGAAGTCTGTTGGGGATGAGAGAGCGTGGGAAGTGAGTCAGTTGTTGTTCGCTGATGATACAGCGCTGGTGGCTGATTCGTGTGAGAAACTGCAGAAGCTGGTGACTGAGTTTGGTAAAGTGTATGAAAGAAGAAAGTTAAGAGTAAATGTGAATAAGAGCAAGGTAATTAGGTACAGTAGGGTTGAGGGTCAAGTCAATTGGGAGGTAAGTTTGAATGCAGAAAAACTGGAGGAAGTAAAGTGTTTTAGATATCTTGGGGTGGATCTGGCAGCAGATGGAACCATGGAAGCGGAAGTGGATCATAGGGTGGGGGAGGGAGCGAAAATCCTGGGAGCCTTGAAGAATGTGTGGAAGTCGAGAACATTATCTCGGAAAGCAAAAATGGGTATGTTTGAAGGAATAGTGGTTCCAACAATGTTGTATGGTTGCGAGGCGTGGGCTATGGATAGAGTTGTGCGCAGGAGGATGGATGTGCTGGAAATGAGATGTTTGAGGACAATGTGTGGTGTGAGGTGGTTTGATCGAGTAAGTAACGTAAGGGTAAGAGAGATGTGTGGAAATAAAAAGAGCGTGGTTGAGAGAGCAGAAGAGGGAGTTTTGAAATGGTTTGGGCACATGGAGAGAATGAGTGAGGAAAGATTGACCAAGAGGATATATGTGTCGGAGGTGGAGGGAACGAGGAGAAGTGGGAGACCAAATTGGAGGTGGAAAGATGGAGTGAAAAAGATTTTGTGTGATCGGGGCCTGAACATACAGGAGGGTGAAAGGAGGGCAAGGAATAGAGTGAATTGGATCGATGTGGAATACCGGGGTTGACGTGCTGTCAGTGGATTGAATCAGGGCATGTGAAGCGTCTGAAGTAAACCATGGAAAGCTGTGTAGGTAAGTATATTTGCGTGTGTGGACGTATGTATATACATGTGTATGGGGGTGAGTTGGGCCATTTCTTTCGTGCGTTTCCTTGCGCTAGCTCGCAAACGCGGGAGACAGCGGCAAAAAAAAAAAAAAAAAAAAAAATATATATATATATATATATATATATATATATATATATATATATATATATATATATATATATATATATATATATATATATATATATAATATTAGGCTAGAAACCCTCACCTCTTGTATTTTAACTTTCTAAAATTGGAAACAGAAGAAGGCGTTACGCGGGGAGTGCTCATTCTCCTCGAAGGCTCAGATTGGGGTGTCTAAATGTGTGTGGATGTAACCAAGATGAGAAAAACGGAGAGATAGGTAGTATGTTTGACGAAAGGAACCTGGATGTTTTGGCTCTGAGTGAAACGAAACTCAAGTGTAAAGGGGATGAGTGGTTTGGGAATGTGCTTGGGAATAAAGTCAGGGGACAAGAGCAAGAGAAGGAGTAGCACTACTCTGAAACAAGAGTGGTGGGAGTATGTGATAGAGTGTAAGAAGGTAAACTCTAGACTGAAAGGGTAAAACTGAAAGTTGATGGAGAGAGATGGGTGATTATTGGTGCATATGAACCTGGGCATGAGAAGAAAGATCATGAGAGGCAAGTGTTCTGGAAGAAGCTGAATGAATGTGTTAGTAGTTTTGATGCACGAGCCCGAGTTATAGTGACGGGTGATTTGAATGCAAAGGTGAGTAATGTGGCAGATGAGGGAATAATTGGTATACATGGGGTGTTCAGTGTTGTAAATGGAAATGGTGAAGAGCTAGTAGATTTTTATGCTGAAAAAGGACTGGTGATTAGGAATACCTGGTGCTGAGAGGTGCAATTGGAGGGATGTCTGATCATTATCTTATGGAGGCGAAGGTGTAGATTTGTGGGGGTTTTCAGAAAAGAAGAGAGAATGTTGGGGTGAAGAGAGTGGTGAGAGTAATTGAGCTTGGGAAGTAGACTTGTGTGCGGAAGTACCAGTAGAGACTGAGTATAGAATGGACAAAGGTGAGAACAAAGGAGGTAAGGGGAGTGGGGGAGGAATGGGATGTATTTAGGGAAGCAGTGATGGCTTGCACAAAAGATGCTTGTGGCATGAGAAGCGTGGGAGGTAGGCAGATTAGAAAGGGTAGTGAATGGTGGGATTAAGAAGTAAGATTATTAGTGAAAGAGAAGAGAGAGGGATTTCGACGATTTTTGCAGGGAAATAATGCAACTGAGTGGGAGATGTATAAAAGAAAGAGGCAGGAGGTGAAGAGAAAGGTGCAAGAGGTGAAAAAGAGGGCAAATGAGAGTTGGGGTGAGAGAGTATCATTTAATTTTAGGGAGAATGAAAAAATGTTTTGGAAGGAGGTAAATAAAGTGCGTAAGACATGGAACAAAAGGGAACCTCAGTGAAGGGGGCTAATGGGGAGCTGATAACAAGTAGTGGTGATGTGAGAAGGAGATGGAGTGAGTATTTTGAAGTTTCGTTAAATGTGTTTGATGATAGAGTGGCAGATATAGGGGGTTTTGGTCGAGGTGGTGTGCAAAGTGAGAGGTTTAGGGAAAACGATATGGTAAACAGTGACGAAGTAGTAAAAGCTTTGCGGAGTATGAAAGCCAGCAAGGCAGCAGGATTGAATGATATTGCTGTGGAATTTATTAAAAAAGGGGGTGACTGTATTGTTGACTGGTTGGTGAGGTTATTTAATGTATGTATGACTCATGGTGAGGTGCCTGAGGATTGGCGAAATGCCTGCATAGTGCCACGGTACATAGGCAAAGGCGACAAAGGTGAGTGCTCAAATTACAGAGGTATAAGTCTGTTGAGTATTCCTGGTAAATTATATGGGAGGGTATTGATTGAGAGGGTGAAGGCATGTATAGAGCATAAGATTGGGGAAGAGCATTGTGGTTTCAGAAGTGGTAGAAGATGTGTGGATCAGGTGTTTGCTTTGAAGAATGTTTGTGTAAATACTTAGAAAAACAAATGGATTTGTATGTAGCATTTATGGATCTGGAGAAGGCATATGATAGAGTTGATAGAGATGCTCTTTGGAAGGTATTAAGAATATATTGTGTGGGAGGTAAGTTGTTAGAAGCAGTGAATTTTTTTTATCGAGGATGTAAGGCATGTGTACGTATAGGAAGAGAGGAAAGTGATTGGTTCTCATTGAATGTAGGTTTGCGGCAGGGGTGTGTGATGTCTCCATGGTTGTTTAATTTGTTTATGGATGGGGTTTTTAGGGAGGTGAATGGAAGAGTTTTGGAAAGAGGGTCAAGTATGCAGTCTGTTGTGGATCAGAGAGCGTGGGAAGTGAGTCAGTTCTTGCTCACTGATGATACAGCGCTGGTGGCTGAGTCATGTGAGAAACTACAGAAGCTGGTGACTGAGTTTGGTAAAGTGTGTGGGAGAAGAAAGTTGAGAGTAAATGTGAATAAGAGCAAGGTTATTAGGTACAGTAGGGTTAAGGGTCAGGTCAATTGGGAGCTAAGTTTGAATGGAGAAAAACTGGAGGAAGTAAAGTGTTTTAGATATCTGGGAGTGGATTTGGCTGCGGATGGAACCACGGAAACGGAAGTGAATCATAGGGTGGGGGAAGGGACGAAAATTCTGGGAGCGTTTAAAAATGTGTGTTAGTCGAGAACATTATCTCGGAAAGGAAAAACGGGTATGTTTGAAGGAATAGTGGCTCCAACAATGTTATATGGTTGTGCGCAGGAGAGTGGATGTGCTGGAAATGAGATGTTTTCGGACAATATGTGATTTGAGGTGGTTTGATCGAGTAAGTAATAATAGGGTAAGAGAGATGTGTGGTAATAAAAAGAGTGTGTTTGAGAGAGCAGAAGAGGGTGTTTTGAAATGGTTCGGTCACATGGTGAGGAAAGATTGACCAAGAGGATATACGTGTCAGAGGTGGAGGGAACGAGGAGAAGTGGGAGACCAAATTGGAGGTGGAAAGATGGAGTGAAAAAGATTTTGTGTGATCGGGGCCTGAACATGCAGGAGGGTGAAAGGCGTGCAAGGAATAGAGTGAATTGGAACGATGTGGTATACCAGGGCCGAACCAGGGCATGTGAAGCGTCTGGGGGAAACCATGGAAAGTTCTGTGGGGCCTGAATGTGGATATGGAGCTGTAGTTTCGGTGCATTATTACATGACAGCTAGAGACTGAGTGTGAACGAATGGTGCCTTTGTTGTCTTTTCCTAGCACTACCTCGCACACATGAGGGGGGAGAGGATTGTTATTACATATATTATATTATATATATATATATATATATATATATATATATGTATATATATATATATATATATATATATATATATATATATATATATATATATATATATATATATATATATATATATATATATATATATATATATATATATATATATATATATATATATATATATATATATATATATATATATATATATATATACATATATATATATATATAAATATATATATATATATGTATATATATATATATATATATATATATATATATATATATATATATATATATATATATATATATATATATATATATATATATATATATATATATATATATATATATATATATTTATTTATTTATTTATTCATTTATTTTGCTTTGTCGTTGTCTCCCGCGTTAGCGACGTAGCGCAAGGAAACAGAAGAAAGAATGGCCCAACCCGCCCACATACCCATGTATATACATACACGTATATACATACACGTCCACACACGCAAATATACATACCTACACATCTCAATGTACACATATATATACACACAATGACATATACATATATACACATGTACATAATTCATACTGTCTGCCTTTATTTGTTCCCATCGCCAATCCGCCACACATGGAATAACAACCCCCTCCCCCCTCATGTGTGCGAGGTAGCGCTAGGAAAAGACAACAAAGGCCCCTTTCGTTCGCACTCAGTCTCTAGCTGTCATGTAATAATGCACCGAAAACACAGCTCCCTTTTCACATCCAGGTCCCACACAACTTTCAATGGTTTACCCCAGACGCTTCACATGCCCTGGTTCAATCCATTGACAGCACGTCGACCCCGCTATACCACAGAGTTCCAATTCACTCTATTCCTTGCACGCCTTTCACCCTCCTGTATGTTCAGGTAACGATCACTCAAAATCTTTTTCACTCCATCTTTCCACCTAAAATTTGGTCTCCCACTTCTCCTCGTTCCCTCCACCTCTGACACATATATTCTCTTTGTCACTCTTTCCTCACTCATCCTCTCCATGTGACCAAACCATTTCAAAACACCCTCTTCTGCTCTCTCAACCACACTCACTTTTATTTCCACACATCTCTCTTACCCTTACATTACTTACTCGATCAAACCACCTCACACCACATATTGTCCTCAAACATCTCATTTCCAGCACATCCACCCTCCTCCGCACAACTCTATCCATAGCCTACGCCTCGCAACCATACAACATTGTTGGAACCACTATTCCTTCAAACATACCCATTTTTGCTTTTCGAGATAAAGTTCTCGACTTCCAAACATTCTTCAAAGCTCCAAGAATTTTCACCCAATCCCCCACCCTATGATTCACTTCCGCTTCCATGGTTCCATCCGCAGCCAGATCCACTCCCAGATAGCTAAAACACTTTACTTCCTCCAGTTTTTCTCCATTCAAACTTACCTCCCAATTGACCTGACCCTCAACCCTACTGTACCTAATAACCTTGCTCTTTTTCACATTTACTCTTACCTTTCTTCTTTCACACACTTTACCAAACTCAGTCACCAGCTTCTGCAGTTTCTTACATGAATCAGCCACCAGCGCTGTATCATCAGCGAACAACAACTGACTCTCTTCCCAAGCTCTCTCATCCACAACAGACTGCATACTTGCCCCCCTTTCCAAAACTCTTGCATTCACCTCCTTAACAACGCCAACCATAAACAAATTAATCCACCATGGAGACATTACACAACCCTGCCGCAAACCTGCATTCACTGAGAACCAATCACTTTCCTCTCTTCCTACACGTACACATGCCTTACATCCTTGATAAAAACTTTTCACTGCTTCTAACAACTTGCCTCCCACACCATATATTCTTAAAACTTTCCACAAAGCATCTCTATCAACTCTATCATATGCCTTCTCCAGATCCATAAATGCTACATACAAAGTCATTTGTTTTTCTAAGTATTTCTCACATACTTTCTTCAAAGCAAACTCCTGATCCACACATCCTGTAACACTTCTGAAACCACATTACTCTTCCCTAATCTGACGCTCTGTACATGCCTTCACCCTCTCAATCAATACCCTCCCATATAATTTACCAGGAATACTCAACAAACTTACTCTTCTGTAATTTGAGTACTCACTCTTATCCCCTTTCCCTTTCTACAATGGCACTATGCAAGCATTCCGCCAATCCTCAGGCACCTCACCATGATTCATACATACATTAAATAACCTTACCAACCAGTCAACAATACAGTCACCCCCTTTTTTAATAAATTCCACTACAATACCATCCAAACCTGCTGCCTTGCCGGCTTTCATCTTCCGTAAAGCTTTTATTACCTCTTCTCTATTTACCAAATCATTTTCCCTAACCCTCTCACTTTGCACACCACCTCGACCAAAACACCCTATATCTGCCACTCTATCGTCAAACACATTCAACAAACCTTCAAAATACTCACTCCATCTCCTTCTCACATCACCACTACTTGTTATCACCTCCCCATTTGCGCCCTTCACTGAAGTTCCAATTTGCCCCCTTGTCTTACGCACTTTATTTACCTCCTTCCAGGACATCTTTTTATTCTCCCTAAAATTTAATGATTCTCTCTCACCCCAACTCTCATTTGCCCTCTTTTTCACCTCTTGCACCTTTCTCTTCAACTCCTGCCTCTTTCTTTTATACATCTCCCTCTCATTTGCATTTTTTCCCTGCAAAAATCGTCCAAATACCTCATACATCCCATTCCTCCCCCACTCCCCTTACCTCCTTTGTTCTCACCTTTTTCCATTTTGTACTCAGTCTCTCCTGGTACTTTCTCACACAAGTGTCCTTCCCAAGCTCACTTACTCTCACCACTCTCTTCACCCCAACATTCTCTCTTCTTTTCTGAAAACCCCCACAAATCTTCACCTTCGCCTCCACAAGATAATGATCAGACATCCGTCCAGTTACACCTCTCATCACATGGACATCTAAAAGTCTCTCTTTCGTTTGTCTATCAATGATAACGTAATCCAATAACGCTCTCTGGCCATCTCTCCTACTTATATACGTATACTTATGTATATCTCGCTTTTTAAACCAGGTATTCCCAATCACCAGTCCTTTTCCAGCACATAAATATACAAGCTCTTCACCATTTCCATTTACAACACTGAACACTCCATGTATACCAATCATTCCCTCAACTGCCACGTTACTCACCTTTGCATTCAAATCACCCATCACTATAACCCGGTCTTGTGCATCAAAACCACTAACACACACATTCAGTTGCTCCCAAAACACTTGCTCTCATGATCTTTCTTCTCATGCCCAGGTGCCTATGCACCAATAATCACCCATCTCTCTCCATCAACTTTCAGTTTTACCCATATCAATCTAGAATTTACTTTCTTACACTCTGTCACATACTCCCACAACTCCTGATTCAGGAGTAGTGATACTCCTTCCCTTGCTCTTGTCCTCTCACTAACCCCTGACTTTACTCCCAAGACATTCCCAAACCACTCTTCCCCTTTACCCTTGAGCTTCGTTTCACTCAGAGCCAAAACATCCAGGTTCCTTTCCTCAAAAATACTACCTATCTCTCCTTTTGTCTTATCTTGGTTACATCCACACACATTTAGACACCCCAATGTGAGCCTTCGAGGAGGATGAGCACTCCTCGCGTGACTCCTTCTTCTGTTTCACCTTTTAGAAAGTTAAAATACAAGGAGGAGAGGGTTTCTGGCCCCCCACTCCCGTCCCCTTTAGTCGCCTTCTACGACACGTGAGGAATGCGTGGGAAGTATTCTTTCTCCACTATCCCCTATATATATATATATATATATATATAGATATATATATATATATATATATATATATATATATATATATATATATATATATATATATATATATATATATATATATATATATATATATATGTATATATATATATATATATATATATATATATATATATATATATATATATAAATTTTTTTTTTTTCATACTATTCGCCATTTCCCGCGATAGCGAGGTAGCGTTAAGAACAGAGGATTGGGCCTTTGAGGGAATATCCTCACCTGACCCCCTTCTCTCTTCCTTCTTTTGGAAAAAAAAAAAGAAAAACGAGAGGGGAGGATTTCCAGCCCCCCGCTCCCTTCCCTTTTAGTCGCCTTCTACGACACGCAGGGAATACGTGGGAAGTATTCTTTCTCCCCTATCCCCAGGGATAATATATATATATATATATATATATATATATATATATATATATATATATATATATATATATATATATATATATATATATAGTTAAGAGTAAATGTGAATAAGAGCAAGGTTATTAGGTACAGCAGGGTTGAGGGTCATGTCAATTGGGAGGTAAGTTTGAATGGAGAAAAACTGGAGGAAGTAAAGTGTTTTAGATATCTGGGAGTGGTTCTGGCAGCGGGTGGAACCATGGAAGCAGAAATGAATCATTAGGTGGGGGAGGGGGGCGAAAATTCTGGGAGTCTTAAAGAATGTTTGGAAGCCGAGAACATTATCTCGAAAAGCAAAAATGGGTATGTTTGGAGGAATAGTGGTTCCAACAATGTTGTATGGTTGCGAGGCGTGGGCTATGGATAGAGTTGTTCGCAGGAGGGTGGATGTGCTGGAAATGAGATGTTTGGGGACAATGTGTGGTGTGAGGTGGTGTGATCGAGTAATTAACGTAAGGGTAAGAGAGATGTGTGGAAATAAAAAGAGCATGGTTGAGAGAGCAGATAGGGTGTTTTGAAATGGTTTGGGCACATAGAGAGAATGAGTGAGGAAAGATTGACCAAGAGGATATATGTGTCGGAGGTGGAGGGAACGAGGAGAAGTGGGAGACCAAATTGGAGTTGGAAAGATGGAGTGAAAAAGATTTTGTGTGATCGGGGCCTGAACATGCAGGAGGGTGAAAGGAGGGCAAGGAATTGAGTGAATTGGATCGATGTGGTATACCGGGGTTGACGTGCTGTCAGTAGATTGAATCAGGGCATGTGAAACGTCTGGGGTAAACCATGGAAAGCTCTGTAGGTATGTATATTTGCGTTTGTGGACGTGTATGTATATACATGTGTATGGGGGTGGGTTGGGCCATTTCTTTCGTCTGTTTCCTTGCGGTACCTCGCAAACGCGGGAGACAGTGACAAAGCAAACAAAAAAAAATATATATGTATATATATATATATATATATATATATATATATATATATATATATATATATATATATATATATATATTTATATATATATATATATATATATATATATATATATATATTTTTCTTTTTTTTCGCTGTCTCCCGCGTTATATATATATATATATATATA
Organism: Panulirus ornatus; assembly: GCF_036320965.1. Lineage (NCBI taxonomy): Eukaryota > Metazoa > Arthropoda > Malacostraca > Decapoda > Palinuridae > Panulirus > Panulirus ornatus. The sequence goes on from NC_092227.1 coordinate 28,290,068, forward strand.
TATATATATATATATATATATATATATATATATATGTATATATCTTTTTTTGCTTTCTTTTAAACTATTTGCCATTTCCCGCGTTAGCGAGGTAGCGTTAAGAACAGAGGACTGGGCCTTTTTTGGAATATCCTCACCTGGCCCCCTCTGTTCCTTCTTTTGGAAAATTAAACAAAAAAAAAAAAAAAAAAATGAGAGGGGAGGATTTCCAGCCACCCGCTCCCTCCCCTTTTAGTCGCCTTCTACGACACGCAGGGAATACGTATATATATATATATATATATATATATATATATATATATATATATATATATATATATATATATATATATATATATATATATATATATATATATATATATATATATATATATATATATATATGTATATATTATTTATCTATATTCAATTTGCCTTGTCGTCGTCTCCCGTGTTAGTGAGGTAGCGCAAGGAAATGGACGAAAGAAATGGCCCAAACCACCCACATGCACATGTATATACATACACGTCCACACACGCAAATATACATACCTATACATCTCAACGTGCACAAACATATATACACACACAGACATATATATATATATATATACTCATATACATAATTCGTACTTTCTGCCTTTATTTATTCCCATCGCCACCTTGCCACACATGGAATAATAACCCCCTACCCCCTCATGTGTGCGGGGTAGCGCTAGGAAAAGACAACAAAGTCCCCATTCGTTCACTCTCAGTCTCTAGCTGTCATGAATAATGCACCGGAACCACAGCTCCCTTTCCACATCCAGGCCCCACAGAAACTTCCATGGTTTACCCCAGACGCTTCACATGCCCTGGTTCAATCTATTGACAGCACGTCGACCCCGATATACCACATCGTTCCAATTCACTCTATTTGTTGCACGCCTTTCACCCTCCTGCATGTTCAGGCCCCGATCACTCAAAAATCTTTTTCAATCCATCTTTCCACCTCCAATTTGGTCTCCCACTTCTCCTCGTTCCCTCCACCCCTGACATATATATCCTCTTGGTCAATCTTTCCTCATTCATTCTCTCCACGTGACCAAACCATTTCAAAACACCCTCTTCTGCTCTCTCAACCATATTCTTTTTATTTCCAACTCACACCACATATTGTCCTCAAACATCTCATTTCCAGCTCATCCACCCTCCTGCGCACAACTCTATCCATAGTCCACGCCTCGCAACCATACAACATTGTTGGAACCACTATTCCTTCTAACATACCCATTTTTGCTTTCTGAGATAATGATCTCGGCTTCCAAACATTCTTCAAGACTCCCAGAATTTTCGCCCCCTCCCCCACCTAATGATTCACTTCTGCTTCCATGGTTCCATCCGCTGCCAGATCCACTCCCAGATATCTAAAACACTTCACTTCCTCTAGTTTCTCTCCATTCAAACTTATCTCCCAATTGACTTGACCCTCAACCCTACTTTACGTAATAACCTTGCTCTTGTTTACGTTTACTCTTAACTTTCTTCTTTCACACACTTTACCAAACTCAGTCGCCAGCTTCTGCAGTTTCTCACATGAATCAGCCACCAGCGCTGTATCATCAGCGAACAACAACTGACTCACTTCCCAAGCTCTCTCATTCACAACAGACTGCATACTTGCCCCTCTTTCCAAAACTCTTGCATTCACTTCCCTAAAAACCCCATCCATAAACAAATTAAACAACCATGGAGACATCACACACCCCTGCCGCAAACCTACATTCACTGAGAACCAATCACTTTCTTCTCTTCCTACACGTACACATGCCTTACATCCTCGATAAAAACTTTTCACTGGCCTCCCACACCATATATTCTTAAAACTTTCCACAGAGCATCTCTATCAACTCTATCATATGCCTTCTCCAGATCCACAAATGCTACATACAAATCCATTTGCTTTTCTAAGTATTTCTCACATACATTCTTCAAAGGAAACACCTGATCCACACATCCTGTACCACTTCTTAAACCACACTGCCCTTACCCAATCTGATGCTCTTTACATGCCTTCACCCTCTCAATCAATACCCTCCCATATAATTTACCAGGAATACTCAACAAACTTATACCTCTGTAATTTGAGGACTCACTCTTATCCCCTTTTCCTTTGTACAATGGCACTATGCAAGCATTCCGCCAATCCTCAGGCACCTCACCATGAATCATACATACATTAAATAACCTTACCAACCAGTCAACAATACAGTCACCCCCTTTTTTAATAAATTCCATTGCAATACCATCCAAACCTGCTGCCTTGCCAGCTTTCATCTTCCGCAAAGCTTTTAATACCTCTTCTCTGTTTACCAAATCATTTTCCCTAACCCTCTCACTTTGCACACCACCTCGACCAAAACACCCTGTGTCTGCAACTCTATAATCAAACACATTCTACAAACCTCGAAAATACTCATTCCATCTCCTTCCCACATCACCACTACTTGTTATCAACTCCCCATTAGCCACGTTCACTGAAGTTCCCATTTGTTCCCTTGTCTTATGCACTTCATTTACCTCTTGTATCTCTGTGTGTTTGTGTGTGTGTGTGTGTGTGTGTGTATGTGTGTGTGTGTGTGTGTGTGTGCGTTATTGTGTGTGTGTGTGTTTGTGTGTGTGTGTGTGTGTGTGTGTGTGTGTGTGTGTGTGTGTGTGTGTGTATGTGTGTGTGTGTGTCTGTTTATGTGTGTGCGTGTGTGTCTGCTTATATTACGTTTTGATTTAGATTCGTATGATGTACATGATGAAAAATGAAAGCAGAAGTAAAGTTTGGGAGTGTGAATGAAATGAGAATACACCGCAGTAGACATATACGGACCATTAAGATGAAACTCTACACCAAACACCTCCCCTTAGCCTAAGTGATGATAATAGCGTCTTACTGCAGACCAAAGCCCCCTTCCCACCCGACTTATCTTCAATTACCTTTTAATCCTCTCATTTCTCCTCCTCGTCACGTTGTTCACCTTCCCACTCCCCACGCTATCCCTCCACATCCCAGTCTCACCATTCCTTACCGCTAGATATCCTTCACTTACTCACCCATATCATTCTCATCGTCATCTTATATCACTGTTCTGCAGGGAAAGACCATTGTGTACATCATTGCCTGTAGTGAACACATCAAAGCTGCGAATGTGCCAGTGAGAACGAATAGTGAAAGTTTGCGAAGTTCCTGCTACGGTCCCGTGTGGTGCGTGGAGGTTCTAGCAGCAGCAGGACGCAACGTGACCATTGGCTGCTGCTCTACACCAGCTTACGTTCTACATTCGTTATTTTTTTCAGCTCTTGTCTTCCCTCTGTTCATCTGGGAGAATTGATGTGTGAGTGTTGAGACGTAGCGCTGGGAGGACACACAACCTTCAAGGCACGGTTGAAGGTGTTTTAATGCATAATAACGACGATGTGTAGTGTTAGTGGTGTGCTTATGTGTGCTTATGTCATATAAGTCCTTATTACTATCAGTGCCTACTACTTACTCATGTTACTCCGTCTCTTATTTGTGTGTGTGTGTGTGTGTGTGTGTGTGTGTGATTAATTATTTGTTCATTTGAGAACCTCTTTTTTCTGTCATCAATTTTTAGAGTATGCTAATGCTCCCTGTATTTACTCATTCTTCAGTCAGTCAGTTCATCACCATTACAGAGGAGATTTTACACATCCTTTTCTAACTACAGTTGTTTCTAGAGTTTTCTAAATTGATAACTCCCTTCTTTTGTCAAAGAGTTTTTTCATACCAACATTGCTAAATTGATTATGAAATTATCATCGTTTGTATAACGTAAGGAGAGTTCTACAAGCACAGAGCTCCACCTTTTGCCGTTCGTAGTGTGTATCGATCACCGTAGAAAGATAAGAACGCAGCGTTGTGCAAGATATCTATCTGTGCTTAAGTTTGTTTTGGTGCATAGATGTTTCTCTCCAATGTGCATATATCTTTGGGTCTCCTTATTTGTGTTTGCGTAGCTGTGCATATTTGTATGTGTGTGTGTGTGTGTGTGTGTGTGTATGTGTGTGTGTGTGTGTGTGTGTGTGTGTATCTGAATGCATTTCTTATTTGTGACTGTGTTTGTGTGTGTGTATATGCTAGTGTTTGGGTGTGTGTGTGGATGTGTCTCTGTGTCTGTGCTTATATTAGTGTGTATAATCACTTTTCTAATCATGTGTTAGCAATATTCGAGTAGCGTGAGGTTTATAGTCGTGAGACCGTATCTCTTCAACATTCTTTCGTATCATAAAACATTCCAGGCTTTGCTCTCTACATTTACTAAACTCATTCCATTAAGACCAACATTCTTCTGTTGTAAAAGTACTTCTTTACATAATCTTAAAAATGTTTCATTCCCAGCTACATGTCCTTTGGTTGTTCTAGCTTTGCATCTTTCGAAGAAGTGTTCGCTCTTAACATCATCAAACTTGTTAGAAATCATTATGGTTGCTATTAGGTCACTCTTCCTATTCTCTTCCATGCAAGGTAACTTTAAAGGCCTAGATTTTCTGATTTACGATGCTATCATAATTCTTGTTGCATTTTTGTTGCCCTCCTCAGGAACTTCTCCAGAAGTAGTAGAGGATGTGGGGATCAGGTGTTTGCTTTGAAGAATGTATGTGAGAAATACTTAGAAAAGCAAATGGATTTGTATGTAGCATCTATGGATCTGGAGAAGGCATATGATAGAGTTGATAGAGATGCTCTGTGGAAGGTATTAAAGATATATGGTGTGGAAGGCAAGTTGTGTAGAAGCAGTAAAAAGTTTTTATCGAGGATGTAAGGAATGTGCACAAGTATGAAGAGAGGAAAGTGATTGGTTCTCAGTGAATGCCGGTTTGCGGCAAGGGTGTGTGATGTTTCCATTGTTGTTTAGTTTGTTTATGGATGGGATTGTTAGGAGGTGAATGCAAGAGTTTTAGAAAGAGGGGCAAGTATGCAGTCTGTTGTGGATGAGAGAGCTTGGGAAATGAGTTAGTTGTTGTTCGCTGATGATACAGCGCTGGTGGCAGATTCGGGTGAGAAGCTGCTGACTAAGTTTGGTAAAGTCTGTGAAAGAAGAAAGCTGAGAGTAAATGTGAATAAGAGCAAGGTTATTAGGTGCAGTAGGGTTGAGGGACAAGTCAATTAGGTGGTGAGTTTGAATGGAGAAAAACTGCAGGAAGTGAAGTGTTTTAGATATCTGGGAGTGGATTTAGCAGCGGATGGGACCATGGAAGTGGAAGTGAATCATAGGGTAGGGTAGGGGACGAAAGTTCTGGGAGCATTGAAGAATGTGTGGAAGTCGAGAACGTTATCTTGGAAAGCAGAAATGGGTATGTTTGAAGGAATAGTGGTTCTAACAATGTTATATGGTTGCGAGGCGTGGGCTATAGATAGAGTTGTGCGGAGGCGGGCGGATGTGCTGGAAATGAGATGTTTGAGGACAATATGTGGTGTGAGGTGGTTTGATCGAGTAATCAATGAAGGGTTGAGAGAGATGTGTGGTAATGAAAAGAGCAGAAGATGGTGTTTTGAAATGGTTTGGTTACATGGAGAGAATGAGTGAGGAAAGATTGACTATAGAGGATATATGTGTCAGAGGTGGAGGGAACGAGGAGAAGTGGGAGACCAAAGTGGAGGTGGAAAGATGGAGTGAAAAAGATTTTGAGTGATCGGGGCCTGAACATGCAGGAGGGTGAAAGACGTGCAAGGAACAGAGTGAATTGGAACGATGTGGTATACCAGGGTTGACTTGCTGTCAATGGATTGAACCAGGGTATGTAAAGCGTCTTGGGTAAACCATGAAATGTTTTGTGGAAAGGGAGCTGTGGTTTCGGTGCATTATACATGACAGCTAGAAACTGATTGTGAACGAATTTGGCCTTTGTCTTTTATTAGCGCTACCTCGCGCACATGCGCGGGAAGGGGGTTGTCATTTCATGTGTGGCGGGGTGACGACAGGAATGAATAAGGGCAGACAAGTATGAATGATGTACATGTGTATATATTCATATGTCTCTGTATGTATATATACGTATACGTTGAGATATATAGGTATGTATGTTTACGTATGTGGACGTGTATGTATATGAATGTGTATGTGGGTGGGTTGGGCCATTCTTTGATCTGTTTCGTTGCGCTACCTCGCTTACGCGGAAGACAGCGACAAAGCAAAATAAATTTAAATATATATAAATATATATATATATATATATATATATATATATCATACAAAGCTCCAACAGCCAGGATCGAACCTGGGACCCCTTGTGCAAGAGGCAGGCATGCTAACCGCTAGGCTAAGGGACTGTATAATAGGAAACAACTATTCGAAATACTAAGTACTCGAATACCCTTCGTCTCACAATGGTGAGCAACGGGGTCTATCGGTTGTTTCCGAACAGAACACATAGCCAGCTGATAGCGTTTTACCGAACCTGACTGTACAACGCGGAGTTATATGAATACGAATAAAGTGTATATGAACGCGCACCTTCATAGAACATACAAAGCTCCAACAGCCAGGATCGAACCTGGGACCCCTTGTGCAAGAGGCATGCATGCTAACCTCTAGGCTAAGGGGCTGTATAATAGGAAACAACTATTCGAAATACTAAGTACTCGAATACCCTTCGTCTCACAATGGTGAGCAACGGGGTCTATCGGCTGTTTCCGAACAGAACACATAGCCAGCTGATAGCGTTTTACCGAACCTGACTGTACAACGCTGAGTTATATGAATACGAATAAAGTGTATATGAACGCGCACCTTCATATAACTCCGCGTTGTACAGTCAGCTTCGGTAAAACGCTATCAGCTGGCTATGTGTTCTGTTCGGAAACAACCGAGCTCACCATTGTGAGACGAAGGGTATTCGAGTACTTAGTATTTCGAATAGTTGTTTCCTATTATACAGTCCCTTAGCCTAGCGGTTAGCATGCCTGCCTCTTGCACAAGGGGTGCCAGGTTCGATCCTGGCTGTTGGAGCTTTGTATGTTCTATGAAGGTGCGCGTTCATACACACTTTATTCATATTCATATAACTCCGCGTTGTACAGTTATGTTCGGTAAAACGCTATCAGCTAGCTGTGTTCTGTTCGGAAACAACCGATAGACCCCGTGCTCACCATTGTGAGACGAAGGGCATTCGAGTACTTAGTATTTCGAATAGTTGTTTCCTATCATACAGTCCCTTAGCCTAGCTGTTAGCATGCCTGCCTCTTGCACAAGGGGTCCCAGGTTCGATCCTGGCTGTTGGAGCTTTGTATGTTCTATGAAGGTGAGCGTTCATATACACTTTATTCGTATATATATATATATATATATATATATATCCCATTTGCTCCCTTGTCTTCCGCGCTTTATTTACCTCCTTCCAGAACATCTTTTTATTCTCCCAAAAATCTAATGATACTCTCTCACCCCAGCTCTCCTTTGCCCTCTTTTTCACCTCTTGCACCTTTCTCTTGACCTCCTGTCTCTTTCTTTTATACATCTCCCACTCAATTGCATTTTTTCCCTGCAAAAATCGTCCAAATGCCTCTCTCTTCTCTTTTACTAATAATCTTACTTCTTCATCCCACCACTCACTACACTTTATAATCAACCCACCTCCCACTCTTCTCATGCCACAAACATCTTTTGCGCAATCCATCACTGATTCCCTAAATACATCACATTCCTCACCCACTCCCCTTACTTCCATTGTTCTCAACTTTTTCCATTCTGTACTCAGTCTCTCCTGGTACTTCCTCACACAAGTCTCCTTCCCAAGCTCACCTACTCTCACCACCCTCTTCACCCCAACATTCACTCTTCTTTTTTGAAAACCCATACAAATCTTCACATTAGCCTCCACAAGATAATGATCAGACATCCCTCCAGTTGCACCTCTCAGCACATTAACATCCAAAAGTCTCTCTTTCGCGTGCCTGTCAATTAACACGTAATCCAATAACGCTCTCTGGCCATCTCTCCTACTTACATAAGTATACTTATGTATATCTCGCTTTTTAAACCAGGTATTCCCAATCACCAGTCCTTTTTCAGCACATAAATCTATAAGCTCTTCACCATTTCCATTTACAACACTGAACACCCCATGTATACTAATTATTCCCTCAACTGCCACATTACTCACCTTTGCATTAAAATCACCCATCACTATAACCCAGTCTTGTGCATCAAAACCACTAACACACTCATTCAGCTCCTCCCAAAACACTTGCCACTCATGATCTTTCTTCTCATGCCTAGGTGCATATGCACCAATAATCACCCATCTCCCATCACCCATGGGAACTTCAGTAAAGGGCGCAAATGGGGAGGTGATAACAAGTAGTGGTGATGTGACAAGGAGATGGAGTGAGTATTTTGAGGGTTTGTTGAATGTGTTTGATGATACAGTGGCAGATATAGGGTGTTTTGGTCGAGGTGGTGTGCAAAGTGAGAGGGTTAGGGAAAATGATTTGGTAAACAGAGTAGAGGTAGTAAAAGCTTTGCGTAAGATGAAAGCCGGCAAGGCAGCAGGTTTGGATGGTATTGCAGTGGAATTTATTAAAAAAGGGGGTGACTTTATCATTGACTGGTTGGTAAGGTTATTTAATGTATGTATGACTCATGGTGAGGTGCCTGAGGATTGGCGGAATGCGTGCATAGTGCCATTGTACAAAGGCAAAGGGGATAAGAGTGAGTGCTCAAATTACAGAGGTATAAGTTTGTTGAGTATTCCTGGTAAATCATATGGGAGGGTATTGATTGAGAGGGTGAAGGCATGTACAGAGCATCAGATTGGGGAAGAGCAGTGTGGTTTCAGAAGTGGTAGAGGATGTTTGGATCAGGTGTTTGCTTTGAAAAATGTGTGTGAGAAATACTTAGAAATGCAAATGGATTTGTATGTAGCATATATGGATCTGGAGAAGGCATATGATAGAGTTGATAGAGATGCTCTGTGGAAGGTATTAAGAATATATGGTGTGGGAGGCAAGTTGTCAGAAGCAGTGAAATTTTTTTACCGAGGATGTAAGGCATGTGTACGTGTAGGAAGAGAGGAAAGTTATTGGTTCTCAGTGAATGTAGGTTTGCGGCAGGGGTGTGTGATGTCTCCATGGTTGTTTAATCTGTTTATGGATGGGGTTGTTAGGGAGGTGAATGCAAGAGTTTTGGAAAGAGGGGCAAGTATGAAGTCTGTTGTGGATGAGAGAGCTTGGGAAGTGAGTCAGTTGTTGTTCGCTGATGATACAGCGCTGGTGGCTGATTCATGTGAGAAACTGCAGAAGCTGATGACTGAGTTTGGTTAAGTGTGTGAAAGAAGAAAGGTAAGAGTAAATGTGAATAAGAGCAAGGTTATTAGGTACAGTAGGGTTGAGGGTCAAGTCAATTGGGAGGTAAGTTTGAATGGAGAAAAACTGGAGGAAGTAAAGTGTTTTAGATATCTGGGAGTGGATCTGGCAGCGGATGGAACCATGGAAGCGGAAGTGGATCATAGGGTGGTTGCGGGGGCGAAAAATTTGGGAGCCTTGAAGAATGTGTGGAAATCGAGAACATTATCTCGGAAAGGAAGAATGGGTATGTTTGAAGGAATAGTGGTTCCAACAATGTTGTATGGTTGCGAGGCGTTGGGCTATGGATAGAGTTGTTCGGAGGAGGGTGGATGTGCTGGAAATGAGATGTTTGAGGACAATATGTGGTGTGAGTTGGTTTGATCGATTAAGTAATTTAAGGGTGAGAGAGATGTGTGGAAATAAAAAGAGTGTGGTTGAGAGAGCAGAAGAGAGTGTTTTGAAATGGTTTGGTCACATGGAGAGAATGAGTGGGGAAAGATTGACCAAGATGATATATGTGTCAGAGGTGGAGGGAACGAGGAGAAGTGGGAGACCAAATTGGAGGTGGAAAGATGGAGTGAATAAGATTTTGAGTGATCGAGGCTTGAACATGCAGGAGGGTGAAAGGCGTGCAAGGAATAGAGTGAATTGGAACGATGTGGTATACCAGGGTCGACGTGCTGTCAATGGACTGAAACAGGGCATGTGAAGCGTCTGGGGTAAACTATGGAAAGTGTGTGGGGCCTGGATGTGGAAAGGGAGCTGTGGTTTCGGTGCATTATTACATGACAGCTAGAGACTGAGTGTGAACGAATGGGGCCTTTGGTGTCTTTCCTGGCGCTACCTCGCACACATGAGGGGGGAGGGGGTTGATATTTCATATGTGGCGAAGTGGCGATGGGAACAAATAAAGGCAGACAGTATGAATTATGTACATGTTTATATTTGTATATGTCCGTGTGTGTATATATATGTGTACATTGAGTTGTATAGGTATGTATATTTGCGTGTGTGGACGTGTGTGTATATACATGTGTATGTTGGCGGGGTGGGCCATTCCTTCGTCTGTTTCCTTGCGCTACCTCGCTAACGCGGGAGACAGCGACAAAACAAAATAAAAATAAATAATAAATATATATATATATATATATATATTGGAAAGGATCACAATTCTTCGCGTGATCAAGATATTCCTATGAGTCTACGGGGAAAATGGAACACGATAAGTTCCCAAGTGCACTTTCGTGTAATAATCAAATCATCAGGGGAGACACAAGAAAAAAGTATAACAGTCAGTTGCTATACATCGAAGAGACGAAGCTAGGATGCCATTTGGTAAACACGAAAGTGCACTTGGGAACTTATCGTGTTTCATTTTCCCCGTGGACTAAAAGGAATATATATATACACACACACACACACACACACACACACACATATACACACATATATATATTCTTTTTTTATTTCATATTTTGCTTTGTCGCTGTCTCCCGCGTTTGCGAGGTAGCGCAAGAAAACACACGAAAGAAATGGCCCAATCCACCCCCATACACATGTATATACATACACGTCCACACACGCAAATATACAAAAGCATACATCTCAATGTACACACACATATATATATATATATATATATATATATATATATATATATATATATATATATATATATATATATATATATATATATATATATATATATATGTATACAAACACATGCACACAATTCACTCTGTCTGCCTTTATTCATTCCCATCGCTACCTCGCCACACATGGAATAACATCCCCCTCCCCCTCATGTGTGCAAGGTAGCGCTAGGAAAAGACAACAAAGGCCCCATTCGTTCACACTCAGTCTCTAGCTGTCATGCAATTATGCCCGAAACCACAGCTCCCTTCCCACATCCAGGCCCCACAGAACTTTCCACGGTTTATCCCAGATGCTTCATATGCCCTGATTCAATCCATTGACAGCACGTCGACCCCGGTATACCCAATCGATCTAAATCACTCTATTCCTTGCGCGCCTTTCATCCTCTGCATGTTCAGGCCCCGATTATGCAAAATCTTTTTCATTCCAACTTTCCACCTCCAATTTGGTCTCCCACATATATATATATATATATATATATATATATATATATATATATATATATATATATATATATATATATATATATATATATATTTTTGCTTTCCGAGATAATGTTCTCGACTTCCCCACATATATATATATATATATATATATATATATATATATATATATATATATATATATATATATATATATATATATATATATATATATATATATATATATATATATATATATATGTGGGGAAGTCGAGAACATTATCTCGGAAAGCAAAAATGGGTATGTTTGAAGGAATAGTGGTTCCAACAATGTTGTATGGTTGCGAGGCGTGGGCTATGGATAGAGTTGTGCGCAGGAGGATGGATGTGCTGGAAATGAGATGTTTGAGGACAATGTGTGGTGTGAGGTGGTTTGATCGAGTGAGTAACGTAAGGGTAAGAGAGATGTGTGGAAATAAAAAGAGCGTGGTTGAGAGAGCAGAAGACGGTGCTTTGAAGTGGTTTGGGCACATGGAGAGGATGAGTGAGGAAAGATTGACCAAGAGGATATATGTGTCGGAGGTGGAGGGAACAAGGAGAAGAGGGAGACCAAATTGGAGGTGGAAAGATGGAGTGAAAAAGCTTTTGTGTGATCGGGGCCTGAACATGCAGGAGGGTGAAAGGAGGGCAAGGGATAGAGTGAATTGAAGCGATGTGGTATACCGGGGTTGACGTGCTGTCAGTGGATTGAATCAAGACATGTGAAGCGTCTGGGGTAAGCCATGGAAAGCTGTGTAGGTATGTATATTTGCGTGTGTGGACGTATGTATATACATGTGTATGGGGGGGTTGGGCCATTTCTTTCGTCTGTTTCCTTGCGCTACCTCGCAAACGCGGGAGACAGCGACAAAGTATAAAAAAAAAAAAGATATATATATATATATATATATATATATATATATATATATATATATATATATATACATATATATATATATATATATATATATATATATATATATATATATATATATATATATATATATATATATATATATTTTTTTTTTTTTTTTTTTTCCTTTTGCTTTGTCGCTGTATCCCATGTTTGCGAGGTAGCGCAAGGAAACAGACGAAAGAAATGGCCCAACTCAATCCCATACACATGTATATACATACGTCCACACACGCAAATATACATACCTACACAGCTTTCCATGGTTCACCCCAGACGCTTCACATGCCCTGATTCAATCCACTGACAGCACGTCAACCCCGGTATACCACATCGATCCAATTCACTCTATTCCTTGCCCTCCTTTCAACCTCCTGCATGTTCAGGCCCCGATCACACAAAATCTTTTTCACTCCATCTTTCCACCTCCAATTTGTTCTCCCACTTCTCCTCGTTCCCTCCACCTCCGATACATATATCCTCTTGGTCAATCTTTCCTCACTCATTCTCGCCATATGCCCAAACCATTTCAAAAGACCCTCTTCTGCTCTCTCAACCACGCTCTTTTTATTTCCACACATCTCTCTTACCCTTACGTTACTTACTCGATCAAACCACCTCACACCACACATTGTAGTCAAACATCTCATTTCCAGCACATCCATCCTCCTGCGCACAACTCTATCCATAGCCCACGCCTCGCAACCATACAACATTGTTGGAACCACTATTCCATCAAACATTCCCATTTTTGCTTTCCGAGATAATGTTCTCGACTTCCACACATTCTTCAAGGCTCCCAGGATTTTTGCTCGCTCCCCCACCCTATGATCCACTTCCGCTTCCATGGTTCCATCCGCTGCCAGATCCACTCCCAGATATCTAAAACACTTTACTTCCTCCAGTTTTTCTCCATTCAAACTTACCTCCCAATTGACTTGACCGTCAACCCTACTGTACCTAATAACCTTGCTCTTATTCACATTTACTCTTACCTTTCTTCTTTCACATACTTTACCAAACTCAGTCACCAGCTTCTGCAGTTTCTCACATGAATCACCCACCAGCGCTGTATCATCAGCGAACAACAACTGACTCACTTTCCAAGCTCTCTCATTCACAACAGACTTCATACTTGCCCCTCTTTCCAAAACTCTTGCATTTACCTCCCTAACAACCCCATCCATAAACAAATTAAACAACCATGAAGACATCACACACCCCTGCCGCAAACCTACATTCACTGAGAACCAATCACTTTCCTCTCTTCCTACACGTACACATGCCTTACATCCTCGATAAAACTTTTCACTGCTTCTACCAAGTTGCCTCCCACACCATATATTCTTAATACCTTCCACAGAGCATCTCTATCAACTCTATCATATGCCTTCTCCAGATCCATAAATGCTACATACAAATCCATTTACTTTTCTAAGTATTTCTCACATACATTCTTCAAAGCAAACACCTGATTCACACATCCTCTACCACTTCTGAAACCTCACTGCCCTTCCCTAGTCTGATGCCCTATACACGCCTTCACCCTCTCCGTCAATACCCTCCCATATAATTTACCAGGAATACTCAACAAACTTATACCTCTGTAATTTGAGCACTCACTCTTATCCCCTTTTCCTTTGTACAATGGCACTATGCACGCATTTCGCCAATCCTCAGGCACCTCACCATGAGTCATACATACATTAAATAACCTTAACAACCAGTCATTAATACAGTCACCCCTTTTTTTAATAAATTCCACTGCAATACCATCCAAACCTGCTGGCTTGCTAGCTTTCATCTTCCGCAAAACTTTTACTACCTCTTCTCTGTTTAACAAATCATTTTCCCTAACCTTCTCAGGGGTTGAATGTATTATTGACTGGTTGGTAAGGTTATTTAATGTATGTATGACTCATGGTGACGTGCCTGAGGATTGGCGGAATGCGTGCATACTGCCATTGTACAAAGGCAAAGGGGATAAGAGTGAGTGCTCAAATTACAGAGGTATAAGTTTGTTGAGTATTCATGGTAAATTACATGGGGGGGGGGGGGATTCATTGAGAGGGTGAGGGCATGTACAGAGCATCAGACTGGGGAAGAGCAGTGTGGTTTCAGAAGTGGTAGAGGATGTGTGGATCAGGTGTTTGCTTTGAAGAATGTATGTGAGAAATACTTAGAAAAGCAAATGGATTTGTATGTAGCATTTATGGATCTGGAGAAGGCATATGATAGAGTTGATAGAGATGCTCTGTGGAAGGTATCAAGAATATTTGGTGAGGGAGGCAAGTTGTTAGAAGCAGTGAAAACTTTTTATCGAGGATGTAAGGCATGTGTACGTGTAGGAAGAGATGAAAGTGATTGGTTCTCAGTGAATGTAGGTTTGCGGCAGGGATGTGTGATATCTCCATGGTTGTTTAATTTGTTTATGGATGGGGTTATTAGGGAGGTGAATGCAAGAGTTTTGGAAAGAGGGGCAAGTATGAAGTCTGTTGGGGATGAGAGAGCTTGGGAAGTGAGTCAGTTGTTGTTCGCTGATGATACAGCGCTGGTCGCTGATTCATGTGAGAAACTGCAGAAGCTGGTGACTGAGTTTGGTAAAGTGTGTGAAAGAAGAAAGTTAAGGGTAAATGTGAATAAGAGCAAGGTTATTAGGTACAGTAGGGTTGAGGGTCAAGTCAATTGGGAGGTAAATTTGAATGGAGAAAAACTGGAGGATGTAAAGTGTTTTAGATATCTGGGAGTGAATCTGGCAGCGGATGGTACCATGAAAGCGGAAGTGGATCATAGGGTGGGGGAGGGGGCGAAAATCCTGGTAGCCTTGAAGAATGTGTGGAAGTTGAGAACATTATCTTGGAAAGCAAAAATTGGTATGTTTGAAGGAATAGTGGTTCCAACAATGATGTATGGTTGCGAGGCGTGGGCTATGGATAGAGTTGTGCGCAGGAGGATGGATGTGCTGGAAATGAGATGTTTGAGGACAATGTGTGGTGTGAGGTGGTTTGATCGAGTAAGTAACGTAAGGGTAAGAGAGATGTCTGGGAATAAAAAGAGCGTGGTTGAGAGAGCAGAAGAGGGTGTTTTGAAATGGTTTGGGCACATGGAGAGAATGAGTGAGGAAAGATTGACGAAGCGGATATATGTGTCGGAGGTGGAGGGAACGAGGAGAAGTGGGAGACCAAATTGGAGGTGGAAAGATGGAGTGAAAAAGATTTTGTGTGATCGGGGCCTGAACATGCAGGAGGGTGAAAGGAGGGCAAGGAATAGAGTGAATTGGATCGATGTGGTATACCGGGGTTGACGTGCTGTCAGTGGATTGAATCAGGGCATGTGAAGCGTCTGGGGTAAACCATGGAAAGCTATGTAGGTATGTATATTTGCGTGTGTGGACGTATGTATATACATGTGTATGGGGGTGGGTTATGCCTTTTCTTTTTTCTGTTTCCTTGCGCTACCTCGCAAACGCGGGAGACAGCGAAAAAAAAAAAATATATATATATATATATATATATATATATATATATATATATATTATTTTTTTTTTCTATTATTTTTATTATATATATATATATATATATATATATATATATATATATATATATATATATATATATATATATATATATATACTTATGTATATATATGTTCTATGAAGGTGCGCGTTCGTATGCACTTTATTCGTATTCATATACCTCCGCGCTGTATAGTTAGGTTCGACAAAATGCTAACTGCTGGCTATGTGCGCTTGTTTGGAAATAACCGGTGTAAAGCCCATTGCTCACCAACGTCAGACGAAGGGTTTTCGAGTACATAGTGTTCAAATAGTTATATCCTATTTGCCAGGCCCATAACCTAGCGGTAGCATTCCCGTCTGTGGCACAGGGGTCCCGTGTTCGATCCTGGCTGATGGAGGTTTGTATGTTTCTTGAAGGTGTGCGTTCATATGCACTTTATTCGTATATATATATATATATGTATATATATATACATACATATATATATATATATATATATATATATATATATATATATATATATATATATATATATATATGTGTGTGTGTATATAGGAAAGAATCACAAATTTGCGTGTTATCAAGTATATTCCTATAAGTCGACAAGGAAAATGAAACACGATAAGTTCCCAAGTGCACTTTCGTGTAACAATCACATCATCAGGGAGACACAAGAGGCAAACATAACAGTCAGTTGATATAGAACGAAGAGACGTAGCTAGGACGCCATTTGATAAACATGTAATTGTCCAAGAGAGACAACGAGCGTATTATAAACTTATTATGTCGACAAGAAGGTGATTGTTTATAAATCTTATCAACAATAAAGGTATCCAATTTGTATGAACCTTCACTAATATTTTGATTTTAATTCTTTGTATGTGTATGTGTATGTAAATAGAAGAAATTAAGCAAATAGGTGTCCAAAAGAGGTAAGGCACATGGCAAGATGCACTGGCATATGGTAACTCATGTAGAAGTAACGAATACATGATTCTGGAGCAACACCATAGATCTAGTTATAGATCTAAGGCATAATATATTACGCAAATATAGTGCAGCTCATTACTGTAATAAAAGAACAAAGTTTCCTCTAACGCTTAAAATCTATTGAATAAGGCCATACAAAACCATGTTAGGATAGCTAGGCTAGGCAGTGTGGGGGAAGGAGAAAGTTGGCCAATTTCGGTTCATTAAACAATTGCGCTTCATATAATGAAGATCTGTTCTACAGATATCATCAGCGCTTCATAACACGTCTTTGTATTACGTCAAAATGCCTTTAGTTAGAGCCTCATCATAACGTGGGCTGGTGTCCCCTCGACTCTTAAACAAAAAAATGTTATATTTTCAAGATGATTTTCACATATGTCTACATGTAAGTTAGTTAATGATAAACCCATGGCTGACTGATGAAGGTTTATTTATATTCCCACAGGTAAGAGGGAGGCCGTGCTGAAGTATGGTGTCAGACGCCCAAGAAAGGTAATTGTGTTTGTATTCCTATTTCTCCTTCTCTTCCAAGTTTCATCTGTAAAATCTTTCTTAAAACCGAAATATAGAAAGGAACTCTTTCCAACAGCCCCAGAGACATTTATTACCAGTATGTTACATTTATGAAGATATTTAGTAATTATGAAGTTTGATAGCATTAGTATGAATATTCGCTATAGATATGACTTTAGCCCACGGTAACGCTTGTATTGAGACGTAATGGGGGTATGTTGCATACTAGGAGATGAGAACTGGGATATGAATCTCCCACACCGCCTCGTTTCACTCATGAAATGGAAACCAGATACTGGGGACCCTTGTTGATTATTCTAGCCTCAGTTACTCATTTCTAGACACCCCTTGTTCTCTTTCTTTATAAATGGCAGTATATATATATATATATATATATATATATATATATATATATCCCTGGGGATAGGGGAGAAAGAATACTTCCCACGTATTCCCTGCGTGTCGTAGAAGGCGACTAAAAGGGAAGGGAGCGGGGGGCTGGAAATCCTCCCCTCTCGTTTTTTTTCTTTTTTTTTTTTAATTTTCCAAAAGAAGGAACAGAGAAGGGGGCCAGGTGAGGGTATTCCCTCAAAGGCCCAGTCCTCTGTTCTTAACGCTACCTCGCTATCGCGGGAAATGGCGAATAGTATGAAAAAAAAAATGATATATATATATATATATATATATATATATATATATATATATATATATATATATATATATATATATATATATTTTTTTTTTTATTTTGCTTTGTCGCTGTCTCCCGCGTTTGCGAGGTAGCGCAAGGAAACAGACGAAAGAAATGGCCAAACCCACCCCCATACACATGTATATACATACGTCCACACACGCAAATATACATACCTACACAGCTTTCCATGGTTTACCCCAGACGCTTCACATGCCCCGATTCAATCCACTGACAGCACGTCAACCCGGTATACCACATCGCTCCAATTCACTCTATTCCTTGCCCTCCTTTCACCCTCCTGCATGTTCAGGCCCCGATCACACAAAATCTTTTTCACTCCATCTTTCCACCTCCAATTTGGTCTCCCTCTTCTCCTCGTTCCCTCCACCTCCGACACATATATCCTCTTGGTCAATCTTTCCTCACTCATTCTCTCCATGTGCCCAAACCATTTCAAAACACCCTCTTCTCCTCTCTCAACCACGCTCTTTTTATTTCCACACATCTCTCTTACCCTTACGTTACTTACTCGATCAAACCACCTCACACCACACATTGTCCTCAAACATCTCATTTCCAGCACATCCATCCTCCTGCGCACAACTCTATCCATAGCCCACGTCTCGCAACCATACAACATTGTTGGAACCACTATTCCTTCAAACATACCCATTTTTGCTTTCCGAGATAATGTTCTCGACTTCCACACATTCTTCAAGGCTCCCAGAATTTTCGCCCCCTCCCCCACCCTATGATCCACTTCCGCTTCCATGGTTCCATACGCTGCCAGATCCACTCCCAGATATCTAAAACACTTCACTTCCTCCAGTTTTTCTCCATTCAAACTCACCTCCCAATTGACTTGACCCTCAACCCTACTGTACCTAATAACCTTGCTCTTATTCACATTTACTCTTAACTTTCTTCTTTCACACACTTTACCAAACTCAGTCACCAGCTTCTGCAGTTTCTCATATGAATCAGCCACCAGCGCTGTATCATCAGCTAACAACAACTGACTCACTTCCCAAGCTCTCTCATCCCCAACAGACTTCATACTTGCCCCTCTTTCCAAAACTCTTGCATTTACCTCCCTAACAACCCCATCCATAAACAAATTAAACAACCATGGAGACATCACACACCCCTGCCGCAAACCTATATTCACTGAGAACCAATCACTTTCCTCTCTTCCTACACGTACACATGCCTTACATCCTCGACAAAAACTTTTCACTGCTTCTAACAACTTGCCTCCCACACCATATATTCCTAATACCTTCCACAGAGCATCTCTATCAACTCTATCATATGCCTTCTCCAGATCCATAAATGCTACATACAAATCCATTTGCTTTTCTAAGTATTTCTCACATACATTCTTCAGAGCAAACACCTGATCCACACACCCTCTACCACTTATCCACTTATATATATATATATATATATATATATATATATATATATATATATATATATATATATATATATATATATATATATATATATATATATGTATATATTTTATTTTTCTTTTATTTTGCTTTGTCGCTGTCTCCCGCGTTTGCGAGGTAGCGCAAAGAAACAGACGAAAGAAATGGCCCAACCCACCACCATACACAATGTATATACATACACGTCCACACACGCAAATATACATACCTATACATCTCAATGTACACATATATATACACACATAGACAGATACATATATACACATGCACACAATTCACACTGTCTGCCTTTATTCATTCCCATCGCCACCTCGCCACACATGGAATACCATCCCCCTCCACCCTCATGTGTGCGACGTAGCGCTAGGAAAAGACAACAAAGTCCCCATTCGTTCACACTCAGTCTCTAGCTGTCAAGCAATATTGCCCGAAACCACAGCTCCCTTTCCACATCCAGGCCCCACACAACTTTCCATGGTTTACCCCAGACGCTTCACATGCCCTGATTCAATCCACTGACAGCACGTCAACCGCGGTATACCACATCGATCCAATTCACTCTATTCCTTGCCCGCCTTTCACACTCCTGCATGTTCAGGCCCCGATCACACAAAATCTTTTTCACTCCATCTTTCCACCTCCAATTTGGTCTTCCACTTCTCCTCGTTCCCTCCACCTTCGACACATATATCCTCTTGGTCAATCTTTCCTCATTCATTCTCCCCATGTGTCCAAACCATTTCAAAACAACCTCTTCTGCTCTCTCAACCACGTTCTTTTTATTTCCACACATCTCTCTTACCCTTACGTTACTTACTCGATCAAACCACCTCACACCACACATTGTCCTCAAACATCTCATTTCTAGTACAGCCACCCACCTCCGCACAACTCTATCCATAACCCACTCCTCGCAACCATACAACATTTTTGGAACCGCTATCCCTTCAAACATACCCATTTTTGCTTTCCGAGATAATGTTCTCGACTTCCACACATTCTTCAACGCTCCGAGGATTTTCGCCCCCCCTCCCCCACCTTATGATTCACTTCCGCTTCCATGGTTCCATCCGCTGCCAGATCCACTCCCAGATATCTGAAACACTTTACTTCCTCCACTTTTTCTCCATTCAAACTTACCTCCCAATTGACTTGACCCTCATCCCTACTGTACCTAATAACAGTGCTCTTATTCACATTTACTCTTAACTTTCTTCTTTCACACACTTTACCAAACTCAGTCACCAGCTTCTGCAGTTTCTCACATAAATCAGCAACCAGCGCTGTGTCATCAGCGAACAACAACTGACTCACTTCCCAAGCTCTCTCATCCACAACAGACTTCATACTTTCCCCTCTTTCCAAAACTCTTCCATTCACCTCCATAACAACCCGATCCATAAACAAATTAAGCAACCATGGAGACATCACACACCCCTGCCGCAAACCTACATTCACTGAGAACCAATCACTTTCATCTCTTCCTACACGTACACATACCTTACATCCTCGACAAAAACTTTTCACTGCTTCTAACAACTTGCCTCCCACACAATATATTCTTAATACCTTCCACAGAGCATCTCTATGAACTCCATTATATGCCTTCTCCAGATCCAAAAAAGCTACATGCAAATCCATTTGCTTTTCTAAGTATTTCTCACATACATACTTCAAAGCAAACACCTGATCAACACATCCTCTACCACTTCTGAAACCACACTGCTCTTCCCCAATCTGATGCTCTGTACATGCCTTCACCCTCTCAATCAATACCCTCCCATATAATTTACCAGGAATACTCAACAAACTTATATCTCTGTAATTTGAGCACTCAATCTTATCCCCTTTGCCTTTGTACAATGGCACTATGCAAGCATTCCGCCAATCCTCAGGCACCTCACCATGAATCATACATACATTAAATAACCTTACCAACCAGTCAACAATACAGTCACCCCATTTTTTAATAAATTCCACTGCAATACCATCCAAACCTGCTGCCTTGCCGGCTTTCATCTTCCGCAAAGCTTTTAGTACCTCTCCTCTGTTTACCAAATCATTTTCCCTTACCCTCTCACTTTGCACACCACCTCGACCAAAACACCCTATATCTGCCACTCTATCATCAAACACATTCAACAACCCTTCAAAATACTCATTCCATCTCCTCTCACATCACCACTACTTGTTATCACCTCCCCATTTGCGCCCTTCACTGAGGTTCCCATTTGCTCCATTGTCTTACGCAGTTTATTTACCTCCTTCCAGAATGTCTTTTCATTCTCCCTAAAATTTAATGATACTTTCTCACCCCAACTCTCATTTGCCCTCTTTTTCACCTCTTACACCTTTCTCTTGACCTCCTGTCTCTTTCTTTTATACATCTCCCACTCAATTGCATTTTTTCCCTGCAAAAAAAGTCCAAATGCCTCTCTCTTCTCTTTCACTAATTATCTTACTTCTTCATCCCACCACTCACTACCCTTTCTAATCAACCCACCTCCCACGCTTCTCATGCCACAAGCATCTTTTGCGCAATCCATCACTGATTCCCTAAATACATCCCATTCCTCCCACACTCCCCTGACTTCCATTGTTCTCACCGTTTTTTCCATTCTGTACTCAGTCTCTCCTGGTACTTCCTCACACAGGTCTCCATCCCAAGCTCACTTACTCTCACCACCCTCTTCACACCAACATTCACTCTTCTTTTCTGAAAACCCATACAAATCTTCACCTTAGCCTCAACAAGATAATGATCAGACATCCCTCCAGTTGCACCTCTCAGCACATTAACATCCAAAAGTCTCTCTTTCGCTCGCCTGTCAATTAACATGTAATCCAATAACGCTCTCTGGCCATCTCTCCTACTTACATAAGTATACTTATGTATATCTCGCTTTTTAAACCAGGTATTCCCAATCACCAGTCCTTTTTCAGCACATAAATCTACAAGCTCCTCACCATTTCCATTTACAACAACGAACACCCCATGTATACCAATTATTCCCTCAACTGCCACATTACTCACCTTTGCATTCAAATCACCCATCACTATAACCCGGTCTCGTGCATCAAAACCGCTAACACACTCATTCAGCTGCTCCCAAAACACTTGCCTCTCATGATCTTTCTTCTCATGCCCAGGTGCATATGCACCAATAATCACCCATCTCTCTCCATGAACTTTCAGTTTTACCCATATTAATCGAGAATTTACTTTCTTACATTCTATCACGTACTCCCACAACTCCTGTTTCAGGAGTATTGCTACTCCTTCCCTTGCTCTTGTCCTCTCACTAACCAATGACTTTACTCCCAAGACATTCCCAAACCACTCTTCCCCTTTACCCTTGAGCTTCGTTTCACTCAGAGCCAAAACACCCGGGTTACTTTCCTCAAGCATACTACATACCTATCCTTTTTTCACATCTTGGTTACATCCACACACATTTAGACACCCCAATCTGAGTCTACGAGGAGGATGAGTACTCCCCCCGTGACTACCTCTGTTTCCCATTTTTTAGAAAGTTTAAAATTACAAGGAGGACAGGATTTCTGGCCCCCGCTCCCGTCCCCTTTAGTCGCCTTCTACGACACTTGAGGAATGCGTGGGAAGTATTCTTTAACCCGTATCCCCAGGGATAACATACACACACACACACACATATATATATATATATATATATATATATATATATATATATATATATATATATATATATATATATATATATATATATATATATATATTTTTTTTTTTTTTTGCTTTGTCGGTGTCTCCCGCGTTTGCGAGGTAGCGCAAGGAAACAGACGAAAGAAATGGCCCAAACCACCCCCTACACATGTATATACATGCGTCCACACACGCAAATATACATAACTACATAGCTTTCCATGGTTTACCCCAGACGCTTCACATGCCCCGATTCAATCCACTGACAGCACGTCAACCCCGGTATACCACATCGATCCAATTCATTCTATTCCTTCCCCTCCTTTCACCCTCCTGCATGTTCAGGCCCCGATCACACAAAATCTTTTTCACTCCATCTTTCCACCTCCAATTTGGTCTCCCACTTCTCCTCGTTCCCTCCACCTCCGACACATATATCCTCTTGGTCAATCTTTCCTCACTCATTCTCTCCATGTGCCCAAACCATTTCAAAACACCCTCTTCTGCTCTCTCAACCACGCTCTTTTTATTTCCACACATCTCTCTTACCCTTACGTTACTTACTCGATCAAACCACCTCACACCACACATTCTCCTCAAACATCTCATTTCCAGCACATCCATCCTCCTGCGTACAACTCTATCCATAGCCCACGCCTCGCAATCATACAACAATGTTGGAACAACTATTCCTTCAAACATGCCCATTTTTGCTTTCCGAAGTAATGTTCTCGACTTCCACACATTCTTCAAGGCTTCCAGGATTTTCGCCCCCTCCCCCACCCTATGATCCACTTCCGCTTCCATGGTTCCATCCGCTGCCAGATCCACTCCCAGAAATCTAAAACACTTTACTTCCTCCAGTTTTTGTCCATTTAAACTTACCTTCCAACTGACTTGACCCTCAACACTACTGTACCTAATTACCTTGCTCTTATTCACATTTACTCTTGACTTTCTTCTTTCACACACTTTACCAAACTCAGTCACCAGCTTCTGCAGTTTCTCACATGAATCAGCCACCAGCGCTGTATCATCAGCGAACAACAACTGACTCACTTCCCAAGCTCTCTCATCCCCAACAGACTTCATTCTTGCCCCTCTTTCCACAACTCTTGCATTCACCTCCCTACCAACCCCATCATGAACAAATTAAACAACCATGGAGACATCACACACCTCTGCCGCAAACCTACATTTACTGAAAACCAATCACTTTCCTCTCTTCCTACACGTACACATGCCTTACATCCTCGATAAAACTTTTCAATGTTTCTAACAACTTGCCTCCCACATCAAATATTCTTAATACCTTCCACAGAGCATCTCTATCAACTCTATCATATGCCTTCTCCAGATACATAATTTTTTTTTTATTGCTTTGTCGCTGTCTCCCGCGTTTGCGAGGTAGCGCAAGGAAACAGACGAAAGAAATGGCCCAACCCAACCCCATACACATGTATATACATACGTCCACACACGCAAATATACATACCTACAGAGCTTTCCATGGTTTACCCCAGACGCTTCACATGCCCTGATTCAATCCACTGACAGCACGTCAACCCCGCTATACTACATCGATCCAATTCACTCTATTCCTTGCCCTCTTTTCACCCTCCTGCATGTTCAGGCCCCGATCACACAAAATCTTTTTCATTCCATCTTTCCACCTCCAATTTGGTCTCCCACTTCTCCTCGTTCCCTCCACCGCCGACACGTATATCCTCTTGGTCAATCTTTCCTCGCTCATTCTCTCCATGTGCCCAAACCATTTCAAAACACCCTCTTCTGCTCTCTCAACCACGCTCTTTTTATTTCCACTCATCTCTCTTACCCTTACGTTACTTACTCGATCAAAGCACCTCACACCACACATTGTCCTCAAACATCTCATTTCCAGCACATCCATCCTCCTGCGTACAACTCTATCCATAGCCCACGCCTCGCAACCATACAACATTGTTGGAACCACTATTCCTTCAAACATACCCATTTTTGCTTTCCGAGATAATGTTCTCGACTTCCACACATTCTTCAAGGCTCCCAGGATTTTCGCCCCCTAACCCACCCTATGATCCACTTCCGCTTCCATGGTTCCATGCGCTGCCAGATCCACTCCCAGATATCTAAAACGCTTTACTTCCTCCAGTTTTTCTCCATTCAAACTTACCTCCTAATTTACTTGACCCTCAACCCTACTGTACCTAATAACCTTGCTACATAAATGCTACATACAAATCCATTTGCTTTTCTAAGTATTTCTCACATACATTCTTCAAAGAAAGCACCTGATGCACACATCCTCTACCACTTCTGAAACCACACTGCTCTTCCCCAATCTGATGCTCTGTACATGCCTTCACCCTCTCAATCAATTCCCTCCCATATAATTTGCCAGGAATACTCAACAAAGTTATACCTCTGTAATTTGAGCACTCAATCTTATCCCCTTTGCATTTGTACAATGGCAGTATGCACGCATTCCGTCAATACTCAGGTACCTCACCATGAGCCATACATACATTAAATAACCTTGCCAAACAGTCAATAATACAGTCACCCCTTTTTTAATAAATTCCACTGCAATACCATCCAAACCTGCTGCTTTGCCGGCTTTCATCTTCCGCAAAGCTTTTACTACCTCTTCTCTGTTTACGAAATCATTTTCCCTAACCCTCTCACTTTGCACACCACCTCGACCAAAACACCCTATATCTGCCACTCTATCATCAAACACATTCAACAAACCTTCAAAATACTCACTCCATCTCCTTGTCACATCACCACTACTTGTTATCACCTCCCCATTTGCGCCCTTCACTGAAGTTCCTATTTGCTCCCTTGTCTTACGCACTTTATTTACCTCCTTCCAGAACATCTTTTTATTCTCCCTGAAATTTAATGACACTCTCTCACCCCAACTCTCATTTGCCCTCTTTTTCACCTCTTGCACCTTTCTCTTGACCTCCTGTCTCTTTCTTTTATACATCTCCCACTCAATTGCATTTTTGCCCTGCAAAAATCGTCCAAATGCCTCTCTCTTCTCTTTCACTAATAATCTTACTTCTTCATACCACCACTCACTACCCTTTCTAATCAACCCACCTCCCACTCTTCTCATACCACAAGCATCTTTTGCGCAATCCATCACTGATTCCCTAAATACATCCCATTCTTCACCCACTCCCCTTACTTCCATTGTTCTCACCTTTTTCCATTCTGTACTCAGTCTCTCCTGGTCCTTCCTCACACAAGTCTACTTCCCAAGCTCACTTACTCTCACCACCCTCTTCACCCCAACATTTACTCTTCTTTTCTGAAAACCCATACAAATCTTCACCTTAGCCTCCACAAGATAATGATCAGACATCCCTCCAGTTGCAACTCTCAGCACATTAACTTCCAAAAGTCTCTATTTCGCGCGCCTGTCAATTAACACTTAATCCAATAATGCTCTCTGGCCATCTCTCCTACTTACATACGTATACTTATGTATATCTCGCTTTTTAAAGCAGGTATTCCCAATCACCAGTCCTTTTCCAGCACATAAATCTACAAGCTCTTCACCATTTCCATTTACAACACTGAACCCCCCATGTATACCAATTATTCCCTCAGCTTGGTAAGTGAGTCAGTTGTTGTTCGCTGATGTTACAGCGCTGGTGGCTGACTCATGTGAGAAACTGCAGAAGCTGGTGACTGAGTTTTGTAAAGTGTGTGAAAGAAGAAAGTTAGGAGTAAATATGAATAAGAGCAAGGTTATTAGGTACAGTAGGGTTGAGGGTCAAGTCAATTGTGAGGTAAGTTTGAATGGAGAAAAACTGGAGGAAGTAAAGTGTTTTAGATATCTGGGAGTGGATCTGGCAGCGGATGGAACCATTGAAGCGGAAGTGGATCATAGGGTGGGGGAGGGGACGAAAATTCTGGGAGCCTTGAAGAATGTGTGGAAGTCGAGAACATAATCTCGGAAAGCAAAAATGGGTATGTTTGAAGGAATAGTGGTTCCAACGATGTTGTATGGTTGCGAGGCTGGGCTATGGATAGAGTTGTGCGCAGGATGATGGATGTGCTGGAAATGAGATGTTTGAGGACGATATGTGGTGTGAGGTGGTTTGATCGAGTAAGTAATAATAGGGTAAGAGAGATGTGTGGAAATAAAAAGAGCGTGGTTGAGAGAGCAGAAGAGGGTGTTTTTAAATGGTTTGGGCACATGGAGAGAATGAGTGAGGAAAGATTGACCAAGAGGATATATGTGTCGGAGGTGGAGGGAACGAGAAGTGGGAGACCAAATTGGAGGTGGAAAGATGGAGTGAAAAAGATTTTGTGTGATCGGGGCCTGAGCATGCAGGAGGGTGAAAGGAGGGCAAGGAATAGAGTGAATTGGATCGATGTGGTATACCGGGGTTGACGTGCTGTCAGTGGATTGAGTCAGGGCATGTGAAGCGTCTGGGTTAAACCATGGAAAGCAGTGTAGGTATGTATATTTGCCTGTGTGGACGTATTTATATACATGTATATGGGGGTGGGTTGGGCCATTTCTTTCGTCTGTTTCCTTACGCTACCTCGCAAACGCGGGAGACAGCGACAAAGTATAATAAATAAAAAAAATAAATATATATATATATATATATATATATATATATATATATATATATATATATATATATATATATATATATATATATATATATATATATATATATATTTTTTTTTTTTTTTTTTTTTTTGCTTTGTCGCTGTCTCCCGCGTTTGCGAGGTAGCGCAAGGAAACAGACGAAAGAAATGGCCCAACCCACCCCCATACACATGTGTATACATACATCTACACACGCATATATACATACCTACACAGCTTTCCATGGTTTACCCCAGACGCTTCACATGCATTGATTCAATCCACTGACAGCACGTCAACCCCGGTATACCACATCGCTCCAATTCTCTCTATTCCTTGCCCTCCTTTCACCCTCCTGCATGTTCAGGCCCCGATCACACAAAATCTTTTTCACTCCATCTTTCCACCTCCAATTTGGTCTCCTACTTCTCGTTCCCTCCACCTCTAACACATATATCCTCTTTGTCAATCTTTCATCACTCATTCTCTCCATGTGACCAAACCATTTCAATACACCCTCTTCTGCTCTCTCAACCACACTCTATCCATTACCACACATCTCTCTTCCCCTTTCATTACTTTCTCGATCAAACCAGCTCACGCCACATATTTTCCTCATACATCTCATTTCCAACACATTCACCCACCTCCGCACAACCCTATCTATAGCCCACGCCTCGCAACCGTATAACATTGCTGGCGCCACTAGTCCTTCAAACATACACATTTTTGCTTTCCGAGATAATGTTCTCGACTTTCAGACATTTTTCAACGCTCCCAGAACTTTTGCCCCCTCCCCGTTTCTGTGACTTACTTCTACTTCCATGGTCCCATCCGCTGCAAAATCCAATCCCAGATATCTAAAACACTTTACTTCCTCCAGTCTTTCTCCATTCAAACTTAAGTCCTAATTGACTTGTCCCTTAACCTTACTGTACAGAATAACCTTGCTCTTGTTCATATTAACTTTCAGCGTTCTTCATTCACTCTATTTACCAAACTCAGTCACCAGCTGTATTATCAGCGAAAAACAACTGACTCACTTTCCAAGCTTTCTCATCCACAATAGACTGCATACTTGCCCCTCTCTCCAAAACTATTGCATTCACCTCCCTAACAACCCCATCCATAAAGAAAAATAACAACCAAAGAGACATCACGCACCCCTGCCGGAAACAGACATTCACTTAGAACCAATCACTCTCCTCTCTTCCTACTATTACACATGCCTTACATCCCAGATAAAAACTTTTCACTGCTTCCAGCAACATACCTCCCACACTATATACTCATAATACCTTCCACAAAGCACCTCTATCAACTCTATCATAATCCTTCTCCACATCCATAAATGCTACATACAAATCCATCTGTTTTTCTAATGATTTTCCACATACATTCTTGAAAGCAAACATCTTGTCCACACCTCCTCTATCACTTCTGCAACCACACTGCTCTTCCCTAATCTGCTGCTCTGTACATGCCTTCACCCTCTCAATCAGTACCCTCCCATACAATTTCCCATGAATACTCAACAAGCTAATAAATGGCACTATGCATGCATTCCGCCAATCCTAAGGCATTTCACCCTGAATCATACATACATTGAATATCTTTACCAACCAGTCAACAACACAATCATCCCTTTTTTTAATAAATTCCACTGCAATACCATCCAATCCCGCCGCCTTGCTAGCTTTCATCTTCCGCAAAGCTTTCACTACCTCTTCTCTGTTTACCAAACCATTCTCCCTAACCCTGTCACTTAGCACACCACCTCGACCAAAACACCCTATATCTGCTACCCTATCATCAAACACATTCAACAAACCTTCAAAATACTCACTCCATCTCCTTCTCACTTCATCACTACCCGTTATTACCTCCCCATTAGCTCCCTTCACCGATGTTCCCATTTTTTCTCTTGTCTTACGCACTTTATTTACCTCCTTCCAAGACATCTTTTTATTCTCCCGAAAATTTAATGATAATCTCTCACCCAATTCTCGTTTGCCCAAGTTTTCACCTCTTACACCTTACTCTTGACCTCCTGCATTTTCTTTTATACGTTTTTCAGTGATTTGCACTATTCCCATGCATAATCATCCAAACACCACTCTCTTCTCTTTTGCTAACAATGTTAATACTTCATCCCATCACTCACTACCGTTTCTAATCTGCCCACCTCCCACCAGTTTCATGCCATATGCATCTTCTGCACAAACTATCACTGCTTCCCTAGATACATACCCTTCCTCTCCTACTCCTATTATGTCATTTGCTCTCACCTTTTTCCATTCTGTACTCAATCTCTCCTGGTACATCCTCACATAAGTCTCCTTTCCAAGCTCACTTACTCTCACCACTATCTTCACCCCAACACCCTCTCTTCTTTTCTGAAAACCACAACAAATCTTCACCTTCGACCCCACAAAATAATTATCAGACATTCCTACAGTTGCATCTCTCAGCATTTTAATAGCCAATATTCTCTCTTTCACGCGCTTGTCAATTAGCACGTAATCCAATAATGCTCTCTGGCCATTTCTCCTACTTATAATCGTATACTTACGTATATCTCCCTTTTTAAATCGGGTATTCCCAATCACCAGTCCATTTTCACTACACAAATCTGCAAGCTCCACACCATTTTCATTTACAACAGTACACCAACTATACCCTCAACTGCCACATTACTTACCTTTGAAATCAAATCACACATGACTATAACACAGTCTCGTGCATTAAAGCTGCTGACACACTCACTCACCTGCTCCCACACACAAACACACGCACACACACACACACACACACACGCGCGCGCGCGCGCACATGCAAATATATATATATATATATATATATATATATATATATATATATATATATATATATATATATATATATATATATATATATATATATATATATATATATATATATACGTCCACACACAGCATATATACATATCTATACATCTCAACGTATACATATATATATACACACACAGACATATACATATATACACATATACATAATTCATACTGTCTGCACTTATTCATTCCCGTCCCGACACCGCCACACATGAAATGAAAACCCCCTCCACCCGCACGTGCGCGAGGTAGCGCTAGGAAAAGACAACAAAGTCCACATTCGTTGACACTCAGTCTCTTGCTGTCATGTACAATGCACTGAAACTACAGCTCCCTTTCCAAATCCAGGAACCACAGACCCTTCCATGGTTTATCCCAGACGCTTCACATGCCTTGGTTCAATCCATTGGAGCACGTCGACCCCGGTATACCACATCGTTCCAATTTACTCTATTCCTTGCACGCCTTTTACCATCCAATTTGGTCTCCCACTTCTCGTTCCCTCCATCTCTGACACATATATCCTCTTTGTCAATCTTTCCTCACTCATTCTCTCCATGTGACCAAACCATTTCAAAACACCCTCTTCTGCTCTCTCAACCACACTCTTTTTATTACCACACATCTCTCCACCCCTTTCATTACTTACTCGATGAAACCACCTCACACCATATATTGTCCTTAACCATATCATTTCCAAAACATCCACCTTACTCCACACAACTCTATGTATGGCCCACGCCTCGCAACCACATAATATTGTTCGAACCACTACTCCTTCAAACATACACATTTTTGTTTTCCAAGATAAAGCTCTCGACTTCCACACATTCTTCAACATTCCCAGAACTTTCAACCCCCTCCCCCACCCTATGATTCACTTCTGCTTCCATGGTTCCATCTGCTGCCAAATCCACTCGCAGGTATCTAAAACACCTCACTTCCTCCAATTTTTCTCTATTCAAACTTACCTCCCAATTGACTTGTCCCTCATCCCTACTTTATCTAATAACTTAGCTCTTATTCAAATTTACTCTCAGCTTTCTTCTTTCACACACTTTACCAAACTCAGTCACCAGCTTCTGCAGTTTCTCGCCCGAATCAGCCACCAACGCTGCATCACCAGCGAACAACTACTCACTTCCCAAGAACTCTCATCCACAAAAGACTTCATACTTGCCCCTCTTTCCGAAACTCTTGCATTCACCTCCATAACAACCCCATCCATAAACAAATTAAATAACCATGGAGACATCACGCAACCCTGCCTCAACCAACATTAACTGAGAACCAATCACTTTCCTCTCTTCACACACGTACACATGCCTTACAGCCTCGATAAAAACTATTCACAGCTTCTAACAACAAACCTTCCACACCATATATTCTTAATATCTTCCACAGAGCATCTCTATCAACTCTACCATATGCCTTCTCCAGATCCATAAATGCTATATACAAATCCATTTGCTTTTCTAAGTATTTCTCACATACATTTTTTAAAGCAAACACCTCACCCACATATCCTCTACCACTTCTGAAACCACACTGCTCTTCTCCGATTTGATGCTCTGTACATGCCTTCACCCTCTGAGTCAATACCCACCCATATAATTTCCCAGGAATAATCAACTAACTTATGCCTGTGTATTTTGAGCACTCACTCATATCCCCTTTGCTTTTGTACAATGGCAATATGCAAGCATTCCGCCAGTACTCAGGCACTTCACCATGATTCATACATACATTAAATAACCTTACCAACCAGCCAACAATACAGTTACCACCTTTTTTTAATGAATTCCACTGCAATACCACCCAAACCCGCTTCCTTGCTGGCTTTCATCTTCCGCAAAGCATTTACTACCTCTTCTCTGTTTACCAAATCATTCTCCCTAACTCTCTCACTTTGCACACCACCTCGACCTAAACACACTATGTCTATCACTCTATCATCAAAAACATTCAACAAACCTTCAAAATACTCACTCTATCTCCTTATCACATCGCCACTACTTGTTATCACCTCCCCATTAGCCCTCTTGGCTGATGTTCCTATTTCTTCCCTTGTCTTACGCACTTTATTTACCTCCTTCCAAAACATCTTTTTATTCTCCCTAAAATTTAATGATACTCTCGCACCCCAAATCTCATTTGCCCTCTTTCTCGCCTTTGCACCTTTCTCTTGACCTCCTGCTTCTTTCTTTTATACATCTCCTAGACATTTGCATTATTTCCCTGCAAGAATCGTCCAAATGCCTCTCTCTTCTCTTTCACTAATAATCTTACTTCTTCATCACACCACTCACTACCCTTTCTAATCTGCCCACCTCCCACGCTTCTCATACCACAAGAATCTTTTGCACAAGCCATCACTGATTCTCTAAATACATCCTATTCCTCCCCCACTCCCCTTACATCCTTTGTTCTCACCTTTTTCCATTTTGTACTCAGTCTCTCCTGGTACTTCCTCACAAACTCAATTACTCTCACTACTCTCTTCACCCCAACATTTTTCTTCTTTTTTGAAAACCTCTACAAATTTCACCTTCGCGTCCACAGGATAATGATCAGATATCCCTCCAGTTGCACCTTTCAGCACATGAACATCCAAAAGTCTCTCTTTCGCTCACCTATCAATTAACATGTGATCCAATAACACTCTCTCGCCATCTCTCCTACTTACATACGTATGCTTATGTAAATATCTCTTTTTAAACCAGGTATTCCCACTCACCAATCGTTTTTCAGCACATAAATCTACAAGCCCTTCATCATTTCCCTTTACAACACTGAACACCCCATGTACACCAATTATTCCCTCAACTGCGACTTTACTGAACTTTGCATTCAAATCACCCATCACAATAACCCGGTCTCGTGCATCAAAACTACTAACACACTCATTCAGCTGCTCCCAAAACACTTGCCTCTCATGATCTTTCTTTTCACGCCCAGGTGCATATGCACCAATAACCAACCGTCTCTCTCCATCCACTCTCAGTTTTACCCATAACAATTTTGAGTTTCCTTCCTTACACTCTATCACATACCCCCACCACACATATATATATGTGCCTTACATCCTCAATGAAAACTTTTCACTGCTTTTAACAACTTGCCTCCCACTCCATATATTCTAAGTACCTTCCATAGAACATCTCTGTCAAATCTATCATATGTCTTCTCCAGATCCATAAATGCTACATACAGATCCATTTACTTTTCTAAGTATTTCCTTCCTATTCCTAAGGATAGGGGAGAAAGAATACTTCCCACGCATTCCTCACGTGTCGTAGATGGCGTCTAAAGGGGACGGGAGAGGGAGGGTAGAAACCCTCCCCTCCTTGTATTTTAACTTTCTAAACGGGGAAACAGAAGAAGGAGTCACGCGGGGAGTGTTCATCCTCCTCGAAGGCTCAGATTGGGCTGACGAAATGTGTTTGGACGTAACCAAGATGAGAAAAAGGAGAGATAGGTAGTATGTTTGAGGAAAGGAACCTGGATGATTTGGCACTGAGTAAAACGAAGCTCAAGGGTAAAGGGGAAGAGTGGTTTGGGAATGTCTTGGGAGTAAAGTCAGGGATTAGTGAGGGGACAAGAGCAAGGGAAGGAGTAACACTACTCCTGAAACAGGAGTGGTGGGAGTATGTGTTAGAGTGTAAGAAAGTAAACTCTAGATTGATATGGGTAAAACTGAAATGGATGGAGAGAGATGCTCGATTTTTGGTGCATGTACACCTGGGCATGAGAAGAAAGATCATGAGAGGGAGGTGATTTGGGAGCAGCTGATGAGTGTGTGCGTTAGTAGTTTTGATGCACGAGACCGGGTTATAGTGATGGGTGATTTAGATGCCAAGATGAGTAATGTGGCAGTTGAGGGAATAAGTAGTGTACATGGAGTGTTGAGTGTTGTAAATGGAAATGGTGAAGACCTTCCATATTTATGTGCTGAAAAAGGGCTGGTGATTGGGAATACCTGGTTTAAAAAAGAGATATACATAAGTATAAGTATGTAAGTAGGAGAGAAGGCCAGAGAGAGTTAATGGATTACGTGTTAAGTGATAGGTGCGCGAAAGAGAGACTCTTGGATGTTAATGTGCTGAGAGGTGCAACTGGAAGGATGTCTGATCATTATCTTGTAGAGACGAAGGTGAAGATTTGTAGTGGTTTTCAGAAAAGAAGGGAGAATGTTAAGGTGAAGAGAGTGGTAAGAGTAAGTGAGCTTGGGAAGCAGACTTGTGTGGGGAAGTATCAAGAGAGGCTGAGTAAAGAATGGAAAAAAAGGTGAGAACAAAAGAGGTAATGGGAGTGGCGGAGGAATGGGATGTGTTTAGGGAAGTACTGATGGCTTGCGCAAAGGATGCTTGTGTCGTGAGAAATGTGGGAGGTGTGCAGATTAGAAAGAGTAGTGAGTGGTGGGATGAAAAATAAGATTACCAGTGAAAGAGAAGAGAGAGGCATTTGGATGATATTTGCTGGAAAATAATGCAATTGACTGGGATATTTATAAAAGAAAGAGGCAGGAGGTCAAGAGAGAGGTACAAGAGGCGAAAAAGAGGGCAATTGAGATTTAAGGTGAGAGAGTATCATTAAATTCTAGGGAGTATAAAAAGATGTTTTGGAAGGAGATAAATAAAGTGCGTAAGACAAGGGAACATATGGGAACATCAGTGAAAGGGGCTAATGGTGAGGTGATAACAAGTAGTGGTGATGTGAGGAGATGCAGTGAGTATTTTGAAGGTTTGTTGAATGTGTTTGATAAAAGAGTGGCAGATATAGGGTGTTTTGGTGAAGATGGTGTGCAAAGTGAGAGGGTTAGAGAGAATAATTTGGTAAACAGAGAAGAGGTAAAAAAAAGCTTTGCTACAGATGAAAGCTGGCAAGGCAGCGGTTTGGATGGTATTACGGTGGAATTTATTCAAAAAGGGGGTGACCTGTATTGTTGACCGGTCGGTAAGGTTATATAACGTATGTATGACTCATAGTGAGGTGCCTGAAGACTGGCGGAATGATTCCATAGTGCCATTGTACAAAGGCAAAGGGGATAAGAATGAGTGCTAAAATTAGAGAGGTATAAGTTTGTTGAGTTTTCCTGTGAAACTATATGGGATGGTATTGATTGAAAACGTAAAGGCATGTACAGAGCATTAGATTGGGGAAGAGTAGTGTGGTTTTAGAAGTGGTAGAGGATGTGTGGATCAGGTGTTTGCGTTGAAAAATGTATATGAGAAATACTTAGGAAATCAAAAGGATTTGTATGTAGCATTTATGGATCTGGAGAAGGCATATGAGAGAGTTGATAGAGATGCTTGTGGAAGGTATTAAGAATATATGGTGTGGGAGGTAAGTTGTTACAAGCAGTGAAAAGTTTTTTTTCGAGGAGTCAGGTGTACGCGCAGGAAGAGAGGAAAGTGACTGGTTCTCAGTGAATGTTGGTTTGCGGCAGGGGTGCGTGATTTCTCCATGGTTGTTTAATTTGTTTGTGGATGGGGTTGTTAAGGAGGTGAATACAAGAGTTTTGGAATGAGGGTCAAGTATGCAGTCTCTTGTGGTTGAGAGAGCTTGAAAAGTGAGTCATTTGGTCGCTGATGATACATCGCTGGTGGCTGATTCAGGTGAGAAACTGCAGAAGCTGGTGACAGAGTTTAGTAAAGTGTTTGAAAGAAGAAAGCTTAGAGCAAATGGGAATAAGAGGAAGGTTATTAGGTACAGTAGGGTTGAGGGACAAGTCAATTGGGAGGTACGTTTGAATGGAGAAAAACTGGAGGAAATGAAGTGTTTTAGATATTTGGGAGTGGATTTGACATCGGATGGAACCATAGAAGCCGAAGTGAATCATATTGTGGGGTAGAGGGCGAAAGTTTTGGGAGCGTTGAAAAATGTTTGAAAGTTGAATTCGTTATCTTGGAAAGCAAAAATGGGCTATAGATAGAGTTGTGCGGAGGAGGGTGGATGTGTTGGAAATGGGATGTTTGAGGACAATATGCGGTATGAGGTGGTTTGATCGAGTAGGTAATGAAAGGGTAAGAGAGATGTGAATAAAATAAAACGAGTGTGGTTGAGAGAGCAAAAGAGGGTGTTTTGAAATGGTTTGGTCGCATGGAGAGAATAAGTCAGGAAAGATTGACAAAGAGGATATATGTGTCGGAGGTGAAGAGAACGAGAAATGGGAGACCTGGAAAGATGGCGTGAAAAAGATTTTGAGTGATCGGAGCCTGAGCATGCAGGAGCGTGAAAGGCGTGCTAGGAATACAGTGAATTGGAACGATATGGCATACCGGGGTCGACGTGCTGTCGATGGATTGAACCAGGGCATGTGGAGCGTATGAGGTAAACATTGGTGGGTTTTCTGTATATGCTAAACTTAAAATTGTTTCTTTGTCTATGGATCATGTAATGTATGCTCATATATCCATTATTACTCATTTCAGCATGACAGAGTTAAATTATCATTATTTCAGTCTATGTTCCTTTGGGCATTACGTATTTGCAGTCCAGAGTTAATTGATGATGAGTT
The DNA here is from genome assembly GCF_036320965.1 of Panulirus ornatus. Lineage (NCBI taxonomy): Eukaryota > Metazoa > Arthropoda > Malacostraca > Decapoda > Palinuridae > Panulirus > Panulirus ornatus. Next base: position 28,327,273 of record NC_092227.1, read on the forward strand.
TGAGAAGATATATTCTATTGGATCTAAGTTAAAGTACCCTAGATCTTTCATTGATAAATCCCTTAAGTTAGCAAAGAAATCATTTTATAGAGTTGAGCCCGAACCTCCCATTGACACCAAGAATCTTTTAGTTCTCCCTTTTAATAATAATTTCACTTTCCTTCCCAAATTACTTAATCCTTTTAATGTAAATGTTGCATTTAGCAACAATAATACTATAAAGAATATCTTATTCCGGAATTCACCAGAAAATTCTCTTGGTTTCATCTATAAAGTGCCTTGTGAAAATTGTGATAAATTTTATGTTGGTCAGACTGGTAAGGATCTCTCTGTTAGACATAAGCAACACAAATATATTATAAGACGGGACAAGAATCAAATGCCTTGTTTAAATCTGTAAAAACTATGTTCATTGTATTGACAGGAGTAACGCCATCTCGGTTGTTAACTCTAACTCTATTTACCAAGAGATATATCATTGAATCTTCTGTTATTTAAATACACAAAGAATTATTAATCTTAATATTCGATGATGGTCTGTACAAATTAGATTAAATTTATTGTTGATAAGATTTGAAAAAATGATAAGTTATGAACATCTTTGTATGTTTTGGACAATCACAGTTTACCAAATGGCTTGTCCTAGCTTGTTCTTCGATGATAAATTACAAGTTGTAAAACCTATTTAATATTTCTTTCTCCCTTTTTTTTTTGGTTTAATCCTCCCTTTTTTTGGGGTTTTTTTTTTTTTTTGTTTTTTTTTCCTGGATTTTGGTGGATTATTTTTAACCCAACCGGAAAAAAAGAACAAAAAAAAGGAGGGGGGGGTTGGGGGCTTATAAACGTTTGGGGGAAATAACAAAAAAAACTTTTTTTTTTTTGGGTTTTTCATTTTTTTACCCCCCCCCCGTGTTTTTGGGGTAACCACTTTCAATTAAGGCGGAATAAATTTTCCTTTATCCAATTATCGGGGCCAAAAAAAAAAAAAACATTGTTTTGGGTAATTCCCCGTTTTCCAAAACTATGGGGCTATATTTTTATTATTTTAATTTTTTTTTTCTTTATTTTTTTTTTTTTTGCACCGTGGTTTGTTCGGCTTGGTCCTTCCCGGCGTTTGGCGGAGGGGGGGGGTCTTAATGCCGCAAATAAAAAAATAAGGAAATAACAAAAAAAACCGAAAAGGGAATAAAATGGGCGTGGGCCGGGCCCCATAAAAAACCCACCCCCCAAAATATACCAAAAACACCATTGGTTATTATTTTTTACAATAATTAAAACGGGGTCCCCCACCCCACCATACAACGGCCCCCCAAAATCAACTAGTTTTTACAATTTTAAAAAAAACCCTTTACAAACAAAGGGGACTGTTTATTTGCCATTGGGGTTTTTTTTTTTAAACCCCCCCCCCCCCAAGGGGGGTGGGGGGGGGGGTCCGGCTTTTCAATTTGGGTCCCCCCGGTATTTTTTTTTCCAACCCTTGGGTGGGGGAACAGCAAACGTTTTCAAAAAACCCACCCCCCCGCTTTTTTTTATTTTTTTTTTATACCACATTCGAATTTTCCAAAACTTTTTCCACTTTAATTTTCCTTTTTTTGCCCTTCCCTTTTTTTATAATAAAACCAATAAAATTTTTTTCACTTTTAGCCCCCCCCCCCCATATGTTTGTCTTTCTGGGGGCCCCCGAATCTATCTAAACCCAAAAAAAAAAAAAAAAGGGGGTTTTTCTATTTTTCCCACAAATTTTCCATCTTATTTTCCCCACCCCTTCCAAATGATTTTTGGTTATTTTTTTTTCCCTCCCACTTTTTTCCTTTCCTCGTTCCCCCCTTCACAACCCTTTTGAACAACATAATTTTATTTTACCCCTTCCTTGGGGTGCCAAATTGTTCTTTTATTTTTTTTTTTTTTTCCTTCCTCTTTCCATTATTTTTCCTTTTCTCATTGTTGGCCCAAAACCCAATTTCAAATAAATACAAAAATAAAAACCCCCCCCCAACCCTTTCCTTTTCTTCTTGGCTTCTCTCAAAAAATTAAACCCAACCCGGGCCTCTGTGTTATGTTCCCCCCCCCCAAAACAAAACCAATATTCTTCCGCTTTTTTTACCCTTTTTTTTACGGGTTTTTAAACTTACCCTCGTAATGTCCCAATAACCCAAAACCTCCCACAAACAAACCCCAACTTATTGGTTCCCTAATTATTTTTTTTCAATCTTTCATTTTTCCCTAGGGGGGGCAACAAAATTTCCATTCCCCTCCCTTGGGCCCGGGGGCCCAAACCTTTTTTCTCTCACAAAAATTTTTTCCCCTTATTTGATTTTTTTTTCGCCAACAAATCTATAAAATCCCATGTTAAAACCAAAAAATAATTGTTGGAACAAAAATAAACCCCCCACTATTTTTTCCTGTCAATAAAAACATTTGTACCCCCCCATTTTTTTTTTTTGCCTTTTGTTATTTCCGAAGGATCAATTGTTCTTTACGGGGGGGAAAAACTTTTCTTTTAAACAACCCAATTTTTTTCTTTTTTTTTCAAAGTCTTCCCAGGTGGGAAATAAAATATTTTCCGGCACCTAAAACCCCCCCCACCAAAACCTTTAATAGGAATCCAAACTTTTTTCACGGGCGCCTACATGGGTTTCCCATTCCCCCGGGCTGGGCCCCCAGGGATTTTTTTTTTTTTGCCCCAAAAACTTCCCCCAGATTGATCTAAAAAAATAACCAATACCTTTTTAATTCCCTTCCCTCCCCCAAAGCGAAAAAATTTTTTTTTTTTCTTCATTTTTTTCCAAAATAAAATTCTTACCTTCCCAAAAATTTGTGGGTGGGGAACTTGGGACCCCCTTCAAATAACCCATAGTGTTAAATCCGAATATAAAATCCCTTTGCTTTTTCTTATTTTTCCTATCAATATTTTTTACTTTCTTTTTTAACTTTCTTATTCTTTTTTTCCCCCCCCCATCCAAAACCCCCCCCCCCACCTCTTTACCAATAACTCCGTCCCCACCAAAAAAGCTTTCTTTTGAAGGTTTTTTTTTTTTCACAACCTTTTTGGGGGGGGGGAAATTTTTCCCAGCTTTAAACCCAAAGCCCGCTAATATCATTTCCCAAGGAACACTAAACAAATAAAAAAACTTTGGGGGGGGGAACCCCTCCACTTTTTTTGTCCCCACCAAATCGCCCCCTTTTTTTTTTCATTTCCCCCAAAAAAAAAAAAAAACCAAAGGGGGGGACTATCATTTCTTTTTTTTGTTTAAAAAAAACTTGGCCCCTCTTTCATAAAAAAAAACTTATTGCATTTTTTCCACCACCTTGTTCCCCGTTTAAAAAACAACCCCATGTCCCATAAATAAAAAACAAAAATTCCAATAAAAAACAACCAAAAAAAAGGGGGGTAAAGGGGGGGTGGTGGTGTGGACATCCCCCACCCCAACCCCCCCCCACCTCTGGGGGCCGCCCCAAACAATAAACAAACTAATAAACCACTCCTAATATTTTCAATTTTGGTAAGGGGGGGCTTAACCAAAAAAAAAAAAAAAAAAAATAAAACCCCTTTTGCCTTTCTCTTTTTGTCCTTACAACGTTAAACCTAAACATGGGGGTGGGGGGGGGTTAAAAAAAAATTTTTCCCTCGGGTTTTAAAAAATTTTTTAACTTTGCCTTCTAGTAAAAAATACACAAAAAAAAAAACTTTTTTTGGGCCTTTCAAAATATCAATTACCATAAATAATTTTCTTTATTACCTACCCCAACAAGAACAAGCGGGCTCTATTTTAATAAAACTTCTTATTCATATTTGCAATTTCTTCCCCAAGAACATTCCATCAAAAAATTTGGGGATTTGTTTTAAACCTTGTACAAAAAATTCCCAAATTAGCTTTTTTTTTGTTTTTTTTTCTTTAAGTATTTTTTCTTTTCCAAACCATTAAAATTTTTCTTGAAATAAAAGGGCCATGAAAACCACCCTGGAATTCCCATTTCCAATCTTTTTTTTTTAACAACCTTTTTCTGAAATAAACCCCCCCAACAATTTTTTTTTTTGGGCTCTTTTTCCCAATAATAATTTTCCTGGGGGGGGGGGGGTGATGGGGGCCTCCTTTGTTAACCATGCCTTTTCCACCCCTTCCCTTTTCAAAGATTCAAAATTACCTTTTCCCCCCAAATATTTTAATTATTTTTTACCCAGGGGGGGGAATTAACTCTAACAAATAATAAAACTTTTTTGTAACCCTTCTGTATTTTTTTGAGGGGGGACAAAAAAAAAGGCACCCCCCCCCCAAAAACCTCCCCCCCCCCCCTAACTTTTTTTTTTTTTCCCTTTTTTTTGCCTTTTTTTGGTTATTTTTTGTTACAAAAATATGGCCCAACGAATTGCACGACAAATTTCCGGGTGGGCCCCCAATCCCTTCCCAGGGGTGCCAAACTTTCCCCAACCAATTGGGGGGGAGTGGTTTTTTAATTTTTATACCATTCCATTAAAAAAACCTTTTTTTAACAAATTAAAAAAAATACCCAAGGATTCCAAATTTAATTATTAAACCAAGGGGGGGTCCCAAAAAACCCCTTTTTTTTTTAAATTTTAGGGATTTTTTTTCAAAACTTTTTAGCAAAAATTAAACCCAATTTCCAAAAAAAAAATCCTTTGCTGCCCTTTTGGGGCTGGCTTTTTCATTTTTTTGTCTTTCCGGCGCCAAAAAAAAATTGCTTTTTTTTATAACTTCCCCTTTCTTTCCTCTTGTTTTTTAAAAAACCTAAAATAATCATTTTTTTTTCCCCCTAAAACCCCTTTCTCATTTGGGAAAAAAAAAACAAAAAAAAAACCCCCACCCCACGGGACCCCAAAAAAATAAACCCCTATTAAATATTTTTTTGGCCCCCACCCAACTTTTTTCTTATTTCATCCAAAACACATTTTCAACAAAAAACCTAACCCTTCAAAAACTTTTAAACTCATCCTTTTTCCTTTTTTAATTTTCAAAAAACATTCCAAACCAATACTTTTGTTTTTTTTACACCCTCCCCATTTTTGCTCCCCTTTTACTGGGAAAAAAAAGTTTTTTTTTTTTTTTTCCCATTTTTGCCTTCCTTGTTCATTTATGCACTTCCTTTTATCTTTTTTTTTTAACCTCCTTTTCCAGGGGTTTAAACATTAAATTTTTTTTATTTTCTTTTCCCTAAAAAAAAAAAATTTTAATTTAGTATTTAACTCTGTTCCCACTCCCCCCCCCCAACTTTTTTTTTTCTTCAAAATTTTTGGCCCTACCCCTTTTTTTTTTTCAAACCCTTTTTTCTTTGGGCAACCTTTTTCCTTATTTGGACTTTTCCTTGTTCTCTTTTCTTTTAAATTTTAAAAAAAACAAATTTTTTTTTCTTCCCCCACCCCCAAACCTCAAAATTGCCCATTTTTTTTTTTTTTCCTTTGCAAAAATAATAAAAAAAATCCGTTTTTTTTTCCAAAAAAAATTTTTTTGGCCTTTTTCTCTTCTTTCTTCTTTGTTCCTTAATTTTTAAAAATCCTTACTTTTTCTTTCAATTTTTTTTCCCACCCACTCCCCTTTTAAACCCTTTTTCTTTTTCTAAAATCAACCACCCCCAACAACCCCCACCAACCTCTTCTTTCATGCCAAACCAATAGCATTTTTTTCTTTTTTTTTTGGCCGCCAAAAAAAATTTTCCACAAAAAAACTGAAATTTTTTTCCCTAAAAAAATTTTTTTTTTAAAAAAAAAATTTCCCCTTTTTTTCTTTCCCTCCAATTTCCCCTTTTTTATTGTAATTTTTAAATTATTTTTTTTATTATAATTTTTTAGATTCATATTATTTTTATTTATAATTAATATTATTTATATAATAATATATCATTATTTAATAATTTTTAATATTTTTAATTTTTTTTTTAATTTTTTTAGTTTACTTTGGGGGTCGAATTGTTTAAATTTTGGTCTTCGCGCGGTTTACAATGGGGGGGGCCCAGGGGGGGGGGGTTAAAAAGTGGCGCAAGGAAAAAAAAAACAAGTGGGGATGGGGGGGGAAAATGAATGGGGGGGCGGCCCCCATAAATAACCCCCCCCCCACCACATTTTTTAAACCCCCAACAAAAATCCATGTTATTTTTTTTTTTATAAAAAACAATTAAATTTTTTTTTTTATACCCCCCAACCCAACCCTTTCCACAATAATAAAAGGGCTAAAAAAATATTTTATTAAAAAATAAAAAACCTTTTATTATACATTTTCAAAAACGTAAATTTAAAAAAATTTAATTTATATTTCACCCCCCCACCACAAATAACTAAAAAAAATCATTCAAAACAAAAAAAAACCATTTATTTTTACAATATATAATTTAACACAACAATTGTTTATTTAAAAAAAAAATTAATTTCAATTCTTGTCTGCCCCTATATTTTCAATTACCGGGGGTCGGCTTCCCCAGGGGGGGCCAAGTTTTTGGCCCCCACCATAAACCATTGGGAAAAAATTTTGAAACAAAAAAAAATCGAAAATAAAAAAAAAAAAAAACCACCCCCTCCCCCCCCCCCCCACCCCAACAAAAGTGGTTAGCCGGGAGGGGTACAGGGGTAAATGGGGCCGGCTGGGGGGGGGGGGGGGAAAAGGGGGGACAAAACCCAAAAAATATAAATATAAAAACCCAAAAATGCCAAACCAATTTTGTTCCAAAAAAAAAAAAACTTTTTCAATGTATGAGTAGTTTTATTTATATAGATATGAAAATTTTATATTGACTAATGTATAATTATTATTTATTATAATTAATTATATTATTTAAAATTTATATTATATTATAAATATAACTATTATATATTATTTTTATATAATATTATAAATTAATTAATTTTTTTTAGAAATTTATTATATAAAAAATATAATTATTTTAAATTTACTTTTATAAATTTTTTTTTTTTTTTATTTATTTTTAATTTTTTTTATATTTTTTTTTTTTTTGAACCTTTTGTTTCCGGGTCGGGGTTTTCTCCCGGGGTCGTTTTTTTTGGCCCGGAGGTTAGGGCAAAAGGGGAAAATAAAAAACCCAGGACCGAAAATATAAATAAAAGGAAAAAAATGGGGGCCAACAAAAAACCCCCCCCCCCAAATTTTTTTTTTTATTTTTTTTTTTTTTAACATGTTTGTTATTATTGTTTACCACCAACGTTCACTTTTAACGGGGGCAAAATAATAAAAAAAAATTATTTTTTTTTGTTTTTATTTTAACCTTTACCACCGGGCTTTTCCCCCCATGGGTTTTATTTACCCCCCAAAAGGGGGGGGGGGGGGGGGGGGGAGGACGCTTTTTTCCACACCCTGCCCCCTTTTGGGTTGTTATTTTTCAAAATTTCCCCCCACTTTGAACAGCCCCCAACGGTTAAAACCCCCGGGGTTATTTTAAAAACACCAAATCCCCGCCTTCCCAAAAAAAATTTTCCCCCCAAACTTTCTTCCTTGCCAATCCTTTCAAAACCCCTCTGCTTTACATGTGGATTCCCCCCCAGGGGGGCCCCCCCGAAATCCCGATCCACCAATACAATAAAAAAAAATCTTTGATTCCAAAAACCCTATGTTTTCCCCTTCTTTCCCCACCCTTCCAAAAATTTTTTTTGGGATTTTTTTTCTTCCTTTTTTTTGTGTCATCTTTTTTTTGGCCTTATTCCCTTTTTTGTTTTATTTCCCACCTCCCGGGGGGTGGAAAAAAATAATAATTTGCCTTTTTGGTGTATTTTGTAAATTAATCCCTGTATTCCCCTCACTTCTAAAAATTTCCCTCCTTCCCCCAATTTTGTTGGCCTAAAACAAAAAAAAAAAATCCCACTTTTTTTTTCCAAAAAAAAAAAATACCCCCACCCCCCTCTTTTTTTCTTTTGTGCTTTTCTTTTCAAAAAAACCCCCCCCCCAAAACCGCTGGTTTTTTTATTTTATTTTTTTCCACCAAAAACATCTTAATTTTTTTTTTTTTTAACACCCCTTTTTACGTTAAAACCTGTTTTTTCCCAACTCGATTTCAAAAATAAAAAACCACCCTTTCCAACCAAACTCCCACCAACCCAAACTTTGATTTTTCCTCCACAAAAACATTTCAATTTCCTTAAGGGCACCCCAAACAATCCATGCCTCCCTGCGGGGCAAAAAACTCATCCATTTAAAAGGGGCCCAACCGCCTTTTTTCGGCATTACAAAAATTTTTTTTTTAAAAAACAAACTAAAAATGGTTGGGGGAAAACATATTCCCGTTTCCAAAAAAAATTTTTTAAAACCCATTTTTTTTTTTTTTTGCTTTTTCCGGAGGGTTTTTTTTTAAAAAACTGTTTATTTCTTTTCCGGGGAACTTTTATTTCCCCCCACGGCCATTTTTTTTCTTTCAAGGGGGGGGGGGCCCCCAAATGACAAAATTATTTTTCGTGGGGCCCCCCCTTCCCCCAAAACCCCTTTTATTATGATCCCCCATCTTTTTTCCGGCTCTTTCCCTTTGGTTTATTTCCATCCGCTTTTTTTTTTTTTGGGCCAGTTATGCCCCACTTCCCAGGGGGGATTAATCCTTTTAATGACACAACACACACTGCTTCCCCACTTTTTCTTCCCAGGGGTTTTTTTCCCCTTCATTTCAAAATAAACTCCCCCCACCTTCCCCCAAATTTGACTTTTGGGGGGGGGGGGGGGGATACCCCTTTTAAAAAACCCTGACTTTTTTTTACCTATTTTTTTGGACCAACCTCTTTTTTAGCTTTTTTTTTCTTATTTCCCCCCCAATCCATTTTTTTTTTTTAAATCTTTCTTAAAAAAAACCTTTATTATTCTTTTTTGTTTTTCCAAACCCCCACCCAAACTTTTACCCATAAAAAAACTCAAAAAGGGGGTTCCAAACAGGGCTTTCTTTACGGGTTTTCTTCACCTTGTAAAATATTTTTCAGCCACACAAAGCGCCCCGCTGTTCATCTTTCAGCGAAAAAAATAACAAAAAAATTTAACCAATTCCTGGACCTTTTTTTTCACCCAACCTTATTTTCCCACCCCAAAACAACGGATCCCTCTTTTTTCCTTTGTTTTTTTTTTCCCCAATTAACCCCCACCCCCCCTGGCTGACTTTCAGTTTTTTTTTACTTTTGCCCCTTCTTTCCAAAAATATAAAATACTCTTTTTTTGGGGCAATTTTTTTTTTTAAAACCCTTCCCTAAAAAAACCACACTATAAAATCCCCCATCACCCCATAAACCAAAAAATTAATAAAAAACCTTTAAAAACAACCCATGGGGGGAAGGGGGGGACATTTTGTATTTTTTTTATCAACCACCCCACACCCCCTTTTGCACGAGGGGGGCCCAAAAAAAAAAAAAATCCAATAACCTTTTTTTTTACAAAAAATTTCACTGAGAAAAAAAAAAACAAATTACACTTTTCCTCTCTTCCCTTTTTTTTTAAAACACGTTTTTTTATCCAACCCCAATGCCTTTTTTTTTTACTTTTCCCTCATACAAAAAAATTAAATAAACTTTTTATTTTCTAACTTGCCTTTCTTAAAACAAATACAAAAAAAAAACAAAATTTATTTTTTTTCCTTTTCCCCCCACCCCCAACCATATTTTTATATACTTTTATAAAATACGTTTTTCCACCAAAGGAGGGGCGGGGGGGGGGGGACCTTTTCTCTATCAAATAAAAGACTCTTATTCATTTTTTTATTTTTTTTTGGGGCCTTCTCCCAGATATTTCCCCATTAATTTGTGTACATAAAATATATTTGGGGGTGTTTTTATTAATTTTTATTAAATTATAATTAATATATATAATATATACTTATTATTTTATAATAATATATTATAATAAATTATATTTATTTATAATATTATCTTATATAATAAAATTATAAATATGATTTTTAATTAATAATTTAATTTTACTTTAATATATATATTAATTAATTTACTTTTTTTCTTTTTTTTTTTTTATTTTTTTAAACCAATTTTTTTTTTCGCAAAATTTTTCCCCGCGTTAAGAAGGGCGATGATCTTATTTAAAAGGCCTTTTAAAAAAGTGTGTGGAAAAATAATTAAAAGGGGACTTGGGGGGGCCATTTTGGGGAGGGGGGGGGGGGGGGAAATTTTAATTTTCTTCAACTGGGGTCTCCTCTTTTCCCTTCTAGTATTTCTTTTTCTTTTGGGAAAAAAAAAAAAAAAAAATAAAAAAAAAAAAAAAAGGAATCAAAAAAAATTAAAGGAGGGGGATTATTTTGGGATTATCCAGCCCCCCCCAGCTACCCCTTTTACCCTTTTTTTTTTAGGGTTGTTTTTTTCGGAGCCATTTTTCGGAACCACCGCAAGGGGGGGGGATATTTATAACGTTTGGGGGGGAAGTTTTTTATCTTTTTTTTTTTCCCCTAAAATACCTTAGGAAAAAAATAATTTTATATTTTATAATAAACCATTTTTTTTTTTTTTTTTTTTTTTTGGCTTTTGGTTCCGCTTAGGGTTTTTTTTTTTTTTCTTCCCGGCGTTTTTTTTTGCCGTGGAGGGGTAGGTCGCAAAAGGTGGGGGGGGAAAAAAAACATAAATTAATTATATTTAAATACTAAAAAGTATTAATTTTTTTATATTAATATATATACAAAATAATATATTAAAATTATATATATTTGTATTTTATTTATAAAATTTTTAATTTATTATTAATTAATAAATTATAAATATATATTACAAAAATTATATTATATATTATTTAATTTAATTAAAAAATAAAAATTTTTATTTATTATATTTTATTTTATAAATATAATAATATTTTTTTAATATTATTTACATTTACTCTTTTAAAACTCTCTTCCCAACCCCCCCCAACCCAAACTGTTTTTTTTCCTATCTTTTTTTTCCAGGGGTGTTTTCCCCAAACCCCCTAGCTTTCTGCGAAGTTTTTTCTTCCACCCTGGAAACAAATAATTTCCCAGCAAAAAAAAAAACAAATAAACCCAAGCCGCTTCTGGTTAATCCAATTTTCAGCGAAACTAACACAAAAAATAAACAAAACCAATAAATACATGGGTGAAAAAACTCCACTTTTTTGTTTTTTCCCCCAAAAAAGCTCCCTTTCTCATCCCCAAAAAACTGGGACTTTTTTTTTTCATAAACTTTGGCCATCATTGGTTTTCCTTTATTCCAAAAACAAAATAACCTCTTGCCCCTAAAATAAAATTTTTTTAAACCCATTCACCCTAAAAACAAAAAAATTAACAAATCCCCCCATCCAATAAAAAAACCATAATAAATTTAAAAAACAAAAAATAAAAAACCCACCACTTATGGGGGAGTGGGTGGGGCGGGGGGTATAAAAACAATATTTTTTTCCCCCCCCCCTACCAACCCCCAACCCCTTGTCCCCGGGCATAAACCTTGTAACCAAATATTCCCCACTTATGAGGGAAAATAAAAAACTATAAAAACAACCCCCATTTAAAAATTTTACCACCTTTCCCCCCCTTTTTTCTTCTTTCCCTACCCCCATACGTTTAACTAAATCCAATGGGGGGGGGGGGGGCCCCTTTTAACATTCCCTTTCAGGGAATAAAAAATATAAATAAAATCCAAAAAATAAAAATTTTTATCCAATTGGGCTTCTAAAACAAAACTGTTTCCTTCTCCCACACACAATTGCTATTTTTTCTTAAAAAAATTAATAAACTTTTTTCAAAACAGGGTGGGTGGGGGAGGCCAATTTTCTCTATTCCAAAAACCTCTAAAAATTTTTTTTTTTTCATAATGGTCCTTTTCCTTCCCACAGGGATTATTTTTTCACCATTTTTTAAAAAAAAAATGCTTTTTTTTTAACATTTTTTTTTTTTTTTTAACAAAACCATTTCCAAATTTTTTTGGGGCTTTTTTTTCTTTTTTTTTAAAGTTATTTTCTTTTTCAAAATACACATTCTTTTTCAAATAAAAAAAAAATGCCAAAAACAAAAACAAAAATAAAACTAAAAACTTTGGACAAATCCACACCAAAACCCAATTTTTGCTTTCCTTTCTTTTTTTTTAAAACCATTATTCTGAAAAAATACCACCCCCCAATGGGGGGGTCCTTATTCCCCCAATTCTGTGATGGCCTCTTGTCTGTTTACCCAATTGGCCCTCCAACCCCTCTTTATTTTTCTCAAAATTCAAAGGTTTTTTAAACCCCCTTTTTCCCCCCCCATTTTATGGGGAATTTTTTTTTTTTTTACCAGGGGAAAAAAATTTAAACTCAAATAACCCCCTATAGTTATTAACCTCTGGTCTGTTTTTTTTGGGAGGCCCACATTCCCAACTTTTTTTTTTCTTTTATATTTTTTTTTTTCCCCCTTGTTGGGCCCTTTGTTAAAATTTTTGGGTCCCCCAACTTATGGCCCCACCGATTTCCCCGCCCAATTTCCCTTTCAAGGGTGCCAAAAAAACAAAACCCTTTCCAACCATTTTTGAGGGTCCAAATTTAAAAAAAAACATTTTTTAAAAAACAATTGATCTTTTTTTTTTATTTTTTTACCAAATCCCAGGGTTCAACAAACCAAATTTTTTTTCACCCAAAGGGTTTTTCCCCCCCCCCCCCAACCCCCTCTTTTGTTTAAAAAAAAAATATATTCCCCCACTTTGGGGTCCAAAATTTTTTTGAAACCAAATCAAAAATATAAATCTTTTTTTGCTTTTTTTTGGCCCCCTTTTGCCGGCCCTTTTTCAATTCCATTTCCGGGCAAAAAAAAAAAGGGCTTTTTTTACTTTTACCTTTTTCTCTGTATTTACCAAAAAAATTTTTCAATATTTTTTTCCCCTAAAAAAACCCCTTTCTTCCTACTTTTTTGAACCCATCCCCCCACTCGGGGGAAAACCCAAAAAACAAACCCCTTAAATTTTTTTTTTTTTTTCTGGGGCAACTCTGGGTTTTCCTTTTTTTTTCAGGGGGGGGAAAATTCCCCCCCCCACTTTTTTCCAAACAAAAACAAAAACCTTTCCCAAAATAAAAAAAAAAAAAATTACTTTATTTCCCAAAAATCTCCTTACTCAACCAATTTCCAAAAACCCACCATTCTTTTGGGGGTTAATTTTTAAAACCACTTTATTCCCATTTTTTTTATACGGCCCTTCAAAACTGGGGGAACAAGGGTTTTTCCCATTTTTTTGCTTTCCCCCTTGTATACGGCATCCTATTTTTTACCCTCTTTCCTAGGAAAACAATACAATTCTTTTTTTTATTTAATTTTTTCTTTCCCTTTTAAAAAAAATTTTTAACTTTTGGAATAGGGGGTCATTTCCTTCCACCCCACAACTTTCCATTTGGCCCTTTTTTTTTTTTTTCCCACCCCAACCCCTATCTTTGCCCCACTTTTCTTTTCTTTGAGGGAACCTTTCCCTGTCCTTTTCTTTCTTTTTTTTATTATTACTTTTTCCTCCCCCACTCACAATAATCATTAATTGTTTTTTTTCCCTGCCATAAAAAAAAAAACAATTTTTTTCGTTTTTCACAAAGTTTTGGGGGGGCTTCTATTCTATCTCTTTCCCCCCAATAAATATTACTTCTTTCTTTTACTTCTTTCCAAAATATTCCCCACCCACCTTTATCCCACTACCCCTTTTCTTTTTTAACAAACACCAAGGGGGCCCCCCCCAAACCTTTTATCACCCACTTTCCTTTTTCCTCTTTTTTTGGGCCCCAACCAAAAAGCATTTTATTTTGCGGGCTAAAATTTCCCCAATTCCACTGTTTTTTTTCCTAAAAAATTTACCATCCCCAAAATTTTTTTTTTTTCCCTTTCCCCCCCCCCCACTCCCCTTACTTCCCCATTGTTTCCTTCAAAACCTTTTTATTTTCCCATTTTTTTCTGTTTAAACCCCCTACAGGTTCTCCTTTTTTCCTGGTAACTTTTTCCCCCTCCCCACCATAATCAAAGGGTCTCATTTTGTTTGTCACCCACAAAAAGGCCCATCCCCAATTTTCCACCCAATTTCTCAATTCCCAACCTTTCTTCCCCCCACCCCCATAAAAAAATATTTTCCCACTTTTTTTTTTTCCTCTTTTTTCTGTTTTTTGATAAAAAAAAAATAAAAAAAAAATACCCCAATTATTTTTTTACTAAAAAAATCTTTTTACCACAACCCTTTTAAACAAGGGGGGGGCCCCTCCAATAACCAAAAGTATAATTAGATTTCAAAGCGGGGGGGGGTAACATCCCCTCCCCACAGGGGTTTTTTTTTGCACTTTCTCATGGCCCAATTCCATTTTATAAAAAACAATCCCCCAAAAAAAATAAAACAACAATAAAAAATAAAAAAATAAAAACAAGGGGTTCTTTTTCTTTTCTTTCCGCACCCCCCAGGGCGGGGCCTGGGGTTTTCAAAAAAATTTAATTTACTACGGGTAAATTCCCATAATTTACAAAAAAAAACGCTTCCATTTTCTGGGGGGGCCACATTTTTTCTGCTTTCCCCTACCTTAACATAAAGTTATTCATTTAAACTTTTTACTTGTCATGTATAATTTTTTTCCACATTTCGCTTTTTTTTATAAATAAAAAAAAAAAAAATAAAAACCCAAAGGGGTATTTTTTAGTCCCAAATTTTTCACTATCAAAGGTTAAAACCTTTTTTTTTTTGCCAATCGCCCATTTAATACCGTTTATTTAAATACTTCTATCTAAACAGGGGGGGGGCCTTCTTCACCATTTATTCCATTTTTTACAAACCATTTAACACACACACAGGCTATTATCCCCAAATTTACATTTTTTTTCCTCAAACCTGGTGGGCCCCAACAGTGTTCAAACTTTCCAACATTTTTTGCATTTTGTTTTCATCATTTCCCAACCCCAGTTGCGGGGGGGGTGGGGACCTCTTTACAAAAATCCCCGGGGGTTTTATCTCGTGGGCAATCCAAAATAATTAATTAAACATTAAACCGGCCTTGTAAAACCCCCACACCCCCCCCCCACTTCCATTTTTTTCAAGGGCTTTGGTGTTGCTCCCAAAAAAATTAATTTATAATAATAAACCCCCCCATTCTTTTTAGCCTTTTTTTTTTTTTTTTTTTTGCATTGGGAACTTCCACTTTTTTACCTTTCTTTTTCATTGTTTTTGCCCAAGGTTTTTGTTTTATGGGGGGCTTAATGCACCAAATATTTATAATCACCAATCCCCTCTCCGACCAATACATATACTTTTCAATTTTTTTAAACGCCATTTTTAATTTAATCGGAGAAAAAATTTACTTTTTCTTTACAATTTTTTCCTAATGATCAAAACATTTACCTTCCCCCCCAAAACCAAAACCTTTTATTTTTTTTACCTTGTTATTTTTTCCAGTAAGTTATTTTGCTTTAACTCCTTCCCCCTTTTTATTGGGCCTCTTTTTTGTCCTACCTTCACCTTAATACAAAAACCCCTGGGACTTTTTCTCCCTCCCCTGGGGGGGGGGGGGGGGGGGGAGGGGGAGGGGGGTGGGGGAGCGAGGGGGACACAATTTTTTTCGCCAAAAAAAAACCAAACTTTTTCTTTTCTCTTTGTTTAACCCTTTGGAAAAAAAACGGGGGGCTTTCGTTTTTCACTGCAGGGGGTAAAGGGCCAAAAAAATCTTAAATAAACAAATCCAGGGGTTTATCCCTTTTTTTCCTATATTTACATTACCCTTACTTTCTCTTTCCCGATTTTTTTTTGTTACCTTATCTTTTTTTTTTTTGTCCTTGGGGTTTTTACTAAATTTTCCAACACCCCAACCCAATTTAGGGGCACCCCACCAAAACCCCCCCCCCAAACCTTCTGGAGGCCTTTTTGGGGAGGGGAGGGGGGGATGGATTAACTTCCCCCCCCCGGTTTGTCTCCTTCTGTCCTCTGTTTTTTTTCCCAACTGTGTAAGGGGGGGGAAACAGGTGCTAAAAAATTAACCAAAAGGGGGGGGTCGGGGTGACGGGATTTTTCCGGGGCCCCCCCCCGGGCTTTTTTTCCCGTGTTTTTCCCCTTCTAGCTGGCGCCTTTTTTTCTTTACGGGTGGGGGGGGGGGGGGAACCCCCCCCACAAAACGCGAAAGGAAAATTACGGGTTGGGAATAAGTAAATTTTTCCTTTTCCCCACCCATCCCCCCTATCCCCACCCAGGGGGGGATTTTATTTTTTAAATATTTAAAAAAATCATTTTTTAATATTATAAACCCCAATAAATTTACAGCCACACAACAACCCCCAACCAACAAACCCCCCCCCAAACCAATTTTTACCACCCCCACCAAAAACCCACAATATCTTTAACCGCAAACTATTTTTAAACGCCCCAAACAACCCCCCAAAACAAACAACCCCACATTTAATTACAATCGTTATTTAATTTTACATTTTTGAATAATATAGGTTCAAGGAAAATTACAACAAAAAATTTAGGGGGGAAAACATCTAAACAAATAACTTTTTTTTAAGAGTTGGAATATAATGGAATAATGGGGAAAACAAATCCCACAGGGGGGGGAAAAATGTCACCCTTTTAATGGTGTTTTTTTCCAAAAATTCTTTCTTTTGGCTTATGGAAAAAAAGGGGGACAAAAAGGTTTTTATTTTTTCTTAACACAATTTATTCTCCAAAACACAAACAAACAATAACGGTTTTTTTTTTTTTTTTCCCCAAAAAAAAAATAGGCCCACGTTTTTCTCAATCAAAATTTTTTTTTCCACCACACTTTTGGTATCCCCACAATTGTTTAGGGGGCTTTTTTCAATGGTCCTACCAGAAAAGGCTTTAAACCAACTTTTTTCCTCCCCATATAAAAAAACTTTCACCGATTTTTTTCGTTGGGTCAATAAAAAAAAAAAAAAAAACACCCCATTTTGCATTTTTTTGGTTTGGGGGAAAAATAAAATACAAATAAACATAATATTCCCTCTTTTCCCATTGACCATCAAACAACAAAAAAAACAAAAAAACTAGTTCTAAAAAAAAATTTATTATTTTACATTTTGTCCCCTTTAAACATAGGGGGTTCTTTCTGGGGGGGGAAAAACAAATAAAGGTTCTTGGTCTCTATCTAAACAACCCCCCCCCACTTTGCGGGGCGAAAGCGGGGGCGGTTTGGCGGGGAAACGCGGGGGGGGGGGGGGGGGGGCGGGAACCCGGGGGGGATTGGGGGGGGGCAAAAACCCCCAAAATCTAATCCACTGTTTCCAACTATTGTAAATTCACCCCCCCAAAATAACTTCTCGGGGGGGGCCTCCCCCAAAAAAAGATGGGGTTCAAAATTTATTCTCAGCCCCCCCAAACACAGTTTTGGCCATAAGGGGGGGGGGCCCTTTTCTTTCCGTTTTTCGATAAATAACTTCCGGGTTTCGTTTCTTGGGGGGTGGGGGTTCTTATCCACCGGGGTTGGTTTCCGGATTGGGGTTGTTGGGGGGGGGGGGGGGGGGGGGGGGGGGGTGGGGGGGGGGGGGACCCCCCATTAGGGTCCCCTTTTTGAGTGGGAGGTTATTTTGCCCAAAAGCCATCTTTTTTTGTATTTGGGTTTGAGGATTGGGGGGGACAACCAAATAAACAAACATCTCTTTGGGTACAAGGGGGGGGGGATGCCTTGGTTGTAGTGGGGGAAAACAAATCTTTTTGGGGCTTTTTTCTTTTTTTTATCCGGGTGGGGAGGGAACACCCCTGGGGGGTTCCTTACCCAGGTTTTCTACCAAAAAAACATGGGATACAAACTTTTTTGACCATATAAATCATTACCGGGGATTTTGCCTTTTCTTCACATCGTCTTTCTCAGTTCTGGGGGGGGGAGGGGTATTCGGGGAAAATGGGGTTAGGGCGAAGGGGGGCTGCCGGTGGCTCCCATTTTTCCTTCGGTCAAAACTTGTGTCCTTTAAAATATAAAAAAGGTCGGGGGGGTCGGGGATCGGGGATTGGGTCCTGGGGGGGGGACCCTTTTTTTTGCGTCAAAACCAATTTTGGGGGGGGGGGGAAAAACCCTCTGGGGGGGGGCCCCCAACCCCAAAAAAATCGTTGTATTAACTTGAAAAAAAAAATAAAAAAACTAATTAACCCCATGGGGGGGCCACAAATGTTGGCCATTCCCCAAGGGGTGGGGTGGGAGGGGAAAAAAACTTTTTTGGTGGTTTGTTTTTCGGGTTTCGGGGGCGGGAACGGGATCCAGCTTAGTTTAAAATAAAAAAGGGGGGGGCGGTTCCTTGAAGGGTTGGTGGGGGGGGGGCCGGGGGCCGCCCCGGGTCAAAACCCTTGATGGTCGGGGAGGGAGTGGGAGTTTTCATTCAACCCCCTTCGCG
The DNA here is from genome assembly GCF_036320965.1 of Panulirus ornatus. NCBI lineage: Eukaryota > Metazoa > Arthropoda > Malacostraca > Decapoda > Palinuridae > Panulirus > Panulirus ornatus. The sequence goes on from NC_092227.1 coordinate 28,345,537, forward strand.
AAAAAAAAACCAACGGGATTTAAAAAAAAAAACCGTTAAAAAAAAAAAAGAGGTATTGTTTTTGGGGGGGAAAAAAAATAAAAAATATACTAAACGTACTGTTTTAGGGGATGGGCGTTTGGGGGGCCAGGGGGGGTTGGGTTTTTTTATCCTTTTGTGACGCCCCCGGTGGGCGGGGGGGGGGGGTGGGGGGGGGGGGGACTTGGGGGGGAGGGGACTTAAAACCAGGGGGGGGGGGGGACTTCGGACCCTCCATAATTTTTGGGGCTGTTTATATTTATATAAAATGGGGGCCATTTAATAACTAATATAATTTATAAATATTATAAATATATAATTTATATATATTATTATAATAGTAATATAAATTTACGATTATGATATTATAATTTTTAATATTTTTATATGTTTAATCTTATATAAATTATACAAAACCTTTTTTTTTATATATTTTAGGGGGGAACAAAATTGAAAATTTGGGGCTTTAAAAAAAACCAGGATAGGGGGGGAAAGAGGGGTTGTTGGGAAATACAACAGCATTTGCGGGGGGGGAAAAAGGGGCTGGGAAAAAAAAAACGCCGGGCCCAAAAATTAAGGGGCCAGGGGGGGTTGCATAGGGGGTTGGGATTGGGTAAATTTGCCCGTTGGGGGAATTTATCAAAAAAAAGGTGGGTGGGTGGGGGGGGGGGAACTGTTATTGGTTTTTTGGGGGGGGAACCTTTGGGGTCTTTGGTTTTAAAAAGGGTATTTATATATTGTTTATTGTAAATTGGGGGGGGGGGGGGGGGTAAAAATTTTACTGGTGAAAGGGGTTGTTTGCCCTTGGGGGAGGGAATTGTCGGGGGGGGAAAATTTGTTTTTATTTGCGTCTGCATAAGTTTGTTGCCCTCTGGTTACCATAAAAAAAAGGGCAAATAACAAAAACCAGGGGGGGGATTTAAGATAGTTGAGTATGCTCAACATTTTAAACCCCCAGGGGGGGGGAAAGGTATTATCATGGTTGTTTTTTTGGTTGGAGGAGGTTTAATCTTTTTTCCTTGGTAACAAAAAATTTTTATTAATGGGAGGGGTTAATTGAAATTGAAGGGAGGGGGTTGATAAAAGGGGGGGTGCAATTGTCACAAGGGATGCATTCAAGATTGGCGTGTAAAGGTAAAAAGCGAGTTCGTTGTGGGTTTTATTACGGGAAAATAAGTGTTGGTTTTGAGGGAGGGGGAACTTTGATGGGGTGGGATCAAAAGTGGGGTTTATGGGTTTTTTAGCTTTGGGGGAATTGGAAATTTTGTTAAAATTGGTTGGAGGGGAAATTACTTAGAAAAAATAATAAGGGGGTGGCACCAAAAATTTGGCGATAACGTTTTTGGTATGGTAGTGGGCATTGTTTTAAGACATCCGGGAAGTGTAAGGGGGGGAGAAATAAACAAAAATGGTGGGGCCCCAATTTGATTTCAAGTAAAAGGTTGATATATTAGATGGGTTGGCTCTGTGGAAGGTTTTATTAAGAAAAATTATATAATGGTTTTTTGTGGGGAAAGGAAAAATCAGGGTTTGTTCAAAAGGAAAAAGCAGTTGACAATATAATGTTTTTTTAATGCGTGGGGTTTTATGAGTAAAAAAGTGGGGCTTTTAGTTTGTTTTTTACGTGTAAGGAAAGAAGAGGGGGGGAAACATAAAAGTTGGATTTTTGGGTTTTTTATCTGCAGTGGGTGTGAATGTTAGGGTTTTTTTGCGGGAGGGGGGCCGGGTTGGTTTTTTTGGTGTTTTGTTTCTTCAATTTGGGTGTTTTATTTGTTTTTTTTATTGGGGGGGGGGATTTTGGGGTTGTGATTTAGGGGAGGGTTCAAAAATGCCCTAGGGGGAGGTTCTTTGGAAAGGGGAGGGGGCATGGGTATTTGAAAAGGGGGGGGTTTTCTGTTTGGGGGATGGTAGAGATAGGCCTTGGGGAAAGTGTAGTTTTCCAGGTTTTGTTTGTTTTTCCCAGCTGGATGGAATTTTTACAAAAGGGCCCCCGCTTGGTGGCTGATTCAGGGTTTGGAGAACAAACCTGCAAGGATAAAGCTTTGTTTCTGGGGGGGACTTGGCGAGGTTTGGGGTAAACTAAAAGTTTGTTCTGGAAAAAAAAGAAACAGTGGAAAGTTAACGGGGGAGTAAAATGTGAAATAAAGGAAAAGCCAAAAGGTTAAATTAGGTAAAATCACCAGTAGGGGGAGGGGTTTGAGGGGTCGGGTTTTTCCCCCCCAAAAAACATGGGGGGGGAGGTTGAGTTTTGGAAAAAATGGGAGAAAAAACAAACCCATAAAAAATAAATTGGGGGGGAAGGAAGGTTGGAAAAAGGTGGGTGTTTTTTTTTGGGGGGGGGGATTTTTTTTCTGGGGAAGTGGGGAATTTATTGTTGCCACAAAGGGGGGCCGGATTTTGGAAATAAAACCCATGGGGAATAGCGGGGAAAAAAACTGGGGGGGGGGTGGGGTAATATTCATTAGGGGTTGGGGGGGGAGGGGGGGCCGGAAAAAAAAAATACCCCCCTGGGGGCGGACGCGGTGGCCTTTGAATGGAAAAATAGTTTGTGGGAAAAAATCGGTCGGGAGAAAAAAAAAAAAATTTTCTCGGGAAAAAATAAGGGGCACAAAAAAAAATATAAAATAAAAAATGAGGTTATTGTTTTTGAAAGGGAAATTCAGGTGGGTTTCCAAACACAATGGTGTTTTGGTGGCGGTGAGGGGTGGCGGGGGGGTGGGGGGGCTTTTATGTTGATTTAGGGGAGGGTTTGTTTTTCCGGCAAAGGGGGGGGGGGGAAAGGGAATGGATTTGGGTGGCTGGAAAATGAACTAGGGTGATTGTTTTTGAGGGGGTGGGGGGTGGGGGGGGGGGGGGGGGGGGGGGGGGTGGTGGGGGGGGGGGGGGGGGAACAAAATGGGGGGTTTGGGTTGGTGGGAAAGGATGGGTTTTGAAATCGAGGTCTGTGGGAGTAAAAAACATGTTTAAGGGTAAAAGAGGGGGGGGGAAAGAACGTGTGGGGAAAATACAAAAAAAAAAAAATAAAAGGAGCCCGTGGGTTTGAGGAAGAAGCCAGGAAAAGGAGGGGGGGTGTTTTTTGAAGTGGTTTTGGTGGGGCACATTTGGGGGGAAAAAGGGAGGAATGGGGTGAGGTTGGAGGGAAAAGGGGGTGGGATTGGGTACCAAAGAAGGGGGAATTTATATGTGGTCGGGGCGGTATTTTTTGGATGGGGAAAAACAAAGGGAGGGGGGGGAAATAAAAAAAAATAAAAAGGGGAGGGATAACCCCCATAAAAAATTAGGAAGGGTGGGGGAAAATGAATGGTGAAGTTTTGGGAAAAAATAAATTGGATTTTTTTTGTGTGGTTTTGGGGCTGGAAAAAAAAAAAAAAAAATAAAAAACATTGGACAGGGAGGGGTTGGAAAAGGGGAGGGGGCAAAAACGGGGGGGGAAGAAAAAATATTTAAGAAAGGTTGATAATTGGACGGCGGATTGTCTTGGGTATTAATCCGGGGGGGTTAGACGTGCTGTAGGGAATTTGAGGTCAGGGCATGTGAAGCGTTTGGGCGGTAAAACCAATGGAAAGCTGTGTAGGTATGTAGATTTGCGTGTGGGGCGTATGACTATACATATGTATGGGTGGGGGGCGTTGGGCCATTTCTTTAGTCTTGTTAAATTGCGCTACCTCGCAAACGCGGGAGACGCGAAATCGTATCAATCAAAAAATTTTATCTATATATAATAATAATCTCCGCGTTTGCGAGGTAGCGCAGGAAACGACGAAAGAATGGGCCAACCCCCCCATCATGTATATACATACACCACACACGCAAATATACATTTACACAGCTTGCATGGTTTCCGCGGCTTCACATGCTTGATTCAAGCCGACAAGCACGTCAACCTTGGTATACACATCGCTCCTATTCACTCTATCTTGCCCTCTTCACCTCCTGATTCAGGCCCGTCACACAATCTTTTTCACTCCATCATTTCCACCTCAATTGGTCTCCTCTTCCGTTCCACCGAACTTATATTTCTTGGTCATCTTTCTCATATTCCATGGTGCCCTAACACTAAAACACCCTCTTTGCTCTCTCAACAAGCTTTTATTTCCACATTCTCTTACCCTCGTTACTCACCGTCAAACACTCACACCAAACATTGCCTCAAACTCTCATTCCAGCAAATCCGATCCGCGCAAAATTTAAATTTGGAAACTCGCAACATCAACTGTGTTGGAACAACTATCTAAAAATAACCATTTTGGCTTTCGAGATAATGTTCTCACTCCACAAATTCTTCAAGGCCCCTGAATTTTGCCCCCTCCACCTTGGGATCCACTCGCTCGGGTTGACGTGCTGTCAGTGGAATTGAGGCAGGGCATGTGAAGCGTTTGGGCTAAAACCATGGAAAGCTGTGTAGGTATGTAAAATTTGCGTGTGTGGACGTATGTATATACATATGTATGGGGGGGGTTGGGCCATTTCTTTCGTCTTGTTACATTGCGCTACCTCGCAAACGCGGGAGACAGCGACAAAGTATAATAAAAAATATAATATATATATATATATATATATATATATATATATATATATATATATATATATATATATATATATATATATATATATATATATATATATATATATCTATATATATATATATATATATTTATTTTTTTTTTTTTTTTATTATACTTTGTCGCTGTCTCCCGCGTTTGCGAGGTAGCGCAAGGAAACAGACGAAAGAAATGGCCCAACCCCCCCCATACACATGTATATACATACGTCCACACACGCAAATATACATACCTACACAGCTTTCCATGGTTTACCCCAGACGCTTCACATGCCTTGATTCAATCCACTGACAGCACGTCAACCCTGGTATACCACATCGCTCCAATTCACTCTATTCCTTGCCCTCCTTTCACCCTCCTGCATGTGCAGGCCCCGATCACACAAAATCTTTTTCACTCCATCTTTCCACCTCCAATTTGGTCTCCCTCTTCTCCTCGTTCCCTCCACCTCCGACACATATATCCTCTTGGTCAATCTTTCCTCACTCATTCTCTCCATGTGCCCAAACCACTTCAAAACACCCTCTTCTGCTCTCTCAACCACGCTCTTTTTATTTCCACACATCTCTCTTACCCTTACGTTACTCACTCGATCAAACCACCTCACACCACACATTGTCCTCAAACATCTCATTTCCAGCACATCCATCCTCCTGCGCACAACTCTATCCATAGCCCACGCCTCGCAACCATACAACATTGTTGGAACCACTATTCCTTCAAACATACCCATTTTTGCTTTCCGAGATAATGTTCTCGACTTCCACACATTCTTCAAGGCCCCCAGAATTTTTGCCCCCTCCCCCACCCTATGATCCACTTCCGCTTCCATGGTTCCATCCGCTGCCAGATCCACTCCCAGATATCTAAAACACTTCACTTCCTCCAGTTTTTCTCCATTCAAACTCACCTCCCAATTGACTTGACCCTCAACCCTACTGTACCTAATAACCTTGCTCTTATTCACATTTACTCTTAACTTTCTTCTTCCACACACTTTACCAAACTCAGTCACCAGCTTCTGCAGTTTCTCACATGAATCAGCCACCAGCGCTGTATCATCAGCGAACAACAACTGACTCACTTCCCAAGCTCTCTCATCCCCAACAGACTTCATACTTGCCCCTCTTTCCAAAACTCTTGCATTTACCTCCCTAACAACCCCATCCATAAACAAATTAAACAACCATGGAGACATCACACACCCCTGCCGCAAACCTACATTCACTGAGAACACTGTATATATATACACTGTATATATATACACTGTGTGTATATATATATTTTTTTTCTTCTTTTTTTTTTTGCTTTGTCGTTGTCTCCCGCGTTTAAGAGGTAGCGCAAGGAAACAGACGAAAGAAATGGCCCAACCCACCCCCATACACATGTATATACATACGTCCACACACGCAAATATACATACCTACACAGCTTTCCATGGTTTACCCCAGACGCTTGACATGCCTTGATTCAATCCACTGACAGCACGTCAACCCTGGTATACCAAATCGCTCCAATTCACTCTATTCCTTGCCCTCCTTTCACCCTCCTGCATGTTCAGGCCCCGATCACACAAAATGTTTTTCACTCCATCTTTCCACCTCCAATTTGGTCTCCCTCTTCTCCTCGTTCCCTCCACCTCCGAAACATATATCCTCTTGGTCAATCTTTCCTCACTCATTCTCTCCATGTGCCCAAACCACTTGAAAACACCCTCTTCTGCTCTCTCAACCACGCTCTTTTTATTTCCACACATCTCTCTTACCCTTACGTTACTCACTCGATCAAACCACCTCACACCACACATTGTCCTCAAACATCTCATTTCCAGCACATCCATCCTCCTGCGCACAACTCTATCCATAGCCCACGCCTCGCAACCATACAACATTGTTGGAACCACTATTCCTTCAAACATACCCATTTTTGCTTTCCGAGATAATGTTCTCGACTTCCACACATTCTTCAAGGCCCCCAGAATTTTTGCCCCCTCCCCCACCCTATGATCCACTTCCGCTTCCATGGTTCCATCCGCTGCCAGATCCACTCCCAGATATCTAAAACACTTCACTTCCTCCAGTTTTTCTCCATTCAAACTCACCTCCCAATTGACTTGACCCTCAACCCTACTGTACCTAATAACCTTGCTCTTATTCACATTTACTCTTAACTTTCTTCTTCCACACACTTTACCAAACTCAGTCACCAGCTTCTGCAGTTTCTCACATGAATCAGCCACCAGCGCTGTATCATCTGCGAACAACAACTGACTCACTTCCCAAGCTCTCTCATCCCCAACAGACTTCATACTTGCCCCTCTTTCCAAAACTCTTGCATTTACCTCCCTAACAACCCCATCCATAAACAAATTAAACAACCATGGAGACATCACACACCCCTGCCGGAAACCTACATTCACTGAGAACACTGTATATATATACACTGTATATATATACACTGTGTGTATATATATATTTTTTTTCTTCTTTTTTTTTTTGCTTTGTCGTTGTCTCCCGCGTTTAAGAGGTAGCGCAAGGAAACAGACGAAAGAAATGGCCCAACCCACCCCCATACACATGTATATACATACGTCCACACACGCAAATATACATACCTACACAGCTTTCCATGGTTTACCCCAGACGCTTCACATGCCTTGATTTAATCCACTGACAGCACGTCAACCCCGGTATACCACATCGCTCCAATTCACTCTATTCCTTGCCCTCCTTTCACCCTCTTGCATGTTCAGGCCCCGATCACACAAAATGTTTTTCACTCCATCTTTCCACCTCCAATTTTGTTTCCCTCTTCTCCTCGTTCCCTCCACCTCCGACACATATATCCTCTTGGTCAATCTTTCCTCACTCATTCTCTCCATGTGCCCAAACCATTTCAAAACACCCTCTTCTGCTCTCTCAACCACGCGCTTTTTATTTCCACACATCTCTCTTACCGTTACGTTACTTACTCGATCAAACCACCTCACACCACACATTGTCCTCAAACATCTCATTTCTAGCACATCCATCCTCCTGCGAACAACTATATCCATAGCCCACGCCTAGCAACCATACAACATTGTTGGAACCACTATTCCTTCAAACATACCAATTTTTGCTTTCCGAGATAATGTTCTCGACTTCCACACATTCTTCAAGGCTCCCAGAATTTTCGCCCCCTCCCCCACCCTATGATCCACTTCCGCTTCCATGGTTCCATCCGCTGCCAAATCCACTCCCAGATATCTAAAACACTTCACTTTGTATGTAGCATTTATGGATCTGTAGAAGGCATATGATAGAGCTGATAGAGATGCTCTGTGGAAGGTATTAAGAATATATGGTGTGGGAGGCAAGTTGTTAGAAGCAGTGAAAAGTTTTTATCGAGGATGTAAGCCATGTGTACGTGTAGGAAGAGAGGAAAGTGATTGGTTTTCAGTGAATGTATGTTTGCGGCAGGGGCTGTGATGTCTCCATGGTTGTTTAATTTGTTTATGGTTGGGGTTATTAGGGAGGTGAATGCAAGAGTTTTGGAAAGAGGGGCAAGTATGAAGTCTGTTGGGGATGAGAGAGCTTGGGAAGTGAGTCAGTTGTTGTTCGCTGATGATACAGCGCTGGTGGCTGATTCATGTGAGAAACTGCAGAAGCTGGTGACTATATATATATATATATATGTATATATATATATATGTATATATGTATATATACTTATATATATATATATATATATATATATATATATATATATATATATATATATATATATATATATATATATATATATATATATATATATATATATATATATATATATATATATATATATATATATATATATATATATATTTTATCCCTGGGGATTGTGGAGAAAGAATACTTCCCACGTATTTCCTGCGTGTCGTAGAAGGTGACTAAAAGGGAATGGGAGTGGGGGGCTGGAAATCCACCCCTCTCTTTTTTGATTGTCCATAAGAAGGAACAGAGAAGGGGGTCAAGTGAGGATATACATCGATGTGGTATACCGGGGTTGACTTGCTGTCAGTGGATTGAATCAGGGCATTGAAGCGTCTGGGGTAAACCATGGAAAGTTGTGTGGGGCCTGAATGTGGAAAGGGAGCTGTGGTTTCGGGCATTATTACAAAAAAGCTAGAGACTGAGTTTGAACGAATGGGGCCTTTGTTGTCTTTTCCTAGTTATACCTCGCACATATGAGGGGGGAGGGGGATGGTATTCCAAGTTTGGCGAGGTGGCAACGGGAATGAATGAAGGCAAACAGTGTAAATTGTGTGGATGGGTATATATATGTATGTGTCTGTGTATGTATATATATATGTGTACATTGAGATGTATAGGTATGTATATTTGCGTGTGTGGACATGTATGTATATACATTGTGTATGGGAGTGGGTTTGGCCATTTCTTTCGTCTGTTTCCTTCCGCTACCTCGCAAACGCGGGAGACAGCGAGAAAGCAAAATGAATAATAAATAAATATATTCATATATATATATATATATATATATATATATATATATATATATATATATATATATATATATATATAAGTATATATATATAGAAGAGTGGGAGGTGGGCTGTTTAGAAAGGGTAGTGAGTGGTGGGATGAAGAAGTAAGAGTATTAGTGAAAGAGAAGAGAGAGGCATTTGGACGATTTTTGCAGGGAAAAAATGCAATTGAGTGGGAGAAGTATAAAAGAAAGAGACAGGAGGTCAAGAGAAAGGTGCAAGAGGTGAAAAAAAGGGCAAATGAGAGTTGGGGTGAGAGACTATCAGCAAATTTTAGGGAGAATAAAAAGATGTTCTGGAAGGAGGTAAATAGGGTGCGTAAGACAAGGGAGCAAATGGGAACTTCAGTGAAGGGCGTAAATGGGGAGGTGATAACAAGTAGTGGTGATGTGAGAAGGAGATGGAATGAGTATTTTGAAGGTTTGTTGAATGTGTCTGATGACAGAGTGGAAGATATAGGGTGTTTGGGTCGAGGTGGTGTGCAAAGTGAGAGGGTTAGGGAAAATGATTTGGTAAACAGAGAAGAGGTAGTAAAAGCTTTGCGGAAGATGAAAGCCGGCAAGGCAGCAGGTTTGGTGGTATTGCAGTGGAATTTATTAAAAAAGGGGGTGACTGTATTGTTGACTGGTTGGTAAGGTTATTTAATGTATGTATGACTCATGGTGAGGTGCCTGAGGATTGGCGGAATGCGTGCATAGTGCCATTGTACAAAGGCAAAGGGGATAAGAGTGAGTGCTCAAATTACAGAGGTATAAGTTTGTTGAGTATTCCTGATAAATTATATGGGAGGGTATTGATTGAGAGGGTGAAGGCATGTACAGAGCATCAGATTGGGGAAGAACAGTGTGGTTTCAGAAGTGGTAGAGGATGTGTGGATCAGGTGTTTGCTTTGAAGAATGTATGTGAGAAATACTTAGAAAAGCAAATGGATTTGTATGTAGCATTTATGGATCTGGAGAAGGCATATGATAGAGTTGATAGAGATGCTCTGTGGAAGGTATTAAGAATATATGGTGTGGGAGGCAAGTTGTTAGAAGCAGTGAAAAGTTTTTATCGAGGATGTAAGGCATGTGTACGTGTAGGAAGAGAGGAAAGTGATTGGTTCTCAGTGAATGTAGGTTTGCGGCAGGGGTGTGTGATGTCTCCATGGTTGTTTAATTTGTTTATGGATGGGGTTGTTAGGGAGGTAAATGCAAGAGTCTTGGAAAGAGGGGCAAGTATGAAGTCTGTTGGGGATGAGAGAGCTTGGGAAGTGAGTCAGTTGTTGTTCGCTGATGATACAGCGCTGGTGGCGGATTCGTGTGAGAAACTGCAGAAGCTGGTGACGGAGTTTGGTAAAGTGTGTGGAAGAAGAAAGTTAAGAGTAAATGTGAATAAGAGCAAGGTTATTAGGTACAGTAGGGTTGAGGGTCAAGTCAATTGGGAGGTGAGTTTGAATGGAGAAAAACTGGAGGAAGTGAAGTGTTTTAGATATCTGGGAGTGGATCTGTCAGCGGATGGAACCATGGAAGCGGAAGTGGATCATAGGGTGGGGGAGGTGGCGAAAATTTTGGGAGCCTTGAAAAATGTGTGGAAGTCGAGAACATTATCCCGGAAAGCAAAAATGGGTATGTTTGAAGGAATAGTAGTTCCAACAATGTTGTATGGTTGCGAGGCGTGGGCTATGGAGAGAGTTGTGCGCAGGAGGATGGATGTGCTGGAAATGAGATGTTTGAGGACAATGTGTGGTGTGAGGTGGTTTGATCGAGTAAGTAACGTAAGGGTAAGAGAGATGTGTGGAAATAAAAAGAGCGTGGTTGAGAGAGCAGAAGAGGGTGTTTTGAAATGGTTTGGGCACATGGAGAGAATGAGTGAGGAAAGATTGACCAAGAGGATATATGTGTCGGAGGTGGAGGGAACGAGGAGAAGAGGGAGACCAAATTGGAGGTGGAAAGATGGAGTGAAAAGGATTTTGTGTGATCGGGGCCTGAACATGCAGGAGGGTGAAAGGAGGGCAAGGAATAGAGTGAATTGGAGCGATGTGGTATACAGGGGTTGACGTGCTGTCAGTGGATTGAATCAAGGCATGTGAAGCGTCCGGGATAAACCATGGAAAGCTGTGTAGGTATGTATATTTGCGTGTGTGGACGTGTGTATGTACATGTGTATGGGGGGGGTTGGGCCATTTCTTTCGTCTGTTTCCTTGCGCTACCTCGCAAACGCGGGAGACAGCGACAAAGTATAAAAAAAAAAAAAAATATATATATATATATATATATATATATATATATATATACATATATATATATATATATATATATATATATATATATATATATATATATATATATATATATATATATATATATATATATATATTTTTTTTTTTTTTTTTTTTTTTTTTTTTTATACTTTGTCGCTGTCTCCCGCGTTTGCGAGGTAGCGCAAGGAAACAGACGAAAGAAATGGCCCAACCCCCCCCCCATACACATGTACATACACACGTCCACACACGCAAATATACATACCTACACAGCTTTCCAATGGTTTACCCCAGACGCTTCACATGCCTTGATTCACTCCACTGACAGCACGTCAACCCCTGTATACCACATCGCTCCAATTCACTCTATTCCTTGCCCTCCTTACACCCTCCTGCATGTTCAGGCCCCGATCACACAAAATCTTTTTCACTCCATCTTTCCACCTCCAATTTGGTCTCCCTCTTCTCCTCGTTCCCTCCACCTCCGACACATATATCCTCTTGGTCAATCTTTCCTCACTCATTCTCTCCATGTGCCCAAACCATTTCAAAACACCCTCTTCTGCTCTCTCAACCACGCTCTTTTTATTTCCACACATTTCTCTTACCCTTACGTTACTTACTCGATCAAACCACCTCACACCACACATTGTCCTCAAACATCTCATTTCCAGCACATCCATCCTCCTGCGCACAACTCTATCCATAGCCCACGCCTCGCAACCATACAACATTGTTGGAACCACTATTCCTTCAAACATACCCATTTTTGCTTTCCGAGATAATGTTCTCGACTTCCACACATTTTTCAAGGCTCCCAAAATTTTCGCCCCCTCCCCCACCCTATGATCCACTTCCGCTTCCATGGTTCCATCCGCTGACAGATCCACTCCCAGATATCTAAAACACTTCACTTCCTCCAGTTTTTCTCCATTCAAACTCACCTCCCAATTGACTTGACCCTCACCCCTACTGTACCTAATAACCTTGCTCTTATTCACATTTACTCTTAACTTTCTTCTTCCACACACTTTACCAAACTCAGTCACCAGCTTCTGCAGTTTCTCACATGAATCAGCCACCAGCGCTGTATCATCAGCGAACAACAACTGACTCACTTCCCAAGCTCTCTCATCCCCAACAGACTTCATACTTGCCCCTCTTTCCAGGACTCTTGCATTTACCTCCCTAACAACCCCATCCATAAACAAATTAAACAACCATGGAGACATCACACACCCCTGCCGCAAACCTACATTCACTGAGAACCAATCACTTTCCTCTCTTCCTACACGTACACATGCCTTACATCCTCGATAAAAACTTTTCACTGCTTCTAACAACTTGCCTCCCACACCATATATTCTTAATACCTTCCACAGAGCATCTCTATCAACTCTATCATATGCCTTCTCCAGATCCATAAATGCTACATACAAATCCATTTGCTTTTCTAAGTATTTCTCACATACATTCTTCAAAGCAAACACCTGATCCACACATCCTCTACCACTTCTGAAACCACACTGCTCTTCCCCAATCTGATGCTCTGTACATGCCTTCACCCTCTCAATCAATACCCTCCCATATAATTTACCAGGAATACTCAACAAACTTATACCTCTGTAATTTGAGCACTCACTCTTATCCCCTTTGCCTTTGTACAATGGCACTATGCACGCATTCCGCCAATCCTCAGGCACCTCACCATGAGTCATACATACATTAAATAACCTTACCAACCAGTCAACAATACAGTCACCCCCTTTTTTAATAAATTCCACTGCAATACCATCCAAACCTGCTGCCTTGCTGGCTTTCATCTTCCGCAAAGCTTTTACTACCTCTTCTCTGTTTACCAAATCATTTTCCCTAACCCTCTCACTTTGCACACCACCTCGACCAAAACACCCTATATCTGCCACTCTGTCATCAGACACATTCAACAAACCTTCAAAATACTCATTCCATCTCCTCACATCACCACTACTTGTTATCACCTCCCCATTTACGCCCTTCACTGAAGTTCCCATTTGCTCCCTTATCTTACGCACCCTATTTACCTCCTTCCAGAACATCTTTTTATTCTCCCTAAAATTTACTGATAGTCTCTCACCCCAACTCTCATTTGCCCTTTTTTTCACCTCTTGCACCTTTCTCTTGACCTCCTGTCTCTTTCTTTTATACTTCTCCCACTCAATTGCATTTTTTCCCTGCAAAAATCGTCCAAATGCCTCTCTCTTCTCTTTCACTAGTACTCTTACTTCTTCATCCCACCACTCACTACCCTTTCTAAACAGCCCACCTCCCACTCTTCTCATGCCACAAGCATCTTTTGCGCAATCCATCACTGATTCCCTAAATACATCCCATTCCTCCCCCACTCCCCTTACTTCCATTGTTCTCACCTTTTTCCATTCTGTACACAGTCTCTCCTGGTACTTCCCCACACAGGTCTCCTTCCCAAGCTCACTTACTCTCACCACCTTCTTCACCCCAACATTCACTCCTCTTTTCTGAAAACCCATACTAATCTTCACCTTAGCCTCCACAAGATAATGATCAGACATCCCTCCAGTTGCACCTCTCAGCACATTAACATCCAAAAGTCTCTCTTTCGCACGCCTGTCAATTAACACGTAATCCAATAACGCTCTCTGGCCATCTCTCCTACTTACATAAGTATACTTATGTATATCTCGCTTTTTAAACCAGGTATTCCCAATCATCAGTCCTTTTTCAGCACATAAATCTACAAGCTCTTCACCATTTCCATTTACAACACTGAACACCCCATGCATACCAATTATTCCCTCAACTGCCACATTACTCACCTTTGCATTCAAATCACCCATCACTATAACCCGGTCTCGTGCATCAAAACCGCTAACACACTCATTCAGCTGCTCCCAAAACACTTGCCTCTCATGATCTTTCTTCTCATGCCCAGGTGCATATGCACCAATAATCACCCACCTCTCTCCATCAACTTTCAATTTTACCCATATTAATCGAGAATTTACTTTCTTACATTCTTTCACATACTCCCACAACTCCTGTTTGAGGAGTATTGCTACTCCTTCCCTTGCTCTTGTCCTCTCACTAACCCCTGACTTCACTCCCCAGACATTTCCAAACCACTCTTCCCCTTTACCCTTGAGCTTCGTTTCACTCAGAGCCAAAACATCCAGGTTCCTTTCCTCAAACATACTACCTATCTCTCCTTTTTTCACATCTTGGTTACATCCACACACATTTAGGCACCCCACTTTGAGCCTTCGAGGAGGATGATCACTCCCCGCGTGACTCCTTCTTCTGTTTCCCATTTTAGAAAGTTAATACAAGGAGGGGAGGATTTCCGGCCCCCCGCTCCCGTCCCCTCTAGTCGCTTTCTACGACACGCGAGGAATACGTGGGAAGTATTCTTTCACCCCTATCCCCAGGGATAATATACATATATATATACATATACACACACACACACATACACACACATACGCACATACGCACACACACACACACATACATATATATACATATGAAAAATGTAAGAAACAATTTAGAAAACAAACTTTTAGCTTGAAATGAATGAAAAAAATGATATGTCACATAATGGTTCAACCTCTGGCTATGGAAAAGGAAATGTACAATTTATTCACACAAACGTCAATAGCAGTTCTCATCAATTTCACCACTGTATCAATAAGCTTCAATGTCTAAGCTACATTTTTCTCCAACTTCACTATTTTCTTGTCAAAAACACCATGCATGAAAACTATCACTCCAGTAACACAACTATAAACATTTACTTCCCCTTATATATATATATAATGAATCTGTTAGTCCAGATCAGACCCAGTAAAGGAGTTTTTTTCAGAAATTCTCGCGGAACTAGGCACAACCAGTATCAAAATATATGAGTAGAGTATTCATTTTAGGAAACTACATGGAGAAGAGTCCTCGGCTTTGGTATAAATCGATGTGTTGAGATGAGGTCACGTTGTTTCTAAGATGACCTTTAAAAAACGTTTTTTCATAACTTAACCCGAAATCACTTGCATAGCCCATCGTAACCCTTTGAGTTGTTCCGTCTTTTCCTCTTTTCCTACATAACCTTTATGTCTTTACGAAACCGGCTTACAGGCCGTGATTCATGCCCCATTTTCCTCTCACTGGAGATGACCAGGACTGGGGCATATTTTGCCATGTTGGCCACTGTACAAAAAAAGTATGGAGCTCTATGAATTTAGGTCAAGGAAGGAAACCCAACCTTCGTCATGCTTTCAGCTCTTTTCGTAACTTGCGAACGTTTTTAGTAGCAAGCTGGTCAGCTTGAGATGAAATGTGTAATGATACACTTCTGACGTGGTGCCAGCAGATGTGGACAACGCGGGTGATGTGGGCGGCAGTGGTGGTGGGCGCTTCACTAGGCTTGGATGTCGAAGGCGAACCACTATACAACGACACCTTGGGTAAGATGGCGAGACGGGGAAAGACATGAAGGAAATGTCATAAAACATAACCTCCAGGCAGAGGTTATATATATATATATATATATATATATATATATATATATATATATATATATATATATATATATATATATATATATATATATATATATATATATATATATATATATATATATATATATATATATATATATATATATATATATATATATATATATATACTTTTTCCCTGGGGATACGGGAGAAAGAATACTTCCCACGTATTCCCTGCGTGTCGTAGAAAGCGACTAAAAGAGAAGGGAACGGGGGGCTGGAATTCCTCCCCTCTCAGTTTTTTTTAATTTTCCAAAAGAAGGAACAGAGGTGGGGGCCCGGTGAGGATATTCCCTCAAAGGTCCAGTCCTCTGTTCTTAACGCTACCTTGCTAACGCGGGAAATGGCGAATAGTATGAATAAATATATAAATATATATATATATATATATATATATATATATATATATATATATATATATATATATATATATATATATATATATAATATATATATAATATATATATATATAATATATATATATATATATATATTTTTTTTTTTTTTTTTTTTTTTATACTTTGTCGCTGTCTCCCGCGTTTGCGAGGTAGCGCAAGGAAACAGACGAAAGAAATGGCCCAACCCCCCCCCATACACATGTACATACACACGTCCACACACGCAAATATACATACCTACACAGCTTTCCATGGTTTACCCCGGACGCTTCACATGCCTTGGTTCAATCCACTGCCAGCACGTCAACCCCTGTATACCACATCACTCCAATTCGCTCTATTTCTTGCCCTCCTTTCACCCTCCTGCATGTTCAGGCCCCGATCACACAAAATCCTTTTCACTCCATCTTTCCACCTCCAATTTGGTCTCCCTCTTCTCCTCGTTCCCTCCACCTCCGACACATATATCCTCTTGGTCAATCTTTCCTCACTCATTCTCTCCATGTGCCACAACCATTTCAAAACACCCTCTTCTGCTCTCTCAACCACGCTCTTTTTATTTCCACACATCTCTCTTACCCTTACGTTACTTACTCGATCAAACCACCTCACACCACACATTGTCCTCAAACATCTCATTTCCAGCACATCCATCCTCCTGTGCACAACTCTATCCATAGCCCACGCCTCGCAACCATACAACATTGTTGGAACCACTATTCCTTCAAACATACCCATTTTTGCTTTCCGGGATAATGTTCTCGACTTCCACACATTTTTCAAGGCTCCCAAAATTTTCGCCCCCTCCCCCACCCTATGATCCACTTCCGCTTCCATGGTTCCATCCGCTGACAGATCCACTCCCAGATATCTAAAACACTTCACTTCCTCCAGTTTTTCTCCATTCAAACTCACCTCCCAATTGACTTGACCCTCAACCCTACTGTACCTAATAACCTTGCTCTTATTCACATTTACTCTTAACTTTCTTCTTCCACACACTTTACCAAACTCCGTCACCAGCTTCTGCAGTTTCTCACATGAATCCGCCACCAGCGCTGTATCATCAGCGAACAACAACTGACTCACTTCCCAAGCTCTCTCATCCCCAACAGACTTCATACTTGCCCCTCTTTCCAAAACTCTTGCATTTACCTCCCTAACAACCCCATCCATAAACAAATTAAACAACCATGGAGACATCATACACCCCTGCCGCAAACCTACATTCACTGAGAACCAATCACTTTCCTCTCTTCCTACACGTACACATGCCTTACATCCTCGATAAAAACTTTTCACTGCTTCTAACAACTTGCCTCCCACACCATATATTCTTAATACCTTCCACAGAGCATCTCTATCAACTCTATCATATGCCTTCTCCAGATCCATAAATGCGACATACAAATCCATTTGCTTTTCTAAGTATTTCTCACATACATTCTTCAAAGAAAACACCTGATCCACACATCCTCTACCACTTCTGAAACCACACTGCTCTTCCCCAAGCTGATGCTCTGTACATGCCTTCACCCTCTCAATCAGTACCCTCCCATATAATTTACCAGGAATACTCAACAAACTTATACCTCTGTAATTTGAGCACTCACTCTTATCCCCTTTGCCTTTGTACAATGGCACTATGCACGCATTCCGCCAATCCTCAGGCACCTCACCATGAGTCATACATACATTAAATAACCTTACCAACCAGTCAACAATACAGTCACCCCCTTTTTTAATAAATTCCACTGCAATACCATCCAAACCTGCTGCCTTGCCGGCTTTCATCTTCCGCAAAGCTTTTACTACCTCTTCTCTGTTTACCAAATCATTTTCCCTAACCCTCTCACTTTGCACACCACCTCGACCCAAACACCCTATATCTGCCACTCTGTCATCAGACACATTCAACAAACCTTCAAAATACTCATTCCATCTCCTCACATCACCACTACTTGTTATCACCTCCCCATTTACGCCCTTCACTGAAGTTCCCATTTGCTCCCTTGTCTTACGCACCCTATTTACCTCCTTCCAGAACATCTTTTTATTCTCCCTAAAATTTAATGATACTCTCTCACCCCAACTCTCATTTGCCCTTTTTTTCACCTCTTGCACCTTTCTCTTGACCTCCTGTCTCTTTCTTTTATACTTCTCCCACTCAATTGCATTTTTTCCCTGCAAAAATCGTCCAAATGCCTCTCTCTTCTCTTTCACTAATACTCTTACTTCTTCATCTCACCACTCACTACCCTTTCTAAACAGCCCACCTCCCAATCTTCTCATGCCACAAGCATCTTTTGCGCAATCCATCACTGATTCCCTAAATACATCCCATTCCTCCCCCACTCCCCTTACTTCCATTGTTCTCACCTTTTTCCATTCTGTACACAGTCTCTCCAGATACTTCTTCACACAGGTCTCCTTCCCAAGCTCACTTACTCTCACCACCTTCTTCACCCCAACATTCACTCTTCTTTTCTGAAAACCCATACTAATATATATATATATATATATATATATATATATATATATATATATATATATATATATATTTATATATATATATATATATATATATATATATATATATATATATATATATATATATATATATATATATATATATATATATATATATATATATATATATGTATATATATATATATATATATATATATATATATATATATATAAATATATATATATATATATATATATATATATATATATATATATATATATATATTTTTTTTTTTTTTATACTTTGTCGCTGTCTCCCGCGTTTGCGAGATAGCGCAAGGAAACAGACGAAAGAAATGGCCCAACCCCCCCCATACACATGTATATACATACGTCCACACACGCAAATATATGTACCTACAGAGCTCTCCATGGTTTACCCCAGACGCTTCACATGCCCTGCTTCAATTCACTGACAGCACGTCAACCCCGGTATACCACATCGCTCCAATTCACTCTATTCCTTGCCCTCCTTTCACCCTCCTGCATGTTCAGGCCCCAATCACACAGAATCTTTTTCAGTCTATCTTTCCACCTCCAATTTGGTCTCCCTCTTCTCCTTGTTCCCTCCACCTCCGACACATATATCCTCTTGGTCAATCTTTCCTCACTCATCCTTTCCATGTGCCCAAACCACTTCAAAACACCCTCTTCTGCTCTTTCAACCACGCTCTTCCTATTTCCACACATCTCTCTTACCCTTACGTTACTCACTCGATCAAACCACCTCACACCACACATTGTCCTCAAACATCTCATTTCCAGCACATCCATCCTCCTGCGCACAACTCTATCCATAGCCCACGCCTCGCAACCATACAGCATTGTTCGAACCACTATTCCTTCAAACATACCCATTTTTGCTTTCCGAGATAATGTTCTCGACTTCCACACATTCTTCAAGGCCCCCAGGATTTTCGCCCCCTCCCCCACCCTATGATCCACTTCCGCTTCCATGGTTCCATCCGCTGCCAGATCCACTCCCAGATATCTAAAACACTTCACTTCCTCCAGTTTTTCTCCATTCAAACTCACCTCCCAATTGACTTGACCCTCAACCCTACTGTACCTAATAACCTTGCTCTTATTCACATTTACTCTTAACTTTCTTCTTCCACACACTTTTCCAAACTCAGTCACCAGCTTCTGCAGTTTCTCACATGAATCAGCCACCAGCGCTGTATCATCAGCGAACAACAACTGACTCACTTCCCAAGCTCTCTCATCCCCAACAGACTTCATACTCGCCCATCTTTCCAAAACTCTTGCATTTACCTCCCTAACAACCCAATCCATAAACAAATTAAACAAACATGGAGACATCACACACCCCTGCCGCAAACCTACATTCACTGAGAACCAATCACTTTCCTCTCTTCCTACACGTACACATGCCTTACATCCTCGATAAAAACTTTTCACTGCTTCTAACAACTTGCCTCCCACACCATATATTCTTAATACCTTCCACAGAGCATCTCCATCAACTCTATCATATGCCTTGTCCAGATCCATAAATGCTACATACAAATCCATTTGCTTTTCTAAGTATTTCTCACATACATTCTTCAAAGCAAACACCTGATCCACACATCCTCTACCACTTCTGAAACCACACTGCTCTTCCCCAATCTGATGCTCTGTACATGCCTTCACCCTCTCAATCAGTACCCTCCCATATAATTTACCAGGAATACTCAACAAACTTATACCTCTGTAATTTGAGCACTCACTCTTATCCCCTTTGCCTTTGTACAATGGCACTATGCACGCATTCCGCCAATCCTCAGGCACCTCACCATGAGTCATACATACATTAAATAATCTTACCAAACAGTCAACAATACAGTCACCCCCTTTTTTAATAAATTCCACTGCAATACCATCCAAACCCGCTGCCTTGCCGGCTTTCATCTTCCGCAAAGCTTTCACTACCTCTTCTCTGTTTACCAAATCATTTTCCCTAACCCTCTCACTTTGCACACCACCTCGACCAAAACACCCCATATCTGCCACTCTATCATCAAACACATTCAACAAACCTTCAAAATACTCACTCAGTCTCCTTCTCACATCACCACTACTTGTTATCATCTCCCCACTTGCGCCCTTCACCGAAGTTCCCATTTGCTCCCTTGTCTTACGCACTTTATTTACCTCCTTCCAGAACATCTTTTTATTCTCCCTAAAATTTAATGATACTCTCTCACCCCAACTCTCATTTGCCCTTTTTTTCACCTCTTGCACCTTTCTCTTGACCTCCTGTCTCTTTCTTTTATACATCTCCAAGTCAATTGCATTTTTTCCCTGCAAAAATCGTCCAAATGCCTCTCTCTTCTCTTTCACTAATACTCTTACTTCTTCATCCCACCACTCACTACCCTTTCTAATCAACCCAGCTCCCACTCTTCTCATGCCACAAGCATCTTTTGCGCAATCCATCATTGATTCCCTAAATACATCCCATTCCTCCCCCACTCCCCTTACTTCCATTGTTCTCACCTTTTTCCATTCTGTACTCAGTCTCTCCTGGTACTTCCTCACACAGGTCTCCTTCTCAAGCTCACTTACTCTCACCACCCTCTTCACCCAACATTCACTCTTCTTTTCTGAAAACCCATACAAATCTTCACCTTAGCCTCCACAAGATAATGATCAGACATCCCTCCAGCTGCACCTCTCAGCACATTAACATCCAAAAGTCTCTCTTTCGCACGCCTGTCAATTAACACGTAATCCAATAACGCTCTCTGGCCATCTCTCCTACTTACATAAGTATACTTATGTATATCTCGCTTTTTAAACCAGGTATTCCCAATCATCAGTCCTTTTTCAGCACACAAATCTGCAAGCTCTTCACCATTTCCATTTACAACACTGAACACCCCATGTATACCAATTATTCCCTCAACTGCCACATTACTCACCTTTGCATTCAAATCACCCATCACTATGACCCGGTCTCGTGCATCAAAACCACTAACACACTCATTCATATATATATATATATATATATATATATATATATATATATATATATATATATATACATATATATATATATATATATATATATATATATGTATATATATATTTATTATTATACTTTGTCGCTGTCTCCCGCGTTTGCGAGGTAGCGCAAGGAAACAGACGAAAGAAATGGCCCAACCTACCCCCATACACATGTATATACATACGTCCACACACGCAAATATACACACCTACACAGCTTTCCATGGTTTACCCCAGACGCTTCACATGCCTTGATTCAGTCCATTGACAGCACGTCAACCCCGGTATACCACATCGCTCCAATTCACTCTATTCCTTGCCCTCCTTTCACCCTCCTGCATGTTCAGGCCCCGATCACACAAAATCTTTTTCACTCCATCTTTCCACCTCCAATTTGGTCTCCCTCTTCTCCTCGTTCCCTTCACCTCCGACACATATATCCTCTTGGTCAATCTTTCCTCACTTATTCTCTCCATGTGCCCAAACCACTTCAAAACACCCTCTTCTGCTCTCTCAACCACGCTCTTTTTATTTCCACACATCTCTCTTACCCTTACGTTACTCACTCGATCAAACCACCTCACACCACACATTGTCCTCAAACATCTCATTTCCAGCACATCCATCCTCCTGCGCACTACTCTATCCATAGCCCTCGCCTCGCAACCATACAAAATTGTAGGAACAACTATTCCTCCAAACATACCCATTTTTGCTTTCCGAGAAAATGTTCTCGACTTCCACACATTCTTCAAGGCTCCCAGAATTTTCGCCCCCTCCCCCAACCTATGATCTACTTCCGCTTCCATGGTTCCATCCGCTGCCAGATCCACTCCCAGATATCTAAAGCACTTTACTTACTCCAGCTTTTCTCCATTCAAACTTATCTCCCAATTGACTTGACCCTCAACCCTAGTGTACCTAATAACCTTGATCTTATTCACATTTACTCTTAACTTTCTTCTTTCACACACTTTACCAAACTCAGTCACCAGCTTCTGCAGTTTCTCACATGAATCAACCACCAGTGCTTTATCATCAACGAACAACAACTGACTCACTTCCCAAGCTCTCTCATCCCAAACATATATATATATATATATATATATATATATATATATATATATATATATATATATATATATATATATATATATATATATATATATATATATATATATATATATATATATATATATATATATATATATATATATATATATATATATATATATATATGTATATATATATATATATATATATATATATATATTTATATATATATATATATGCAGATATTTATACATATTTATATATATTCATATATCTCTCCCTGGGGATAGGGGAGAAAGAATACTTCCCACGTATTCCCTGCTTGTCGTAGATGGCGACTAAAAGGGGAGGGAGCGGGGGGCTGGAAATCCTCCCCTCTCAATTTTTTTTAATTTTCCAAAAGAAGGAACAGAGAAGGTGGCCAGGTGAGGATATTCCCTCAGTGGCCCAGTTCTCTGTTCTTAACGCTACCTCGCTAACGCGGGAAATGGCTAATAGTTTCAAAAAAAAAAAAAATATTTATATATATATATATATATATATATATATATATATATATATATATATATATATATATATATATATTTTTTTTTTTTTTTTCATACTATTCGACA
Organism: Panulirus ornatus; assembly: GCF_036320965.1. Lineage (NCBI taxonomy): Eukaryota > Metazoa > Arthropoda > Malacostraca > Decapoda > Palinuridae > Panulirus > Panulirus ornatus. The sequence goes on from NC_092227.1 coordinate 28,369,058, forward strand.
TTTCCCGCGATAGCGAGGTAGCGTTAAGAACAGACGACTGGGCCTTTGAGGGAATATTTTCACCTGGCCCCCTTCTCTGTTCCTTGTTGTGGAAAAAAAAAAAAAAAAAAAAAAAAAAAGTAGTGGTGATGTGAGAAGGAGATGGAGTGAGTATGTTGAATGTTTGTTGAATGTGTTTGATGATAGAGTGGCAGATATAGGGTGTTTTGGTCCAGGTGGTGTGCAAAGTGAGAGGGTTAGGGAAAATGATTTGGTAAACAGAGAAGAGGTAGTAAAAGCTTTGCGGAAGATGAAAGCCGGCAAGGCAGCAGGTTTGGATGGTATTGCAGTGGAATTTATTAAAAAAGGGGGTGACTATATTGTTGACTGGTTGGTAAGGTTATTTAATGTATGTATGATTCATGGTGAGGTGCCTGATGATTGGCGGAATGCGTGCATAGTGCCATTGTACAAAGGCAAAGGGGATAAGAGTGAGTGCTCAGATTACAGAGGTATAAGTTTGTTGAGTATTCCTGGTAAATTATATGGGAGGATATTGATTGACCGGGTGAAGGCATGTACAGAGCATCAGATTGGCGAAGAGCAGTGTGGTTTCAGAAGTGGTAGAGGATGTGTGGATCAAGTGTTTGCTTTGAAGAATGTATGTGAGAAATACTTAGAAAAGCAAATGGATTTGTATGTCGCATTTATGGATCTGGAGAAGGCATATGATAGAGTTGATAGAGATGCTCTGTGGAAGGTATTAAGAATATATGGTTTGGGAGGCAAGTTGTTAGAAGCAGTGAAAAGTTTTTATCGAGGATGTAAGGCATGTGTACGTGTAGGAAGAGAGGAAAGTGATTGGTTCTCAGTGAATGTAGGTTTGCGGCAGGGGTGTGTGATGTCTCCTTGGTTGTTTGATTTGTTTATGGATGGGGTGGTTAGGGAGGTGAATGCAAGAGTTTTGGAAAGAGGGGCAAGTATGAAGTCTGTTGGGGATGAGAGAGCTTGGGAAGTGAGTCAGTTGTTGTTCGCTGATGATACAGCGCTGATGGCTGATTCATGTGAGAAACTGCAGAAGCTCACTTCCCAAGCTCTCTCATCCCCAACAGACTTCATACTTGTCCCTCTTTCCAAAACTCTTGCATTTACCTCCCTAACAACCCCATCCATAAACAAATTAAACAACCATGGAGACATCACACACCCCTGCCGCAAACCTACATTCACTGAGAACCAATCACTTTCCTCTCTTCCTACACGTACACATGCTTTACATCCTCGATAAAAACTTTTCACTGCTTCTAAAAACTTGCCTCCCAAACCATATATTCTTAATACCTTCCACAGAGCATCTCTATCAACTCTATCATATGCCTTCACCAGATCCATAAATGCTACATACAAATCCATTTGCTTTTCTGAGTATTTCTTACATACATTCTTCAAAGCAAACACCTGATCCACACATCCTCTACCACTTCTGAAACCACACTGCTCTTCCCCAATCTGATGCTCTGTGCTTGCCTTCACCCTATCAATCAATACCCTCCCATATAATTTACCTGGAATACTCAACAAACTTATACCTCTGTAATTTGAGCACTCACTCTTATCCCCTTTGCCTTTGTACAATGGCACTATGCACGCATTCCGCCAATCCTCAGGCACCTCACCATGAGTCATACATACATTAAATAACCTTACCAACCAGTCAACAATACAGTCACCCCCTTTTTTAATAAATTCCACTGTAATACCATCCAAACCTGCTGCCTTGCCGGCTTTCATCTTCCGCAAAGCTTTCACTACCTCTTCTCTGTTTACCAGATCATTTTCCCTAACCCTCTCACTTTGCACACCGCCTCAACCAAAACACCCTATATCTGCCACTCTATCATCAAACACATTCAACAAACCTTCAAAATACTCACTCCATCTCCTTCTCACATCACCACTACTTGTTATCACCTCCCCATTTGCACCCTTCACTGAAGTTCCCATTTGCTCCCTTGTCTTACGCACTTTATTTACCTCCTTCCAGAACATCTTTTTATTCTCCCTAAAATTTAATGATACTCTCTCACCCGAACTCTCATTTGCCCTTTTTTTCACCTCTTGCACCTTTCTCTTGACCTCTTGTCTCTTTCTTTTATACATCTCCCACTCAATTGCATTTTATCCCTGCAAAAATCGTCCAAATGCCTCTCTCTTCTCTTTCACTAGTACTCTTATTTCTTCATCCCACCACTCACTACCCTTTCTAATCAACCCACCTCCCACTCTTCTCATGCCACAAGCATCTTTTGCGCAATCCATCACTGATATCCTAAATACATCCCATTCCTCCCCCACTCCCCTTACTTCCATTGTTCTCACCTTTTTCCATTCTGTACTGAGTCTCTCCTGGTACTTCCTCACACAGGTCTCCTTCCCAAGCTCACTTACTCTCACCACCCTCTTCACCCCAACATTCACTCTTCTTTTCTGAAAACCCATACAAATCTTCACCTTAGCCTCCACAAGATAATGATCAAACATCTCTCCAGTTGCACCTCTCGGCACATTAACAACCAAAAGTCTCTCTTTCGCACTCCTGTCAATTAACACGTAATCCAATAACGCTCTCTGGCCATCTCTCCTACTTACATAAGTATACTTATGTATATCTCGCTTTTTAAACTAGGTATTCCCAATCATCAGTCCTTTTTCAGCACATAAGTCTACAACCTTTTCACCATTTCCATTTACAACACTGAACACCCCATGTATACCAATTATTCCCTCAACTGCCACATTACTCACCTTTGCATTCAAATCACCCATCACTATAACCCGGTCTCGTGCATCAAAACCACTAACACACTCATTCAGCTGCTCCCAAAACACTTGCCTCTCATGATCTTTCTTCTCATGCCCAGGTGCATATGGACCAATAATCACCCACCTCTCTCCATCAACTTTCAATTTTCCCCATATTAATTGAGAATTTACTTTCTTACACTCTATGACATACTCCCACAACTCCTGTTTCAGGAGTATTGCTACTCCTTCCCTTGCTCTTGTCCTCTCACTAACCCCTGACTTTACTCCCCAGACATTCCCAAACCACTCTTCCCCTTTACCCTTGAGCTTCGTTTCACTCAGAGCCAAAACATCCAGGTTCCTTTCCTCAAACATACTACCTATCTCTCCTTTTTTCACATCTTGGTTACATCCACACACATTTAGGCACCCCACTCTGAGCCTATATATATATATATATATATATATATATATATATATATATATATATATATATATATATATATATATATATATATATATATATATATATATCTATATATATATATATATATATATATATATATATATATATATATATATATATATATATATATATATTTATATATATGGGTATGAGAATGTTCTCGAGAACATATATTTATATATATGGGTATGAGAAGAAAGATCATGAGGGGCAAGTGTTTTGGAAGCTGCTGAATGAGTGTGTTATTGGTTTTGATGCACAAGATCGGGTTACAGTGATGGGTGATTTGAATGCAAAGGTGAGTAATGTGGCAGTTGAGGGAATAATTGGTATACATGGGGTGTTCAGTGATGTAAATGGAAATGGTGATGAGCTTGTAAATTTATGTGCTGAAAAAGGACTGGTGATTGGGAATACCTGGTTTAAAAAGACAGATATACATAAGTATACTTATGTAAGTAGGAGAGGTGGCCAGAGAGTATTGCTAATTACGTGTTAATTGATAGTCGAGCGAAAGAGAGACTTTTGGATGTTGGTGTGCTGAGAGGTGTAACTGGAGGGATGTCTGATCATTATCTTGTGGAGGGGAAGGTGAAGATTTGTATGGGTTTTCAGAAAAGAAGAATGTTGGGATGAAGAGGGTGGTGAGAGTAAGCTTGGGAAGGAGACTTGTGTGAGGAAGTACCAGGAGAGACTGAGTACAGAATGGAAAAAGCTGAGAACAAAAGGAGGTAAGGGGTATGGGGGAGGAATGGGATGTATTTAGGGAAGCATTAATGGCTTGCGCAAAAGATGCTTGTGGCATGCCAAGCGTGGGAGGTGGGTTGATTAGAAAGGGTTGTGAGTGGGGGGATGAAGAAGTAAGATTATTAGTGAAAGAGAAGAGAGAGGCATTTGGACGATTTTTGCCGGGAAAAAATGCAAACGAGTGCGAGATGTATAAAAAAAAGGGGGCAGGAGGTCAAGAGAAAGTGCAAGAGGTGAGAAAGAGGGCAAATGAGAGTTGGGGTGAGAGAGTATCATTAGATTTTAGGGAGAATAAAAAGATGTTTTGGAAGGAGGTAAATAAAGTGCGTAAGACAAGGGAGCAAATGGGAACTTCAGTGAAGGGGGCTAATGGGGAAGTTATAACAGTTAGTAGTGATGTGAGAATTAGATGGAGTGAGTATTTTGTAGGTTCATTGAATATGTTTGATGATAGAGTGGCAGATATAGGGTGTTTTGGTCGAGGTGGTTTGCAAAGTGAGAGGGTTAGGGAAAATGATTTGGGAAACAGAGAAGAGGTAGTAAAAGCTTTGCGGAAGATGAAAGCAGGAGAGGCAGCGGGTTTGGATGGTATTGCAGGGGAATTTATTAAAAAAGGGGGTGACTGTATTGTTGACTGGTTAGTAAGGTTATTTAATGTATGCATGATTCATGGTGAGGTGCCTGAGGATTGTCGGAATGCTTGCATAGTGCCATTGTACAAAGGCAAGGGGGAAAAGAGTGAGTGCTAAAATTACAGAGGTATAAGAGGTATTGATTGTGGTATAAGGGTATTGATTGTGAAGGCATGTACAGAGCATCAGATTGGGGAAGAGCAGTGTAGTTTCAGAAGTGGTAGAGGATGTGTGGATCAGGTGTTTGCTTTGAAGAATGTATGTGAGAAATACTTAGAAAAGCAAATGGATTTGTATGTAGCATTTATGGATCTGGAGAAGGCATATGATAGAGTTGATAGAGATGCTCTGTGGAAGGTATTAAGAGTATATGGTGTGGAAGGCAAGTTGGTAGAAGCAGTGAAAAGTTTCTATCGAGGATATAAGGCATGTGCACGTGTAGGAAGAGAGGTAAGTGATTGGTTCTCAGTGAATGTAGGTTTGCGGCAGGGGTGTGTGATGTCTCCATGGTTGTATAATTTGTTTATGGATGGGGTTGTTAGGGAGGTGATTGCAAGAGTTTTGGAAAGACGGGCAAGTAAGCAGTCTGTTGTTAATGAGAGAGCTTGGGAAGTGTGTCAGTTGTTTGCTGATGATACAGCGATGGTGGCTGATTCATGTGAGAAACTGCAGAAGCTGGTGACTGAGTTCGGTAAAGTGTGTGAAAGAAGAAAGTTAAGAGTAAATGTGAATAAGAGCAAGGTTATTAGGTACAGTAGGTTGAGGGTCAAGTCAATTGGGAGGTAAGTTTGAATGGAGAAAAACTTGAGGAAGTGAAATGTTTAAGATATCTGGGAGTGGATCTGGCAGCGGATGGAACCATGGAAGCGGAAGTGGATCATAGGTTGGGGGAGGGGACGAAAATTCTGGGAGCGTTGAAGAATGTGTGGTTGTCGAGAACATTATCTCAGAAAGAAAAAATGGGTATGTTTGAAGGAAAAGTGGTTCCAACAATGCTGTATGGCTACGAGGCATGGGCTTTGGATAGAGTTGTGCGCAGGAGGGTGGATGTGCTGGAAATGAGATGTTTGAGGACAATATGTGGTGTGAGGTGGTTTGATCGAGTAAGTAATGTAAGGTTGAGAGAGATGTGTGGAAATAAAAAGAGTGTGGTTGAGAGAGCAGAAGAGGGTGTTTTGAAATGGTTTGACCACATGGAGGTGAATAAGTGAGGAAAGATTGACCAAGAGGATATATGTGTCAGAGGTGGAGGGAACGAGGAGAAGTGGGAGACCAAATTGGAGGTGAAAAAGATTTTGAGTGATTGGGGTCTGAACATGCAGGAGGGTGAAAGGCGTTCAAGGAATAGAGTGAATTGGAACGATGTGGTATACCTTGCTCTTATTCACATTTACTCTTAACTTTCTTCTTTCACATATTTTACTAAACTCAGTCACCAGCTTCTCCAGTTTCTCACATGAATCAGCCACCAGTGCTGTATCATCAGCGAACAACAACTAACTTACTTCCCAAGCTCTCTCATCCCCAACAGACTGCATACTTGCCCCTCTTTCTAAAACTCTTGCATTCACCTCCCTAACAACCTCATCCATAAACAAATTAAACAACCATGGAGACATCACACACCCCTGCCGCAAACCTACATTCACTGAGAAACAATCACTTTCCTCTCTTCCTACATCTACGCATGCCTTACATCCTCGATAAAAACTTTTTACTGCTTCTGACAACTTGCCTCCCACACCATATATTCTTAGTACCTTCCACAGAGCCTCTCTATGAACTCTATCAAATGCCTTCTCCAGATCCATAAATGCTACATATAAATCCATTTGCTTTTCTAAGTATTTCTCACATACATTCTTCAAAGCAAACACCTGATCCACACATCCTCTACCACTTCTGAAACTACACTGCTCTTCCTCAATCTATATAATATTTCCTATTATACTTTGTCCCTGTTTTCCTCGTTAGCAAGATGGTGAAAGGAAACAGACGAAAGACTGCCTAACCCACCCACATACACATGTATACACATAAACGCACACATGCACACATTCATACTTATACATTTCAATGTATACATACATATACATACATATACATACACAGACATATACATATATACACATGTACATATTCATACTTGCTGCCTTCATCCATTTTGTCGCCACCCCGCCACACATGTAATGGCACCTGTCTCCCCCAGCGTGCGCGTGATGTAGCGCTAGAAAAAGACAACTGAGGCCAAATGTTTTTACACTCAGTCTCTAGCTGTCATGTCTAACATACCGAAACCACAGCTCCCTTTCAACACCCAGGCCCCGCAAAACTTTCCATGGTTTACCCCAGACGCTTCACATGCCCTGGTTCAATACACTGATAGCACGTCGACCCCGATATACCATATTGTTCCAATTCACTTTATTCTTTGCACGCCTTTCGCCCTCGTGTATGTTCAGGCCCGACCGCTCAAAGTCTTTTTCACTCTAACCTTCCTTATCATAATAATAGTAATAATAATAATGATAATAATATTAATGATAATAATGATAATAATGATAATGATAATGATAACATTTATTTCATTAATATTTTCTATTATCATCATGATTATTATTAATACTATTATTCTTATTATTGTTATTATTATTATTATTATTATTATTATTATTATTATTATCATTATTATTATTATTATTGTTATTATCATTATTAAACTTCTCCCCGTTTGCTTCGTCATCGAGGTATACGTATACGCTTATTCATTTACATATACATACTTATACATATACATATTAACATATGCACATGTACATATATATACATTCATTTACAGAAACTGATACATATATACCAATTTACATATTGATACTAGCTTTCCTTAATACATTCCTAGCGCCACCCAGCCCTACAGTAAACAGCATCGCAACCCCCTGCGCCAGGAAGGCAGCGCCAGGAAAACATAAAAAAGTCCAAAGTCGTTCACACTCAGTGTCTAGTTGCCATGTGTAATGTATTGAAACCATAGCTCCCTATCCACATCCAGGCCCCACAGACCTTTCCATGGTTTACCCCGGACTTTTCACATGCAACGGTTTGGTCCATTGACTGCACGTCTACCCTAGTATACCACATCGTTCCAATTCAGTCTATTTTGCACGGGTCTAACCCTCCATGTTCATGCCCCGATCGCTCAGAATCTTTTTCACTCCATTCTTCCACTTCCAGTTTGTTCTCCTTCTTCTTCTTCTTCCCTCCACCTTTGACACATGTATCCTTTTTGTCTTTGTTGCCACATTCATTCAACCCATATGCCCAAATAATTTCAACACACCCTCGTCTGCTCTTTGAACCCCACTCTTTCTGTTACCACACTTTTGTCTTACCCTTTCATTACTTTCTTGAACAAACCACCTCATACCACATATTATCCTCTGACATCCTATTTCCAACACATCCACCTTCCTCCGTAAAACCACATCTATAACCCATGTCTTGCAACCATATCATCGTTGGAGCTACTATTCCTTCAAACATGTCCATTATCGCTCTCTCAGATAACGTTGTCTCTTTCCACGCATTTTTCATCGCTCCCAGAACTTTCGCCCCCTCCCACACCCTTTGACTCATTTCCACTTCCATGGTTCAATTCACAGCTAAGTCTACTTCCAGATTTCTAAAACACTCCAACTCCTCTAGTTTTTCTCCTTTCAAACTCACATCCCAACTAACTTGTCCCTCAACCCTGCTGAGCCTAATAACCTTGCTCCTATTCACATTTAGTCTCAACTTTCTCGTCTCACACACTTTCCCGAACTCAGTTACCAACTTCTGCAGTTTCTCACATGAGTCAGCCACCAGTGTTGTTTGTCTCTGTCTTTTTTTTTTATTGTGTGTGTGTGTGTGTGTGTGTGTGTGTGTGTGTGTGTGTGTGTGTGTGTGTGTGTGTGTGTGTGTGTGTGTGTGTTTGTTTGTTTGTTTGTTTGTTTGTTTGTGTGCGTGTGTGTGTGTGTGTGTGTGTGTGTGTGTGTGTGTGTGTGTGTGTGTGTGTGTGTGTGTGTATGTGTGTGTGTTGTTTATTATGCTCTTTACTTCTGTAATTGCTAATCACGTCCGATATACTTTCACTAACATTTACAGCAGATCTATTCAATCAATCAGACATATCTCCATTTGAATTCATATGTCTATATGATTTTCTGTTATAAAAGTTACGTCATGTTTACTCTATCCTTGGCACTTTCTCTTATATATTTATTCATATGTTCTTGTAGTTGATCACACACTTAAAGCAATGATACAAGTAAACTCATTGGAAAAATAAACACCAAGCTTTCGAATATATTTCAAGTTAGGCCATTTTCATCCTTGGGATGGTTTCAAATATAGTCGAAACTTCGTATATATAAAGAATAGAAGAGAGAATGGTACTCCTTCCTTTGCGGCTCTGATCCTTACGTCACACCACTTACGTTCAGTCTCCATGGTCTTGAATTTGCAATCAGAATGATGAAATATACTTATCATTACTATCAATAATTCAAGTATAATTCATAGTTATGTTTTAATGTTCTTGAAGTTTATCTTTATCATTTCTGTTGTAGGCTTATATGAATCTATGAAGGCCAGACACCTATTCTTGTTCCATTTTCAAACTATTTTTAATATGATTTTAAGTGTTAAAAACTAAACCACTAGTTCCTCACATGTCAGAAATTTTCTAACTTATTTCGTACTTGTGTTCTAGATAGTGTTATTGTTGTCGCTCAAACTTGGATTGATAATGCAATTCCTCTGTAATTTCAGCATTCACTCTTTTCTTCTTTCGTATATACTGAATAGATGATAACTTTTCATCTGTGCGTTGGTGTCTTCTGTTTCCATTTACTTTTGAGTACATGTTAAAGTCTTTCTTTTTGCGTATGGTGTTCTGTCATCCCACGATGCCCTTCCATTTTTCATTTCCTTGAGAGCTCCTTCCATCTTTTCAGTATTTATCTCAGATACTTTGATTTCATCTAAATTCTCTTCCATTTCCCCAGTTAGCTGTGCTAGTTCAATAACATCTTGGTTTTCGCTCACATTCGCCAGATCCTCAAAGCATTCTTTCTATCGACAGGCTACTTTTTCTGTTTCTGTTAACATATTTTACCCATTTTGATCCTTTGTGGCATATACTTTATCCGTTCATCCTTTATAGCTTATACTGTATGATATATTATAGCTTATACTGTTTTCTTTGATCTTATATAGCATATACGGTATCCTTTGAACCTTTATAGCGTATACTGTATCCGCTGATCCTTTATGGCACATGCTGTAACCGTTGTTCCTTCAATAGCATATACTCTATGCGTTGATTCGTAACATTAATTCTTTGTAATACTGTAGAAAAGTTCCATACCTCCAGCCAAATAATTCTGTGGATATCATCCAACACCTTGCCATATTTCTTTAGCCCTTTTGTTCGTCACTGCAGCTTCTGTTCGATCTTATATACATCTTAAACGCGTCCTGTAATTCTGTAGTCTTTATTCACTTTCTCGATATTCAGATTTCACTTCTACTTCATTAATTATGTCTTCTTTCCACTATGTTGTGATTTTCTTTTCAGTTCCTTCTTTCACTTTAACCTTTTGTTCGGATAATATGAATAAATCCTCATTGAGATAGTTCCCTTCCTCCTTAATATCCTTCTTCTCTGTGTTCGTTACTTTTGGTACCTTGGCATTCATTTTGGTATTCAGTGTTTCGTTCATCCCCATTTTTCAGATTTTCTAATACGTTTTCTTATTCAAGAATTCAGTCGTCTTTGTTTCCATCTTACTTTCATTTCTGGCTTTACTACCACTAGTTAGCCAACACGACACGAGTCAATCAACACTCACTGTATTGGCTTTAACATCTCTCTGTAAGTTTTTTTTTTTTGCACGTAATCCTATCACTGCCTTCTTGGCGTCTTTCTTTGTCTTTCACATTTTCACCTATACCATTACCACCAGAATCTTTAGCATATTTGTCTTCGACCCTGAATGCTCCATTCATCCCTGTACTTTCTCTTCTGGCCATCCTAGTCTCCTAATATAACACTAATTCTAATGCATTTTACAGATTCATAATTTTCTTGCGGAGTACCAGGTCTACAAAGCTCTTTTTCAGTTGTAGATAATCCTTGCTGAGTTGTATGTACTTGTATAAGGTTTTGTTTCGTATATCTTATATCTATTCATGCGCTCTTTATTCGCTCATTTATTTGATTCATATTATATTTTTTTTTCAGCTAACTGTAGAGTAAAAATGGAATCAATTCCAGGCTGGCCAGAATAAGTGTTTCTCTCCTTCGTTATTGGCTTTCATCTCGCTCACTTCTAGTGTCTCTAAATTCCATTCTTTCATAACTACTACCAGTTCTTCCTATTTTCTTCTTCTTGTTAACACATTGGCATGTTACACATTCTAAGGGTGTTTCTCTTTTGTGATCCACATGGTTCATAAACACACCAGTGATTTCTCTTGTGTTTCTCACAGTCTCATGCCCACCCTTCACTTTCTGCCTGCCAGACACTTCTTTCGCACATGTAAGTAAACTGCTTTTCTAAATAACTCGCATCCTCACCCTCTCCCATAGGCTCATTTATTCAAATTTTCGTGGTACCTCTTTCCACAAGCCTCTTTCCCATGTTCACTCACTTTCACGACCCTCTTCCCACCCATATCACTTCCTCCTGTTCTAAAGCCTCTACAAATCCTCACTCTCGCCTCCACCAATTAATGATCAGAGACCCGAGCAGCTGCTTCTCCCAACGCATCCACATTCGAATCTTTTTCGTAAGCTAACTGTTTTGTACATAATCCAGTATTGCCCCTCTACCATCTACCTTACTCACTCACGTATACTTATATGTTTGTTTTAAACCAGGCATTCTCAATCGTCTGTATTTCTTTGTACATAACTCCTCAAGCCGTTCACCATTTTCATTAAAAACACTGGCTAACCCCCTTCCGAAATTATATCCTCATTTGCCACGTTAATTACTCTAACATTCAAATAACTAGCACTCGGTCTCTATTATCAAAATTATTGACATATTCACTCAGCATCTCCCAAAACACTTGCCTCTTTTCTTTAGTCCTGTCGATTCCATGTGTTAAGCACTGATAATTATCACCATCTCTCACAATCCTTACCATATTCACCCACATCAGTCGGGCTCACTTTCTCACTGCCTTGCACAAATTCCCACAGCTTCCCTTCAGCAAATATGCAACCTTTCCATAGCTCTAACCCTCACATTAGCCCATAACTTTACTACTAAAATATTCTAAAACCATTCTTCCTTTATGCCCTTGACCTTTATTTCACTCAGAGCTAGATCATCTAAGATCCTCTCCTCAAACGAATTAGCTTTCTCTGTCTTTTTCTCATCTTGGTCACATCCATACACATTTAGACGTGCCAGCCTGAGCCTTTTATAAAGATAAGCTCTCCTCTCTCGGTTACTTCTTCCGTTCCATCTTTTAGAAATTCGAATTCAAGGAGAGGGGGGTTTCCATCCCCCTGTTCCTGCTCCTTTTAGTTGCCTTCTTCGACACACAGGGAATAACTCGGAATTAATTTTTCCTTATCTCCCATTTTATTTTTCATTGTCATATGAAATCATCATAAAGACTGTACACTCAAAAGTGATTCGTATGACCTGTTACAATAAGCACAAAAAATGAGGAAAATTAACAATTTTATTCTAAGGAGAACCACAAGCAGGATTATCCTCTATTTTGGTTGAGTTGTTGACTGTCCTTTGTAATGTTGTGCTATTCATCTAGGTTGACAAAGACTCAAACCAAAAGTCCTCTATTAGTCCAATATATATGATCTTAGATCTATACATATTCTAGTCTCAGAGATTGATACTTTCATGTTCTTTTCATATTTTTTTTCATATCTATTTCTTGATGCAATATCATATCCGTAACAACTTTTGGTGCACTTTGAAAGATATCAAGACTTCCATGGGACACGAGTGAGGAGAATACAGTGAACACTAACATTCTGTGCCCGCTAACGATAAGGAACACACTGGCAAACCCTTAAGAATTAATCTGCATCAACTATTAACACTTAATACGTCAGTTGTACACGCTGTCGGTATACTGTGATACACATCTTATCTCGGGTAGCAGTGCTGGGGAAACACGTCGTGACAGAAGGTAAATCCTATAAGTCTCAGGATGCCTCTGTTGCTTACCATCTTAGTTTTTCTGATTATGTTAATCCCATAAGCTTTTTTAAAGCTTTGGGGAAACCTGTGGAAGGAAAGAGAGAAGTAGACATGATGGACGGAAAGGTCTCTAACAGTCACCGTCTAACATTTTTCCAACTCTGATATTCATAATCTAAATCTCATATTTCAGTTCTAACGCTGTTATCTCTGCTTCAGCTTCCACAGGCCCATGTCGACACTTTTCTAACTCTCATATGCCCTCTCTATATCTCCTCAAAGACCGATCTCACTATATAACCACTTATACAACGCCTTTTCCTTCAGAGGCTTTTCACTTAAAATCTCCTTCATGAAGTTCCTTTTAACCTTTATTTTCCCTTGTTGCTCTCTACAGTCTCTTATTTCCATTTTTTATTCCATGTATTGGGATAGATACCTTTTCTCTTTGGTGTCTGCCATACTATCTTCTCTTCATCAGGCAATCCCTTTCGTTGTATCCACTCACTTCTTATCAAGCTTATATATACTACCATTCTCACCCCATGTCTGCCCCTGAGCACTGTATTTACACTCCTGTCTCTGTGCTGATTGATTATTTCTCTATACACTTCAAACACAGCTTTTCACTCTGTCTTACCACACTGTCTTACCTCTCTCACATTATGCTACCATACTCCGCTCGCATGTATGTAACTGTATGTAACTACCTCCGTTTTTCAAAGCTTTCACCACTGTGTTCTGTCACACAATTTCGTTTGTCCCTTTCCCGCGCTCTTTTTCTTCCGTCATACAGTCCATTTTTGCTCTTTCTCTTTTAGCAACGTTATACTAACAAATTTATGCATAACTTGTTCAACATATCTATGTTAAAGTTTTTGTGCACTTTCCCGCCTTCACACGGACTTTATTTGCCTCATACTCCGTCTTGGCTACTCACCTCCTCTCCTAACCCTTTACATCCGCTCTCTTGCACACTCACGTACCCTCGCACTCACTTCACTACCCTCCACACGTTCATTAACTTCCTGTCCTCCTGGTGAGGTTCTCTCATGGCTCAAACTCCTGTTCAACTCAGATATTTCGATGTTTTCATCTGGAGTTAACCATTTCCTGTAAATATCTACAACGTTATCACATAACATGTTATGTGATGACAGTAGACTCTTCTGTTTGATCAGTTAACGACTTGTTGACGTCATGAAGATTATGTTCACTTGTTTTATCTGTTGCTTTCAACTACATACACTGACTCTGAGGACTCTGCGGTAAAAGCTTAACATATCTGAATAACTGATATCTAATGATACTTACAAGGTATTATTATGTTATTGTGCGAAAAAAAAAAATGTATCAAATGATCTTCCTGTGCTAGCTTCGGAAATACGAATCTAGCTCAGTAATCAAGACTTCAGACATTATCTTACTTATCATATTCATTTGTTGTTTATAAGATAGGATGGAAAAACCATTGGGTTTAATACAGTTATTATCCTCCTATGAAACAGAAATCTCTCCTTAGCTATAGTATAAATGAAAAGTGTGAATATGAATAATGAAAATAAATAAAGGAAAATATTGAAAGGTTATGTGATCATATCAAACAAAATCAAATTTTGTATATTTCACTCTCCTCTTAATCCCTACTGAGTTACGAGAAAATGCTCAGCTCACATGAGTCTAAACAGAGTGCATGAATCATATGGAAATGAAGAGACATGTGACCAATATCTGGAAAAGGAAATAATGCACCGAGCTCAAGTCATTTGCCTGGCTTCTAATCATGTGAGAATTACTAAGGTTTCATGGATGGGAGAACATACCTAAGTACGGGAATCAACACAGAGTACACATATAGAAATTAATCCTGTTTAATTTATGTAAATTATCAACTTGATGAAAAATTCATGTGTCTTTTGGAGCAAAACTTCCTCAACAAGACTACACTTTTCGTCTACTAAATGTTCCACATGCTGTGCAACCACATGCAGGAAGAGTCTGACAATGCCTATCTCTTCAATCGCTTCCTACAAGACCTCCCGTTACCTCTGGTAAGCTTTAATGTAAAGACTCTTTCATAATGTAGCTCATCTCACTATCACATGACTACTCCCTGACACGACAGTAGTTTCATCAAACATGCTTCACTACAGTACGATTGCTCAATCAGTCCTCTGTTCTTAATGCTACCTCCCTAACGTAGGAAATAGCGTATCTTGTATGACTATATATATATATATATATATATATATATATATATATATATATATATATATATATATATATATATATATATATATATATATATATATATATATATATATATATATATATATATATATATATATATTTATTATATTAATTATACTTTGTCGCTGTCTCCCGCGTTAGCGAGGTACCGCAAGGAAACAGTCGAAAGAATGGCCCAACCCACCCACATACACACGTATATACATACATGTCCACACACGCACATATACATACCTATACATCTCAATGTATACATATATATACACACACAGACATAAACATATATACACACGTACATAGTTCATACTGTCTGCCCTTATTCATTCTCGTCGCCACCCACCACACATGAAATGACAACCCCTTCCCCCCACATGCCCGCGAGGTAGCACTAGGAAAAGACAACAAAGGCCACATTCGTTCACACTCAGTCTCTAGCTCTCATGTATAATGCACCGAAACCACAGCTCCCTTTCCACATCCAGGCCCCACAAAACTTTCCAAGGTTTACTCAAGACGCTTCACATACCCTGGTTCAATCTATTGACAGCACGTCGACTCCGGTATACCACATCGTTCCAATTCACTCTATTCCTTGCACGCCTTTCATCATCCTGCATGATCAGGCCCCGATCACTAAAAATCTTTTTTACTCCATCCTTACACCTCCTATTTGGTCTGCCACTTCTCCTCGTTCCCTCCACCTCTGACACATATATCCTCTTCGTCAATCTTTCCTGACTCATTCTCTCTATACGACCAAACCATTTCAAAACACCCTCTTCTGCTCTCTCAATCACACTCTTTATATTACCACACATCTCTCTTGCCCTTTCATTACTTACCCGGTCAAACCACATCACACCACATATGGTACTTAAACATCTCATTTCCAGCACATCCACCCTCCTGCGCACAACTCTATCCATAGCCCACGCTTCGCAACCATACAACATTGTTGGAACCACTGTTCCTTCAAACATACCCATTTTTGCTTTCCGAGATAATGTTCTCGACTTCCACACATTCTTCAAGGCTCCCAGAATTTTTGCCTCCTCCCCCATCCTATGATTCACTTCCGCTTCCATGGTTCCATCCGTTGCCAAATCCACTCCCAGATATCTAAAACACTTCACTTCCTCCAGTTTTCTCCATTCAAACTTACCTCCCGTCTTTTGGAAAATTAAAAAAAAAAAAAAAAAAGAGAGGGGAGGATTTCCAGCCCCCTGCTTCCTTCCCTTTTAGTCGCCTTCTACGACACGCAGGGAATACGTGGGAAGTTTTCCTTCTCCCCCATATATATATATATATATATATATATATATATATATATATATATATATATATATATATATATATATATATATATATATATATATTCCTATGAGTCCACGGGGAAAATGAAACACGATAAATTCCCTAGTGCACTTTCGTGTAATAATCAAATCATCAGAAGAGATACCAGAGAAAAATATAGCAGTCAGTCGATATACAACGAAGAGACGTAGCTAGGGCGCCATATGGTAAACATTCAATAATCCAAGACAGACAACGAGCGTATCA
Source organism: Panulirus ornatus (assembly GCF_036320965.1). Lineage (NCBI taxonomy): Eukaryota > Metazoa > Arthropoda > Malacostraca > Decapoda > Palinuridae > Panulirus > Panulirus ornatus. The sequence goes on from NC_092227.1 coordinate 28,385,719, forward strand.
TAAACTTATTATTTTACAAATTTTATCAACAATAAAGCTATCCAATTTGTATAGATCATCTCTAATATTATGATTATAATGGCAACAGAGTTAGAGTTTATGACTGAGATGGCATTCCTGCAGTCAGTACCATGATCATAGTTTTTAACGTGATTAAACAAGGCATTTGATTCTTGTTCCGTTCTTATACTATATTTATGTTGCTTAGGTCTAGCAGAAGGATCCTTACCAGTCTGCCCTACATAAACTTATCACAATTTCTACATGGCATTTTATAGATGCACCCAGGAGAATTTTCTGGTGAATTCCTGATTAGGATTTTCTTTATAGTATTATTGTTGCTGAAGGTAACATTTTCGTTAAAGGATTTAAGCAACATGGGAAGTAAAGTAAAATGATTATTAAAAGTGATATCTAAAAGATTCTTGGTGTCAATGGGAGGTTTGGGCTTAACTCTATAAAATAATTTCTTTGCTAACTTAAGGGATTTATCAGTGAAAGGTCTAGTGTACTTTAACTTAGATCCATTAGAATATATCTTCTCAAACTCATCATCAATATTCTCTGGACTTCAGTTACGTAATGCCGTAAGGAACAAAGATTGATCGTCACACAGATAAGACTATTCCCAGCTGGGACCCTGATAAGCGCCTTAGAGGTGCTCGATCCAAACAGGTGCCCTGTTGGAACTTAGTTATTGGCTTGTTGCCCTCACAGAGGGAAGAGCCTTGCACATTTTATATAGACACCTTTTGTGACAGATCGAGATGTAGCTTACCGGGATTCCTTAGCGATGTTGAATACTATGCTTCCCAGGCTGGGTCTCCAAGGGGATAGTATGCTCACTGACCCTGAATCTCGTCTGTGTAGTGCGTGAAATGGGATGCACATGTTGGGTTGGGTTGCAAGGCGATTATTTAAGTTTCCTTGGTAAATTACTTTATCACTTTGTCAATATATATATATATATATATATATATATATATATATATATATATATATATATATATATATATATATATATATATATATATATATATATATATATATATATATATATATATATATATATATATATATATATATATATATATATATATATATATATATATACATACATACGCACATATACACACATACACACATACATACATATATACATATGAAAAATGTAAGAAATAATTTAGAAAACTGATACTTCTAGCTTGAAATGAAATGAAAAATGAATGTCATGTAATGGTTTAACCTCTGGCTATGGAAAAGGGAAATGTATAATTTATTTACACAAACGTCAATAGTAGTTTTCATCAATCTAACCATTGTATCATACTGCCTGGTCCACTTCTCTCATCATGAAACAGGAATATTGGCTTATGATGTTTCTCAATTGTCTTTATTACACAAAGTACAACCATATCTTGGATACATGAGGGTAGGTAGTTGGTCATCCGCCATAATAAAGCCTTGACAGACCAAAAATTTATCTGGACCTCAACTTTTCCGGTACATTTCTGAAAAACACCTTTTTGCTTTCCATCTCTATCACTTTAAAAAAAAAAACTCCCTTTGTTCACATTTCAATGAAAGAATAAGCTTCAATGTCTAATCTACATTTTTTTCCAATTTCACTATTTTCTTGTCACAGCACCATGTATGAAAAACTATCCTGCTATATACAGGATATCCATAATAGCAGGAGTTGAAATTTACCTTAGGTGCACAAATGAAAATGCACTAAATAGTGAAATTTGATTTCAAGGTCATACATACTAATCATTGAGACACTGTATGTGCATCCAGCATCGATATCAGAGAAACAAATGAATCACTTCAACTGGTTAACTAAATGACAAGAAAATCATGGTAAATCAAAAAAAAAAAAAAAAAAACAGAAAATATAGTTTATTTCAAGAAACTAATAATTATACAATATCATTCTGATATCTATTCCCTGTATCAATATAATAATGGATTCAATGACTTTCTCTACTAAAGAAGTTTTATTGAAAAACAAAAATATATGGAAAATTAAAATGAAAATTTAATTTTCACTGAAAATCAAGATGAAATTTATCTAGTTAGTTGATGACATCATTCTCTCTCTCTCTTTTTGTTCCAATAATGTTCTTGGTCTATAAGTCAAAGTTCAATAGGAGCAATTTTTATAGTTCTATGAAGAATTATACAAGTCTGTACGTCAATTTTGTGCTTAATGAATTTTTAAGTATTTCTATTTGATTTTGATTTTTACATTTTGTTGATGCACCTTAAGCATAAATAAGACATCCTAGAATTCTGGTTTTTCTGTATATCCACTGTTTCAACTGCTGTGCTTCACTTTCACTTTGTTCCTCTCTGTCAAAAAACTTTCAGATGTTCGTTCAATTACAAATGGATTTGTATGTAACATTTATGGATCTGGAGAAGGCATATGATAGAGTTGACAGAGATGCTCTGTGGAAGGTATTAAGAATATATGGTGTGGGAGGCAAGTTGTTAGAAGCAGTGAAAAGTTTTTACCGAGGATGTAAGGCATGTGGACGTGTAAAAAGAGAGGAAAGTGATTGGTTCTCAGTGAATGTAGGTTTGCGGCAGGGGTGTGTGATGTCTCCATGGTTGTTTAATTTGTTTATGGATGGGGTTGTTAGGGAGGTGAATGCAAGAGTTTTGGAAAGAGGGGCACGTATGAAGTCTGTTGTGGATGAGAGAGCTTGGGAAGTGAGTCAGTTGCTGTTCGCTGATGATACAGCGCTGGTGGCTGATTCATGTGAGAAACTGCAGAAGCTGGTGACTGAGTTTGGTAAAGTGTGTGAAAGAAGAAAGTTAAGAGTAAATGTGAATAAGAGCAAGGTTATTAGGTACAGTAGTGTTGAGGGTCAAGTCAATTGGGAGGTAAGTTTGAATGGAGAAAAACTGGAGGAAGTAAAGTGTTTTAGATATATGGGAATGGATCTGGCAGCGGATGGAACCATGGAAGCGGAAGTGAATCATAGGGTGGGAGAGGGGGCGAAAATCCTGGGGGCCTTGAAGAATGTGTGGAAGTCGAGAACATTATCTCGAAAAGCAAAAATGGGTATGTTTGAAGGAATAGTGGTTCCAACAATGTTGCATGGTTGCGAGGCGTGGGCTATGGATAGAGTTGTGCGCAGGAAGGTGGATGTGCTGGAAATGAGATGTTTGAGGACAATGAGTGGTATGAGGTGGTTTGATCGAGTAAGTAATGTAAGGGTAAGAGAGATGTGTGGAAATAAAAAGAGCGTGGTTGAGAGAGCAGAAGAGCGTGTTTTGAAATGGTTTGGGCACATGGAGAGAATGAGTGAGGAAAGATTGACCAAGGGGATATTTGTGTCGGAGGTGGAGGGAACGAGGAGAAGTGGGAGACCAAATTGGAGGTGGAAAGATGGAGTGAAAAAGATTTTGTGTGATCGGGGCCTGAACATGCAGGAGGGTGAAAGGAGGGCAAGGAATAGAGTGAATTGGATCGATGTGGTATACCGGGGTTGACGTGCTGTCAGTGGATTGAATCAAGGCATGTGAAGCGTCTGGGGTAAACCATGGAAAGTTGTGTGGGGCCTGGATGTGGAAAGGGAGCTGTGGTTTCGGGCATTATTGCGTGACAGCTTAGAGACTGAGTGTGAACAAATGGGGCCTTTGTTGTCTTTTCCTAGTGCTCCCTCGCACACATGAGAGGGGAGGGGGAAGGTATTCCATGTGTGGCGAGGAGGCGATGGGAGTGAATGGGGGCAGACAGTGTGAATTGTGTGCATGGGTATATATGTGTGTGTCTGTGTATGTATATATATGTGTACATTGAGATGTATAGGTATGTATATTTGCGTGTGTGGACATGTGTGTGTATACATCGTGCATGGGGGTGGGTTGGGCCATTTCTTTCGTCTGTTTCCTTGCGCTACCTCGCAAACGAGGGAGACAGCGACAAAGCAAAATGAAATAATATATATATTCTCCAATTGTCTTCATTACACAAAGTACAACCATATCTTGCATACATGAGGGTAGGTAGTTGGTTATCCGCCATAATAAAGCCTTGGA